>NC_140007.1:4111115-4271115 GCF_964263955.1 Coregonus lavaretus | reverse complement strand
AATGAATAAAAAGCTTATACGGATCCCTCCCTCCCTCTCAATACCTTCTCTGCCTCTCCCCACCCTCCCTCCTCCTTCTAGCCTCTCTCTCACCTCTCTCCCTCCCCCATCTCTGATTCTGCCTTGCCCCATACATTTTTCTCTTCTGTCCTCCCTCTCTTCTCTCCTAACTTGCCACTCTTTCCTCTATCCTTCACCCTTTCCTCTCCTCCCCCTACTCCTCCCATCCAGCCCTGTCTTTCTCCTCTTCAGCTCTCCCCCGTCCTCTCCCCCTCCCTCCTCCTCCGCTCAGCCTCTTCAGAGAAGTCCTTCCCTAAACCCCAGAGAGAGGGGGAGGAGTCTGGATGGCGAGGACACGTTGGTAATCCATGCGCTGACCCAGGTCAATTCAATTATCCTGTTTTCTTTAGCTGCTACCACACGTGTGCCCATTTCACAGCCAACTCCCTTAATGCACCCATGATTAGCTTCCCCTCACTTTTAATGATCTACCTATCCACACACACACACACACACATACACCTCGTAACTATCGAAGCCAGCCTGTGTCAGAAACACACACACACACCTTGTACCTATTGACGTCTGCCGATGGCCGTAAAGGAGAGAAAGACTCAACTAATGGATGAATGTTCCCTCTGAAGGAATCTAAACACTACCATAGTTTTTCCAATGCCTATTCCAATGATCAGGAGGTTTCCGGGAAGAGGTTTGTTATCTAAGGCAATTCATCTGTACTGTCCAACATTTTTGATTTGCCTTTCGCTTTACCTTTCCAAATGATATAAGGTAATCATGTTACCAAATATGGATGAAATAGGTACAACCAAAGCATATAGCACAAGCTGCCCTCCCTTCCCCTGTACCTAGGCTGAAGCTCACCTACCTGGGATCCAGGATCACCATGCCAGCTCCATCACTCTCTCTCTAACCCAGCCCACCCTCCCATGTACCCAGGGTAAGTGTGTCCTACCTGGGATGTCTTGTCCATTGTAGCTCCATCCCGTCACGCCCAACATGGAGGGCAGCGGCGACCCCGGCCTGCTGTCTCTGTCCCCCTCGGCCTGCTGGGTAATGTGTCTGACCGTGTCTTTGTTCTTCCTGTTCTTCCTCCGCCCCGACCCCGAGGGCTGCCACGCCCCTTCACCTCCTCCCCCCTGCTCCCCCTGTGCCCCTGCACCCACCTTGGGCCCGTCCCGGGGATGAGAAATGGAGGAGGGTGAGACTTGTTCCTCTTTGACAGTGACGGGACGGTAGTTGTGTGGCCAGGCGGGCTGGGAGTCGTGACCACCGTCCTCCTGGCTCTCGTGGCTCTTGGGTGGCTCCTGGTCCTCTTTACCGTATGTACTGCCACTACCCTCGTGGCAGCTGGCGATGGCTGAGTCACCAGAGGAGTTGGCTGGGCTTGTACGCCTCCCCAGCCAGGGCGAGGAGCTTCGTCCTGATATGATAGACACTAAGGCTTCTGACGCCACCCCTCCTAACCCTCCTCCTCCCCCTATACCTCCCCCACCTCCTCCACCTCCCCCTACACCAGCGGCCGCGGCAGCCCCCATCTCAAAGTCGGCCAGTTCGTCGGCCAGTTCAGAGCGGATACTGATGTCCAGTGCGGCCTTGATGAAGCCATGACAGGCCTGGACGATGTCGGTCATTTGCAGGTAGCTGGCGGCTGACATCACCTCAATTACATTTTTACTGGTCAGCGCCAGGTGGGCCGAGTACATGAAGTCCAGGATGGCCTTGAAGCCCGTCGCTGTGACGATGTCCAGGTGAGTGACGGTTGTCTGGTGATGTGTCTCCGCCCCTTTCTTCACCTGAATGATGAATAATAATAAGGTTGATGACCTGTCATTATTGTATAGGCCTTTACATTTGAGTCATTTAGCAGACGCTCTTATCCAGAGCGACTTACAATTAGTGCATTAATCGTAAGATACAGTAGCTAGGTGAGACAGCAACATATCACAGTCGTAGTAAATACATTTTCCCTCAATAAAGTAGTTAACTGCTAGTAAGAAAAGACAAGTGGAGTTTTTTGGGGGGAGGGGCTTGGGGCGCCATGGGATTTATTTAAGATACTCTTTGAAGAGGTAGGGTTGCAGACGTTTTCGGAAGATGGGCAGGGACTCCACTGTCCTGACGTTAGAGGGAAGCTTGTTCCACTGTTGGGGTGCCTTCTCACAAACTCAATATGCTTAACATAGTATGAGGGTAATCAGTCCTTCAATCAACCAATCAATCAATTAACCCCATATAGAGAAGGAAAAGGGGACAGCAGCACTTAACTGTGATCTGGGATTAAGGCCAACTTCCAGTCCTCCACCACCAATGTACATAAACCTCTCCCCAGATCTGTGTAGTCCCCTCTCCCACACCCACCTGGCAGTAAAGGGTCTTGAAGTAGCGCGAGGAGCCCAGGAGGATGTTCTTGTGGGCCTTGAAGATCTTCCCGTCCACGATGACACAGGCGTCACACAGGATGCCATGCTGCCGCTGCTCATTGAGCTCCCGCAGGAGCTGCCGGTAGTGGGACGCGATCTCCATGTCCTCCTTCCTGTTGCTGTTCATTTGGTTAGCTGACCTGTAAGCCTTCCCTGGATACAGTCTGAGGGAAAGCGAGAGGGAGGGAAGGAGAGAGAGGGTTACAGTTTCATTGGGTTAGCTGACCGGGAGGGAGGGAGACTGGGACGGTGGTAGGTAGGTTATAATAAACCAGTCCACCATCCAATACAGTTTCCCAGCATGTTACAGTAAAACATTGACAGAGTTTGGGAGTATGAGAGGAGCTATGCAATTCCTAATTCCTAATTACCACAAAGCATAAAAAATGCTCCACATTGCCTCAAAATCCCTGATTCAAAGCAATGCAAAATACCCCAACATGGCCCAATCAGCTACTGACAAACCAAGCACTGTGAACTAATCCTGTATCTTGGACCATAATAAATATATCACAATAATGCTCCTGATGACCAAACAACAACATCAATAGAAAAACTATTTCAACTGTTGTGGTTTGTTGTAAAAAAAATAAAAAATAAAAGCCCTGCAAAACATTTCCAAAAATGACTCTGTGTGTGTACAGCCTGGATAACTGTGGCTCACTCTGGAGACCAGAGGCTGTGTGTGTGTGTGTGTGTGTGTGTGTGTGTGTGTGTGTGTGTGTGTGTGTGTGTGTGTGTGTGTGTGTGTGTGTGTGTGTGTGTGTGTGTGTGTGAGCACACCAGTCCTCGTTTCTCTCTCTCTATGGGGAGATCAGGCTAGACTAGCTCCTCCATTGGATTCTTTCCACCCCATCACCCCACTAACTGACCTACAGTGATTACACCCAATTCTTCAACAAAACAGAGCCAAAGCTGAACTGCTTTACACTGTATGTGCTGTATAGCATTTCATTCAGTTAATGCCCTCTCTTACTAGGATATACATCTTTATTTGTATGGATGGCCTTTCTACTGGGGTGGTAATCAATAGGTAAGGATTTGACGAGAACTCAATAGAGCCCTCTGTTCCCTTTGACTGTTCACAGGTTAAAGACAGGCGGAAAACACACAGGAGAGAGGGAAAGGAGGAGAGAGAGAGAGAGAGAGGGGGAAAGGAGGAGAGAGAGGAGAGAGAGGAGATAGGGAAAGGAGGAGAGAGAGGAGAGAGGGAGAGAGGGAAAGGAGGAGAGAGAGGAGAGAGGGAGAGAGGGAAAGGAGGAGAGAGAGGAGGGAGAGGAGAGAGGGAAAGGAGGAGAGAGAGGAGAGAGGGTGAGAGGGAAAGGAGGAGAGAGAGGAGAGAGGGAGAGAGGGAAATGAGGAGAGAGAGGAGAGAGGGAGAGAGGGAAAGGAGGAGAGAGAGGAGAGAGGGTGAGAGGGAAAGGAGGAGAGAGAGGAGGGAGGGAGAGAGGGAAAGGAGGAGAGAGAGGAGAGAGGGAGAGAGGGAAAGGAGGAGAGAGAGGAGAGAGGGCGAGAGGGAAAGGAGGAGCGAGAGGAGAGAGGGAGAGAGGGAAAGGAGGAGAGAGAGGAGAGAGAGGAGAGAGGGAGAGAGGGAAAGGAGGAGAGAGAGGAGAGAGGGAGAGAGGGAAAGGAGGAGAGAGAGGAGAGAGGGAAAGGAGGAGAGAGAGGAGAGAGGGAGAGAGGGAAAGGAGGAGAGAGAGGAGAGAGGGAGAGAGGGAAAGGAGGAGAGAGAGGAGAGAGGGTGAGAGGGAAAGGAGGAGAGAGAGGAGAGAGGATCAAAGAGAAGAAAGGTAGATTGCCATGCCGATGCACTTACAGACAGTGTGAATTGGAGAATGAATAGTGACACAAACACTCACAAACACACACATACACAGCCATATAAACTGCACTCGCAGACACACATGCCAACACAACACACAGGTCAACACACAGGCCAATACACACACACACACACTTAGCATCCGCCGCTCCAGTTCTCGTCTTGGTGAGGGCTACATCGGCGGGCGCGGAGTGTTACCAAATTTGTTTTGGGAATGCCGTGGCTGTCACCCCTCATTGGCAGTTCAGGGAGACGACAGCCGTGGTTGGCCGAGGTGACAGCAGCGTTTGCTTGGGGGCTGGCACACTTCAGGTCATGTTTGAGAAAGCAGTGCTCAACCTGATGGCTTGTAAGATCACATCAATCCTGTGTGTCTCTCACATGCACTCAGACAAACATACCTCTAATCAATGAACACAGCAGGAATTGAGTGACAAGGCTGTCTGTGTGTGTGTGTGTGTGTGTGTGTGTGTGTGTGTGTGTGTGTGTGTGTGTGTGTGTGTGTGTGTGTGTGTGTGTGTGTGTGTGTGTGTGTGTGTGTGTGTGTGTGTGTGTGTGTGTGTGTGTGTGTGTGTGTGCGTGCATGGGTGTTGGGGGGGATAGGGGGTGGGCTTGTTGACGGCGACAAGCAATGATGCAGATTTATCTAGGTAAACCGTCTAAAAAGGTTCTGGATGTCTTCCAACTGCCTACTTCCTCACACACAGAACTGGCTGTTGCCTCGTAAGCAGGGTTTTTGTAGTTCTTTAAGGCATGTCAAAAAAGCTGAAAAGTTATTTACTTCAACATAAAATCACATTGTCCCTCCATCCCTCTAAAGACATTCAAAGATTTTCTCCAAGGCTTGTCACAAAGAAAAGCTGAGGAGAAACTAGCTTCAATGTAAAACCACATTGTCCCTCAGTCCCTCTAAAGGCATGTTTTGACGTAGGCTAGTTTATTCTCCTTTCATACACTAGTCAAAAATCTATGCGGCGGCATCTAACCTTGAGAAACAGCCCTTTCTCTTCTGGGGCTGATGGAGGTGTTGAAAGCCCTCACCTCTCACCTCCCAACACAAACCCCACAGCTTTTAAGGACACAATTATTTCCTTCCTCCTCTCATCCTGTCCTCCACTCCTCCTCTCTTCCTTTCACACTGGCGTATCACACATCCCCACAGGTCAGCCCCCCTCCACAGATAGCATATGAACAGGTCATAAAAATGACCTGAAATTAGCTTTAAAAATGCAAAATTTCTCAGCCTCATTGCAAAATGTGTAGAATAACATGAGATTAGCTATAAAACTGCAATTTGTTCTCTCTGCCCCTGTGTCTACAGCGACAGACATGTTAAATTTAGAGCCCGACCGATATATCGGTTCAACTTGCTGAGAGAGAGGGAGAGAGAAGGAGATCGAGAGAGGGAAAGAGGGGAACACTAATCAGATTTACCGCTTCAGTAGAACCAGTGAGAGATGGAGAGAGAGTTTGGCAGAGAGAGAGAGAGAGGGAGAGAGAGGGAAAAAATAACTTTAATGGAGTGAGCTGCCTTCCGAACTCTGAACTCTGTGGATCATTTGTCTAATTGGCTGCTTTCATTTCCCCATCCCCCTCCTCTTGGATGTGGACCCTACGCTCCGAAGGGGAACATCCCCCACTCATCCAGTCATCCCCTCCTCCCTTCACTCCCCTCCCTTCACCCTCTCCATATGCCCTCTATTCTGCCTCCCTTCAACTCTCCCTGAGCCCCCGAGGTTCACCTCTTACAACCCCTTATCCCCCCCTAACCCCTCCCAACCCCTCAGAGTCTCATAAAGTAGTGGTAATTAATGTGAAGCATTAGGAGAATATGGAGAGTAGTACAGTCCATTGCAAAGGGGGAAAACAGTCTAGAGAGAGTGACAGAGAAGGGCGAGAGGGAAAGCGAGAGAGAGAGAGAGAGAGAGAGAGAGAGAGACAGAGAGAGAGACAGAGAGAGAGAGAGAGAGAGAGGAGAGAGAGAGACAGAGAGACAGAGAGACAGAGAGAGAGAGAGAGAGAGAGAGAGAGAGAGAGAGAGAGAGAGAGAGAGAGAGAGAGAGAGAGAGAGAGAGAGAGAGAGAAAGACACTCAGGGGCTCTCTTTAAAGCATGCCACAAGAGCTTTAAGTCCCTGTCACCCTCACAGAGCCCAATCAGAAGTGACTACCATCCTCAAGCCACACACCTACACTCACACCCCCTACCCCTTCCCTGCAACACACACCCTGCACACAGACACACACTCCAACTACTAATCATAACACACATATACACACACCCCAACTATCCTTGATCACGTCACAACCAAGGTACTTTAGATCCAAACCAGACAACTAAGGAGAAGAGACAGAGAGACAGGTGATGGAGAGAGGAACGAGCCCCATTCCCTGTCTCTCCCTTTCTCTTTTTTATTTTCTGTCGCTCTGGGCAAGGAGGACCTGAGAGGAAGGGGATATGAGGGGAGGGGAGAGGAGAGGCAGAGTGAGAGAAAGAAAGAGGGCAAAGGAGAGAGAAGGAGGAGGTAGAGATGTAGAAAACAGACAGCGAAGTAGAGAAAGAGAAATGAAGAGACAGATGAAGAGAGTGATAAAGAGGTGGAAAGAGACAGAGCGAGAGAGAGAGAGAGAGAGAGAGAGAGAGAGAGAGAGAGAGAGAGAGAGAGAGAGAGAGAGAGGCAGAGAGAGAGAGAGAGAGAGACCCTAAGTCCTGCCTGCGTCAGTTTGACTCGCAGGCATCCAATATTTTTTAAACAGCTTTCATTCCACTCAACTGGGCATCAAGGCCATTATCCTGGGGTTAATCCCCAATCCTACAGAGCTGCTCTGGCTTTGCTCTGCTCTGGCTCCGCTCCGGGACAAGATGGGGTGGCAGCCCATCAACTAAACAGGCACAGACAAAAAACAACACATGCACACAGGGGCAGAGAGGCAAAGAAACAACAAAACAAAGCCGTAAACAGTGAATACATGTTCTCTCTTGAGTTGAGCGTTAGTACCGTACGTCAGGCAACTTGTACATGGCTGCACTCCCACTCTATGACTATGTCTACATCCCTCTGTCTTACTGTCCCTCACCCTGTCCTCTGTCTCTGTCCTTGTCCTGTGTCACTGTACCTGTCCCCGTTCCTATCTTAAACCCCATCCATATGTTTGATCCAAAGTTCTGGCTCGGGTCCAGGTAGCCAGGTGCGAGAGGACAGTCTCACCACGAAGTGACGAAAGCAGACGAAAGCGGATCAAGCAGGCTTATCCAGGGTGTCTTAAAGTCGCCTCCACCTCTCCCCCAATCCCTCTTTCCACCTTTCTTCTAAGCCTCGGCCATCCCCCGCCTCCAAGGTGAATCCATTCACCACTTGGATCAGATGGGATAGCCGAGGGAGACAGAACTAAGGTGTGAGGAGGATAGGTGACGGTGTGTGTGTTTGTGTAGAGACATCCATGTGCGTCTCTGAGTCTGTGCGTGTCCGTGTGTTTGTGTCTGTGCATATGTGTGCACGTATGACATACAGTGCCTTCGGAAAGTATTCAGACCCTTAGACTTTTTCCACATTTTGTTACAATTACAGCCATATTCTAAAATTGATTTTATTGTTTATTAAACTCAGCAATCTATACACAATACCCCATAGTGACAAAGCAAAAACAGGTTTTTAGAATTACATAAAATTAAAAATGACATAAGTAGTCAGACCCTTTGCTCTGAGACTCGAAATTGAGCTCAGGTGCATCCTGTTCCCATTGATCATCCTTGAGATGTTTCTACAACTTGATTGGAGTCCACTTTTACTAAATTCAATTGATTGGACATGATTTGGAAAAGCACACACCAGTCAATATAAGGTCCCACAGTTGACAGTGCATGTCAGAGTAAAAACCAAGCCATGAGGTCGAAGGAATTGTCCGTAGAGCTCAGAGACATGATTGTGTCGAGGCACAGATCTGGAAAAGGGTACCAAAATATTTCTGCAGTCCCCAGGAACACAGTGGCCTCCATCATTCTTAAATGGAAGAAGTTTGGAAGCACCAAGACTCTTCCTAGAGCTGGCCGGCCAAACTGAGCAATCGGAGGAGAAGGGCCTTGGTCAGGGAGGTGACCAAGAGCCCGATGGTCACTCTGACAGAGCTCTAGAGCTCCTCTGTGCAGATGGGAGAACCTACCATAAGGACAACCATCTCTGCAACACTCCACCAATCAGGCCTTTATGGTGGAGTGGCCAGACGGAAGTCACTCCTCAGTAAAAGGCACATGACAGCCCGCTTGGAATTTGACAAAAGGCTATCAGACCATGAGAAACAAGATTCTCTGGTCTGATGAAACCAAGATTGAACTCTTTGTCCTGAATGCCAAGCGTCACGTCTGGAGCAAACCTGGCACCATCCCTATGGTGAAGCATGGTGGTGGCAGCATCATGCTGTGGGGATGTTTTTCAGCGGCAAGGACTGGGAGACTAGTCAGCATCGAGGCAAAGATGAACAGAGAAAAGTACAGAGAGATCCTTGATGAAAACCTGCTCCAGAGCACTCAGGACCTCAGACTGGGGTGAAGGTTCACCTTCCAACAGGACAACGACCATAAGCACACAGCAAAGACAACGCAGTGGCTTTGGGACAAGTCTCTGAATGTCCTTGAGTGGCCCAGCCAGAGCCCGGACTTGAACCCGATCGAACATCTTTGGAGAGACCTGAAAATAGCTGTGCAGCAACGCTCCCCATCCAACCTGACAGAGCTTGAGAGAATCTACAGAGATGAATGGGAGAAACTCCCCAAAACAGGTGTGCCAAGCTTGTAGCGTCATACCGAAGAAGACTTGAGGCTGTAATCACTGCCAAAGGTGCTTCAACAAAGTACTGAGTAAAGGGTCTAAATTCTTATGTAAATGTGATATTTCAGTTGTTTATTTTTAATACATTTGCAAACAATTCTAAAAACTAGTTTTTGCTTTGTCATTATGGGTTATTGTGTGCAGATTGATGAGGGAAAAAAACAATTTAATCCATTTTAGAATAAGGCTGTAACATAACAAAAATGTGGGAAAAGTCAAGGGGTCTGAATACTTTCCGAATGCACTGTTCGTCATTCACTACATGACCAAAAGTATGTGGACACCTGCTCGTCATACATCTCATTCCAAATTCATGGGCATTAATATGGAGTTGGTCCCCCCTTTGCTGCTATAACAGTCTCCACTCTTCTGGGAAGGCTTTCCACTAGAAATTGGTACTTGCTTCCATTCAGCCACAAGAGCATTAGTGAGGTCGGGTGATTAGGCCTGGCTTGCAGTCGGTGTTCCAATTCATCCAAAAGGTGTTAGATGGGGTTGAGGTCAAGGCTCTGTGCAGGCCAGTCAAGTTCTTCCACACCGATCTCAACAAACCATTTCTGTATATACCTCGCTTTGTGCACGGAGGCACTGTCATGCTGAAACAGGAAAGGGCCTTCCCCAAACTGTTGCCACAAAGTTGGAAGTACAGAATCGTCTAGAATGTCATTGTATGCTGTAGCTTTAAGATGTCCCTTCACTGGAACTAAGAGGCTTAGTCCAAACCATGAAAAACAGCCTCAGACCATTATTCCTCCTACACCAAACTTTACAGTTGGCACTATGCATTGGGGCAAGTAGCGTTCTCCTGGCATCCGCCAAACCCAGATTTGTCCGTCGGTCTGCCAGATGTTGAAGCGTGATCCATCACTCCAGAAAATGCGTTTCCACTGCTCCAGAGTCCAATGGCAGCGAGCTTTAAACCACTCTAGCCGACGCTTGGCTTTGCGCATGGTGATCTTAGGCTTGTGTGCGGCTGCTCGGCGATGAAAACCCATTTCATGAACCTCCCGACGAACAGTTATTGTGCTGACGTTGCTTCCAGAAGCAGTTTGGAACTCGGTAGTGAGTGTTGCAACCGAGGACAGACGAGTTTTACGCGTTACGTGGTTCAGCACTCGGTGGTCCCGTTCTGTGATATTGTGTGGCCTACCACTTCGCAGGTGAGCCATTGTTGCTCCTAGACGTTTACACTTCACAATAACAGCACTTACAGTTGACCAGGGCAGCTCTAGCAGGGCAGAAATTTGATGAACTGACTTGTTGGAAAGATGGCATCCTATGACGGTGCCACATTGAAAGTCACTGAGTTCTTCAGTTAGGCCATTCTACTGCCAATGTTTGTCTATGGAGATAGCATGGCTGTGTGCTAAATGTTATACACGTGTCAGCAACGGGAGTGGCTGAAATAGCCAAATCCACTAATTTGAAGGGCTGTCCACATACTTTTGTAAATATAGTGTATGTACCTGTACCTGTATTTGTAGCTGTCCAAGTGTAGAGCAGACACTGTGAACCTTGCATGAACCTTGTACCCTTAGCTGACAGGTGTTTGTCAGTGCCAGGAACACAGCTTGCCTCACCTCTACCACTTCCATCAGCCTTACCCAGTACCCTGCCTGCATCCTGAACACCACAGGGATTTCATTATAGCTAACCCAAATACTCAGGGTGACAGCTAGCCTAAATACTCATGGTGAACTCACGTTGGTAGTAGCTAAGCTCTATGACCTGACCAGGGGCCTGCTTGGGAATTTGGTTCAGGGTGCTACAGTGCCATTAACAGCATCTGTACATTGTTAGCTAAAGGCTAAGTTAGTGTGGAACTGGAATGTCATGTGATATGTATAGGACTTTCACTGTGATCCACCCATACCTGTATTCTAATTGGCTCCTGTATTAGAGCAAGGGCTTCTGGGTAGAAGATCAGTCTGCGCTGCCATGATGTAGTGTATGGGGGTGTCGCCATTCCCTCTCCCCTTATTATTTATTTTATATCCCCTTTTGAATTATGCAGAGTCTTATCATTAAAGTTTGCAGTTTAATGCGCATTGTGTCAGCTTCTTCTACTGCAAGACCTACAACCCACAGCCTTACATTAGCTTAGCAATAGCTGATGGATAAAACTACTGAATGGTTACAGACATATTGAATACTGTAGCAATACAGACTCAGCTTCCGTATTACCAATGACCAGGGAACAAACCTTATTTTAGAACTATATTTTAGGCATTAGTGTTCACTCAGGCTGAAGCTGCTATGGTGCTAATGCTACATAGGTGGCTGTACTGGGAATTAACCTGTGAATGAAATATTTCAGTTAATGACTGCATGGTCTGTTTGATCACAGTGTGTGAACCTTATACACTATGCCTCCTGGATTTCTCTGTGACCCCCCTATAATAGTACCTGTACTAAGTCTAGTCAGTGACCCCTTATTAAATAAGGGTTTCTATCTTCCTGTACTTCCCTCTCTTTCCCTCTCTCCCTCTCCCATTTTTCCTCTCTCTCCAGTGTTTCTGGGCTATTCTGTCTCTCCAGGCCCCTCAGCCAGGCTTGGCTCCCCTGGTATCTCCCTCACTGACGACCCGGGGCTTAGCCTAAATTGTCAGACTATTAAAAGCTGTGAAATGCATATAATGAAACATCTCATTACCTCTGTCGGAGAATCAGATGGAGGGATGAGGTGAAGGAGGGGAAGGAGAACAGATAAATGGATGGAGGGAGGAAGGAAGGGATGAAGACCGAGGAATAAAGGGAGGGAGAGGGCGGAAAATGAGGAAGGGATGGAGGGAGGGAGGGAGGGAGACAGGGGAGTGAAGGGTGGGGAGGTGAGGATAATGGAACAGATAACTAAACAGTGAGTCTATTGTTGGAGAAGAGTTGGCGTTAGGGAGAGTAAAGGCGGGATTGGCCACTTGAACAAACAGAGGCGGGGCCCTGAGGAGCTCGGGTGGGATGACTTGTATCCATGAGCGGTCAATCAGATGTCAAAAGGCCAGTCTCAGGGATTACCTCATCAATTCGATGTGGTTTTAGAGTGCTAAGGTCACATAGAAATGTACTCAAAAGTTTATCAACTCTACAATTTTTGCATAATATTAACCTACATTTCAGTACAATTAAATAAGATACCAAATGTACATAAAATACCCGCTTTCTTGAACAAAACAAAACAAAAATACATTTACAAATTCCCCCTTCAAATCCTGGCTGAAACTGGTCCTCCGTGGGCCTTTCCAAGAGAGAGAGAGAGAGGTTGGTTAGCATCACTGTCACGGAATCCCGTTTATACCTGGTTCTAACATGTGTCCTTTGTCCTGATCTTGTCCACATTCTGATTGTGCCCAAATGTTTTTGACAGGTGTAGACGATTAAAAGACAGGTTGTGATCTGACTGTGATCAGAGGTAGTCAGGCATGTATTGTGTCTGGATATCTATCAAGTGTAGACGAATCTGGACAGTGAAACCCTTTCAATTATCATTATCCCACCTTCTAAAATCATTGACAGGTGGCACCATTGACTTACGGTATGACATCAATATGTGTCTTAAAATAAATATTGTTTCAAAAGAATATCTGTAAAACAATTTGCATACAGGGAGGTACCAGGAAATCTGCTCAGAATCGGACACACTGGACGGATAAGAGACATGTTTTAATACCATATGTAGATCAGAATGTGGACAAGATCAGAACAAAGGATGCATGTTAGCACCAGGTATAAGCTAGGCTAAAGATGTGTTGTATTAACAATAGCCTCCAGTCAAAAATGAATAGTCCCATAGTGTGTATGTTCGTGAGGCTGATTGTGTGTGTGAGTCACTGTGGCCAGTCACTCTTTGGCGCCGAGGCGAGTGTGTGTGAGAGAGAGAGAGAGAGATAGAGATAGAGATAGAGATAGAGATAGAGATAGAGATAGAGATAGAGATAGAGATAGAGATAGAGATAGAGATAGAGATAGAGAGAGAGAGAGAGAGAGAGAGAGAGAGAGAGAGAGAGAGAGAGAGAGAGAGAGAGAGAGAGAGAGAGAGAGAGAGAGAGAGAGAGAGAGAGAGAGAGAGAGAGAGAGGTTGGTTAGCATGACTGTCACTCGGCCCCATAGCAAACAGAGGCATCTTTCTCAAATCCACAGTGGGCTGGGGCTAACAATGAGCTCACGCAACAAGTACAACAGACACACCCTCCTTCCCCCCTCCGCAAATATGAATAGTGACTACCCACCCACTCTGCCCTCCCAACTAATCCAATTTACAAACACACACACACAAGCACCAAAAAGTCATACTGTTACCACACAACAGACAAACTTACTATATATAACATGACAACTTGATATAAAACTTCACAAATGGCCAAAAATAACAGCAGATGACTGCTGTCCATTTCAGATAAATGAGGGTGGATCGTTAAGGATCAAATATATTATATATTAAGATCAATAAGTGTCTGAGACAAAGTCCAAAGATAGTGTTCTAATGAAGATCAATGGTTGTGACAGTCCTGGTTTATTAACCTGATCAAACAGCAGACACAACACTGATCTAAGTCGCCAATATTTTCTGCACCTCTGCCCTTTAAGAGAAGATAAAGGGAGATGAATGGAGAAAAGAGGAGCAGCTAAATATAGTCTCACACACTTTGGAATCAAAAGAGAGATAGAAAGAGGGAGAAAGGGAGAGAGGGGGAGAGAGGGGGAGAGAGAATGACAATGAGAGAGACGGAAAGAAGTAGTGAGAAGAGAAGGAGGGAGTACAAGTGAGAGAGCTTAATTGCTCTGAGACTTTACACCAGTGTTACCACGGCGATCGATTGCCATCTTCAATTGGTTTCTTATTCAGAAGAATCTCAGTGCAAAGCTAGAGTTGACTGCTTGACTAGAACACACTGAGACTCCAGAGTTTCTCTATGGAACTCTATGGCTTGAAGAATAGAATACTGAGTATAATTCATACATATGATGGTAGCAAACAGCGTTTGGAACCAATGTTGTTGTCCTTTCTGTACAGAGTGATGGAATGAACAGCGGAGCCAAACTTAGAAAAAAAGGTGCTATCTAGAACCAAAAAGTGTCTAACAGACAACCACCTCTCTTTATGTTTGGTCCTATATTTATATATATATATATTATTTTTTTATCCCAGTTAAATAATAATTTTAAAAAATATCTACAATATTGTGTGTTATTGTAACCTAAAAAGAGAATAGTGCAAGAAAGTTTTGCTCTTTTTTTAATACATTTGAAGTCGAATAATATTAGAATATATTTATGTTTTTGTTTCAGATGACACAGAGGGTTTTGTGGCCAGGGGCCAGCATGTCCAATGTGATTGATGAACTTAGAGTGTCTAACAGACAACCACCTCACCTGTCTCTCCTCTCCTGTCATCTCTCCATCTTTCCTCTCAGCGTGTGTTTACTGAACACGGTTTGACGTCTGATTGTCACCCACTGACTAACGTGAACGGGTGCCATAGCTAACAGCGTTTGGAACCAATGTTGTTGTCCTTTCCGTACAGAGTGATGGAATGAACAGCGGAGCCAAACTTAGAAAAAAAAGTGCTATCTAGAACCAAAAAGGGTTCTTCGGCTATCCCCATAGGAGAACCCTTTGAAGAACCGCTTTGGGTTCCAGGTAGAAGCCTTTTGGATTCCAGGTAGAACCCTTTTCACAGAGGCTTTTACATGGAACCCAAAAGAGATCTACCTGGAAACAAAAAGGGTTCCCCTATGAGGACAGCCACAGAACCCTTTTCTAATCCTTTTTTTGTAGGTTCAGGAGAAAGAGAGAGAGAGAAGGAGAGTAACAAAGAGAGAAAGAGAGAAAGAGTTGCGTTCCGAAGTGCCGTTCACTAAGACAAAAGACCTAGT
This sequence comes from Coregonus lavaretus, assembly GCF_964263955.1. NCBI lineage: Eukaryota > Metazoa > Chordata > Actinopteri > Salmoniformes > Salmonidae > Coregonus > Coregonus lavaretus. Next base: position 4,256,158 of record NC_140007.1, on the reverse strand, counting down.
GTGCAGCTCCTGTGATCACGAGCTGCCCGTCGCTAAGGACAACACCCACCGCGGAAACCTAATTTTAAAAAAAGTCACACATTCCCACATTGTGAAGCAGTGGCAGCAGGATCAGGTGTCTGTCCAACACACCAACACACCAACCAACCAACCAGCCAGCCAGCCCACACCCCCACCGATGACACACCAACACCACCATGCACAGGGGCAGAGGTTGAGGGGATTGAGGGATGGGAGAAGGGGTGAGAGAGAAAGAAAAGAACAGAACAACATAAGACGTGAATAAAGATAGACAGAACTATAACAAAAAGAGATAGAGAGAAAAATAGTGAACAGGATCAATGTAAGAGAATAGAACTGAGTGAATATCGCTAAATCACAGACTTCATTCATACAGCTCCAGCATGACAAAACCCTAGTAACAAACAATGACACTTCCGTCTGTGTGCTGCTGAGCAGAGTTCTGTAGAAGCCCAGGGGTCACCACTAGAAAGAGGATGTGGACATTACTCACTTCTGTTATAGGTGCGTGCCACCTGGATCTGTTCCCAAGTGAGAGATAAGGGGGGAAGAATGTAGTATAGATGAGGCATGTTTAGAAAAGATAATTAATATTATGAAAAAATATTTCTTTCAGATTTTTTCCATCTTGTCTAAAATGCCATGTCTCAAGGCAGGTGAGGGAGACTAATGTTTGGCTTGTTGACAGAAGGGTTGTATGACTGTATCCACGGTTTGGTTATTTGGCGATGATTGATTTGTACTGTATCCAATGGACTGGGCTGAGAGGGGATTATAGTGCTGGCTCTCTTTTAATGGCGGTAAAAAATAGAAAGGGAACGAGGGAAGGGTAAAAATGAAAAAGAGAGTAGGGGAAGCCACAGGAGGCACCTGGCCCACTTACAGTAATGGAGGTGGTGGAGGAGGAGAGGAGAGGGGAAGAGATAGGAGCAGGGATGGAGGAGTTGAGGAGGAGAGGAGAGGTAGATGGAGAGAGAAGAGGAGGAGGTGGAGAGGTGCAAAGGTCGCTTGGGTGGGTAGTCAGCTTGTCACTGAAAACCCAAATCACACAAAATATGAATAACTATCTAATACACCAATGTTGTTTCAATCTGCTTCCCACTGAGTAGCGTGTCCATCTAACTAATATTCCACTAATACCACCCCGCCGCGCTATCCATCTATCCATCGATGAATATTTCATATCCTGATGGCACTTTTAAATGCACCACTAATGATCAAATCCAAGTTGATCTGGCATAATTCAAATCAGGCCAATTAAAAAAGTGTATCTGTCTACTGTACATGTTAATGGCTGCTGAGTGGAATAATTGTATGTTGAGCAGCAGGTAGAGAATGTTAAACAGGCCTTGTTAACAGCACTTTAGCACTTTCCCCTGAACTCTCAGCTGCTGAAAACACCTCTCCATGGCCTCCTAATGCAGGACCCCATGAAACACAAACCCTTAGAAACATAACAAAAAGACAGTCATGTCTATTACTGATGGCACACTACTATACGCTAGCTTCATAAAGTACAGTACAAGGTTCAGGGGCTAGAGACTCAACTATTTAGGGTAGAAGATACTGAAAAGTATGATTTATGATAAAGGGAGAGGAATCATCTCACAGTTTGCTGATGTGTGTTCCAGCTAGATAAAATGATGTTTCACTCATAATAGCCTTCTTCAAGGTTTTTTGACAAAGAAGCAGAACGTAGGACTGTGCCGTATTAGAGGAATAATTCTGGCTGTATTCTTCTCTAGCCAGATACTGTGTGCCTGGTATTGTGGAATAGGAGGTGTAGGGGCCAAGGTTTGTGTGGTATTGCAAGAGGAGAGAGGAGAGGTGTTAGTTTTGTTAAGACTCTTTCCATCCTCCCTTTGTGTGTTTTTCTATGGATGAGTTTAGACTGAGACAGACAGCACCGACACAGACAGACTAAACTGTGCCGAAAAAAAAAAAAAAGACAGAATACGGATGGGTAGAACGCTTGTGGAGTAGACGTCTGTTTCATCATTGCCGTCTCTCCCTCTATCTCTCTTTCTCTCTCCTTCTCTCTCTGTTTGTCTCATTCTACCTCTCTCCCTTCCTACTCTCTCTCCCTGTCTCTCTTACATGAGCTTTGATATGGAAATACCTCTCCTCCCAGACCCTGATTGCTAACTGATGGTTTCTAGAGACGTATTTGCTCACAGGCCCTCAGTTTCTCATCATCAGGCTCATCTACTGCTCAAGAAAGGGTGAATTACAACACGCAACACATTGACACATTACAGTGCCTTTACCAACATAGAAAATAATTTCTATTCTATATGCTATATGCTATATCCAGATTTTCGTACTTTCATACCATTTCTGTACCATACCGGGGTATACGTTATTACCAGATGTGCACACAAGGGGCGCTGTCGTATTGAAAATCATACCGTCGGTATGTCTAAATACCACGGTATACGGTATACCGCCCAAGCCTAGTCTGTAACTGAATTTGTTACAAATAATTGGATAAAAAATATTCTAAACTAATTAATGAACAATATACTGTGTATATTATTTGAGAGCAGATGCCCAGCCTAAAGCACTTGGGGGGAATAGAGCAAGCTGATTGGATGATTTCTCTCTGTTGTCTCTCATTATCTTGTCTGCTAGCATCCCGCTCTTCATTTCTTGCAGCGAGATGGGATCCGGAACTAGAGGGTGTGTGTGTGTGTGTGTGAGTGTGTGTGTGTATGTGTGTGTGTGTGTCAGGGGTGCTTTGCATTTTAACAGTATTTACGTTTCTCCTGTGAACGAGGCTGGGAGAGTGAGGTTCACGAGAAGTAAAACCCCAGGCCGGGAGAGGAGAGGGCCTGAACCCACCTGACAAGTCACTATGCTGGGGTGATGAGCATGTCAAAATGGGCTAGGGACTACAGCTGTCATACACATACACCTGGCCCCCTCTCACAACCACACACAACCCTGGGGGAATTAGGAGCACCTGTATTTGGTGTAGACACAATGAGCTAAAGCAGAATGAACCTATTTGATGTGAACATGACGTATAAGGTCGCTAGGTTAGAAAGAGGCTAACAGCCATGACACCAATCAAACGTAAAAATGCTAATAGTAACAGAAAGACAGCGAGAGAGAGTTGTCAGAATCCCTCAGAGATGTGATGTGTAAAATGGGATGTGTACATGGCATGCTAGCTAGTGTAAACAACTCATTTTGGAGGGTGTTCCCATTAACGACTGTGCTCCGAGGGGGAGAGAGACAGAGAGACAGAGAGAGAGAGAGAGAGAGAGAGAGAGAGAGAGAGAGAGAGAGAGAGAGAGAGAGAGAGAGAGAGAGAGAGAGAGAGAGAGAGAGAGAGAGAAGAGATACAGAGAGAGAGACAGAGAGACAGAGAGACAGAGAGACAGAGAAAAAAGCAATAGATAGAGCAAGAGAAAAACAGAATGTGCTTCTTTTCAATGACTTGCTGTGGTAGTTTAACACAAAGCTACACAGAGAGTGGAATACGTAAGCACCTAGCCAACAGATACAGACACACACACACACAGTGTAGTGTAGATGAGGGGGCAGCATACAGTAGGTCCCCTGTGTTTTAGCAGCTAAAGCCTCCTAACCTGTTACCACACAGTTCAGCCCACAGCCCGGGAGTAAAGCCTTCAGCCATGAGAACAGAGCACTCCACCCACACACACACACACACACACAAACACACACCCATGCATACACACTGCACACACACACTGCACACACGCTCACACACACGCGCACACACGCACATTCACTAAGCAGTGAGGTGTCGTGCCAGCCTGCAACCCCACTTCCCTCAGTATAGCCTTGCACACTTATCTCTCTTTTTCTCTCCCTCCTTCTACCCCCCTCTCTCTCAGTCCGCCTCCCCTCTCTTCTCTCTCGCTCCCCCTTCAATCTCTCCCCCTCACACTTTCCCTCTAACCACCAGCAACCTCCTCCCCCAAATTCTCCTCTCTGTGCGAATGCTCAGATTAACAACCTGTCTATTTAACACTTGCCTCCTCCCCTATGGCTTCAACACACATACGCATGCACACACAACTGACAAGTGTACCGTACAAGTGTAAAGCCCTTGAGCTCCCCGCCCCCCTACCCTCCCCTCCCTCTCTTTATTTGCTCAACTCTCCTTTTTGTCTTACACCTTGTTGATAATAACCCAGGTGAAGACGTCACTGTTAACGAGGGTTCAGCACTGACTTCCGTACTTGACACCTCCTAAATTAGGACACCTCCAGGGTTCCATACTTCAACAAGAGTTCCTTCAAATAAATATAGTTGTATTTCTGAATTCTATCCTGGCATTGTGTGCCTCTCCTCTCTCTGACCATCTCTCCATTTTACCCCATTCATTTGGCTAATAATGGCACCTGCCTTTGACAGGCTATCGTTTCAGTAAATGGTAATAATGGTTAATTTAGCAAGCATATAATAAAAAGCCATGAAAAGATGAAAAGCAACGCGACATACAGGTTTATCATTCTTTATAACTTTAAATGAATCGTATTTATAATTGTTTAGAACACATTTATAATGTCTTAGGCTATAAATTAAAGTTATTAGGCCTATAAAATATATTAGAATCTGGGAATAATAAAATAGTAACAGGTTACTAGCTTACTGTGGTGCATATTTAGGTAATGTTTCAGTCAAGGAGGAGGTGAAATTTAAGGGGGAGACCAAATAACAGTGTGATTTTGCGATTAAATCTTTAAGGCTACAGATAGAACTATCAGAGAGTTCATCGATCAAAACACAAAAGGTTGTAGGCTAGTTAGGGAATAACATAATAGCAGACACTTGTCAGACATAGATAGATTTGATCAGACAGACGATTTAGGCAGTGGCGTGCGGTGAGCTCGGTGGCTGGGTAGACACTGGCTATTATCAAAGCCAGATTTAATCGCAAATAAACCTTGATTAAGCCCAAGTTCACCATACAACAGATAGCTCTAACAACCAGAGTGATATAGGCTATTAACCAAAATTGACAAACAATTATCATCAAATGTAAATACCAATGTAACCAAGATACACAAGCGATAGCCTCTGATGGCGGCATATTTCATATTATCCGACAAAATGACACACTGCTCAACTCAGCTCAGCCATAGACCAATCTAGCGTTCACAGTTACACCCAATAGGTGGCACTAAAATACCAATATATGGACACATTTCATCCATATCCTTTCACAATGGATTTACAATTCTTCCAATGCACCGCACGCAAATACACATATACACACACACACACACACACACATAGTATTGAAATATTATTACACACACATACATAATAAATAAGGTTCTAACAAAATGTCCATATCAACAATCGAAATGACAGAAAAATACAGTTCTAAAAAAAAGTAAAAAAAGTGTCTCATCAAAACGAAATTCTAGCAAGGGATGTTGTCTATACTCATGTTTATTCGTGATTGAGAATAGCCTATGCCTAGGCTTGGGCTATAGACTTTCCTTCTTGTTATTTTTGAAAGCGGCAACATTAGGACAACACCTTCATAGGATAGAATATTTGGGAAATAAGATACTGTTTACAATTTCAACTTGTCTTAAAGCTTTTATGATAGGCCTAGTAGAAGGATAGGTTATTGGCCATTTGGCTTTCAACCTTGCATGGAAGGATTTTCCTGGCCCGCATTGACCATTTCTTTCTTAATAAGCTTAAACTTGATTAAACTTGTCATTCGATTTTTCTATAGGCTATTGATATTGTTTGTTCTCTCTCATTATTAGTCCCCTGGCTACCATACGTTTTTAGGATATTCAAACAACTTTTGAATTGGAACTCTGTTACATTCATTGTTTGATTGGGAGAAAGCCATGCATAAAACGATGAAAGCATAGCAGTAGCCTAACCCACAAATTGCAAAGGAAAATGCATTCATCTGTCCATCAGGGTGAACCTCTCGGTGACAGTGAAGTATGGCCAAAGATGACAAAATGATCAAATCTAGCTTTCATTAGAACACTTGTCCAAAATGTTGTAAAACATTTCCCTCCTCTCATCTCTGATCGACTGTCTGCTCCAGGTTGCTGTGTCTGTCAGGCTGAGTGTGGTGCATTCAATTGGATGATGGGACAAGGACATCCCTGCCGGCCAAACCCTACCCTAACCCAGACGACGCTAGGCCAATTGTGCGTTGCCTCATGGGTCTCCCGGTCACGGCTGGCTGCGACACAGACGGGTATCGAACTAGCATCTGTAGCAACGCAGCTTGCACTGCGATGCAGTGTCTTAGACTGCTGCGCCACTCGGGAGGCCCCATCCACAAAGTTTTGAATGCTGATCAATTGCCTTGCACATGACGTCTGCCGAGTCTGACTCTCAGCCAAGTGCCCCGACTCTCAGCCGGAATCGGCCCTGATCCAATGTGCTAGCTGGGGCATGTGCAAAATATGAGATTTTGAGCATAAAAACTAGCAGAATAATTGAGAAAAAAAACATTAGATACAAAAAAGAATGACAATCTTTTACATAATTTTTTATTTGGCATTTCATAACAGCTTTTTAGATTAACACAGCACTGCCTATCCTGCCTATCCTGACTGCACGTCACTGGATTTAGGCGACTTCAATGTTGGAGTCACACCTGGCGCACAGTGCGCCGATACTATGGGTGCGTTCCTCTGCCCAGGCATTGCTGACGCATGCCAGATCTTACAACGCCTGGATAGGTATTTTACGTATCAGCTAACCACATCATATGTTATAACAATCTGCCAGTCAATGACACAGTCGATGACGTGTCACGCAACCATTGGTTGACGCATGCAACGTCTGACAGAGCATTTACACTATACAAGCAGCACTAGCCTAGCCATGCTAGCCTCGCCCAGCCATGCTAGCCTCGCCCAGCCATGCTAGCCTCGCCCAGCCATGCTAGCCTCGCCCAGCCTTGCTAGCCTCGCCCAGCCATGCTAGCCTCGCCCAGCCATGCTAGCCTCGCCCAGCCATGCTAGCCTCGCCCAGCCTTGCTAGGCTCGCCCAGCCATGCTAGCCTCGCCCAGCCTTGCTAGCCTCGCCCTCCTGTGGTGCTTACAACAGCCATTGTAAGCCAATCCAGTGGGAGTTGGAAGCTATGGTGAGCTTCGATTGGTCACTCGCGTCGTGATATCGCGGAGGATTTGAATCAAATGCAGCTTTCCCCAAATGTTTACCTGCCCTGTTTAGCTCCCTTGCCCTTGCTCGCATTGCTCAGTGGTCCACCCGCCTACTCAGCTTCTCTCGCTTTCCTTCCATTGATAGTGAATGGCTTCTGATGTTTCACCGAGCGATGCCGCTTCCTAATGTAAACGGCCACTGAGCAGGGGAACGCGACCATTGTGTTGTTGTCAGCGTATGAATAAAGTGGGGTTGTTCCCCTTTCATTTTCTGAGCACAGTAGAAAATGGAGGAAGAAGGAATTAACCACTTTGAGGGGGCAGACACAGACACAGACAGAGACCGAGACACACACAATAACAGGCAAAGAGAGACGGGCAAAGCATGTCAGCAGTTTGGCTTGACATTTCAGCTTCTTTCAGCATCAAAGGAAAACACTTGACGCCAGACATTCACTCAACTCAAGAAGCGCCTGCAGACGGATCAGATTAATATCGCATATCGCTACAAGGTTCCCCAAAAAACGTTGAGTCTGAAACCTGAAATCCCCCTCTCTCATCTGGTACTTTAGGGTTGGGTGTTGACACAGCAGAAATTTCCAGCTGGAGAAATCCCCCTTTCAGAGGTTAACCAAGGGGAGGAGTAGTTGGAGAAGGGGGGTTAAGCCCTTGCCTGCCAAGATGCTAGCATTTCATTTTAAATACCCCCCGACCGACCTCACAGAACGGATACTACAACCAGGGCATCACGATTAGTGACAGCTATCTGTCTCCCACTGGGCACAGACCTCAGTTCAAGGTCTAGTTTTGATTTACATTTGGTTGAGTTGTCAACTAACGTGAATTCAATGTGAAATCAAGATAAAATGTCACCATGTTATTGGATTTAGGTTAAAAGTGAAGTGAAAAAAATATGAAATTATTTTTGCAAATCCAATCAGTTTTCCCACGTAGATTCAACGTCATCACATTGAATGTATTTGTTCAAATGACGTGGAAACAATGTTGATTCAAGCAGTTTTTGCACAGTGGGGTGACAATCCCCTAAAGCCTAATATTGGGGTCAAAACTTTGACAGTTACCTCAATATTCAGGGTTCACGGATATATTCGGTGACAGAGGGGCTTCATTACAGCGTTTTATTCTGCAATATGACTAAATCGTGTTTTCCCAATCCCTACGCCAATGCACGTGCACAATTATTCTACATTAGCAAATGACAGCATCTCATAATGACAACAACATAAAACATTCACGTTAAGTAGACATCTGGCTTGTCACGTATCTCGGCAACACTAAAAATGTAGGCGGATTATACTTCCAGCATGTCGCTCAAATGTATCGCGCCGAGGAGCTGTCAAAATACACTTATGCGGTCCGTGACATGATACAGACACACCGAAAACCACCCGTTAATGGTAGTAACGACACACCGCTTCAACTTGTGACATTCATTAAGAAGAGTTGCATTGTTCAATGGTTATAATGTGCGCGCATGTACGCTCACCATCTGAGCAAAAAACTAGTATGCACATTACATTGTTGTAAAAGGAGGCACATAAATCTTTTGAGAGCATCACCGTATAAAACCAGCAGCTTTTGTATTACATTATTTACATTATTGAATAGAAACGGAAGGGGTGATGAAGGAAATACAATGAAAGAGCACGGCAGACATAGCCTACCTGTTAACCCATGGGGTCTGGGGTAGACGCGGTGTAGATTCTTTGGAGTCCAATCCGGTGTGACTGCGCGAGAGAGAGAAAGAAAGGGGGGTGTTCAGAAGAACACAGTATTCTCTTATTTCCTCCCCTACGCCTTTTATGTCTCTAAATGTTATTCCCCTGTTTTCTCCCCCTCTCTCCCTGTCTCCGCCAGGCTTTTTTTTTCTCTTTTTCCCTCCCTTGCTTTTTCCTGTCTTGGTATCAGGAACCAGCCTCCCCCTCTGTGTCTGTCTCTCTCCCTCTCTTTCCCTATGGTGCTCTCTCCCTCGCTCTGTGTCCCCGTATCTCCCTGTGTCTTTGGGCAGACTCAGGAAATGAGGCAACATGAACACACACACGGTTCTATCAGCGACCAACCCCCCCAGACACTCCCCCACCTATCTGACAGCTCAAATAAATATTAGTGTCATTATTGCAATTGAGTAGCACGACGTGAAATCATGACATAAAAGAAAAGAGTAGGCTATTTGTCGGTGTGTGTTCAGTGTGTCATGAAAACAATATTATGAATAGTTAATAAAAATAATATTCATGTATTATTATTAATGATAATACGACGTGAAATCATGACATAAAGAAAATAGTAGGCTATTTGTTGGTGTGTGTTCAGTGTGTCATGAAAACAATATTATGAATAGTTAATAATAATATGAATGTATTATTATTATGAATATTAATAATAATATGAATGTATTATTATTATTAATATTAATATTATTACGCTAAACTGGGTTGTCATATGGACAGCACAACAACTGGAAATTAAATAGTGTGTGTAATGTGTAATATCATGTCAATATTATGTGCAATAATATACATGACATGTATTGCTCTACCTATATCTACAGTATCTATATCGTATTCAAGATTTTCTGAAATAAATATCAACTGCTGTAAAAGAGTGTTTGATTTGAATTGACACAATCTCATGGTAATACAGTTTGTGCGGGAGTTTCCATATTTAATGGCTCAGTGAGTAGGCTATTACATGGAGAAGTATGTGCTTATCTATACATTTATGCATACCACCAGGGGTCTAAACATGAGAGCATGTTCTGTGGGGCTACAGTATGTGGGTGTTGGTGAGAACAGAAGACATGCTCTGTCCACTCTGTGTCGTTTGAATGAAAGGCAAGGACCAAGCTACACCCTCTTGTGGTAAAACAGGAAACCATCTATCAGTCAGACAGATGTTAAAGGATTTTTCACCTGTTGGACAACCCTTCAAAACAAAATACGTTTTTTATGAATTGTTTCATCCATCTACAGATAAATCACACAAATCATATCATAGTTACTCAAATTGAAGAAGACATTACTTACACACAAAAAATGCCATCCATGTCAATTGTAGATTATATATATATATATATATATATATATATATATATATATTTTTTTATACATCCACTGATATCTTTTCAATGTCTATCACAATCAGATGAGATATTATGCCTTCTTTTTGGATCCATTTCAGTGCCCTCACCCAAGCCTGTCTCATTGCTAAATCTGACATTATAGCACAGACAGACAGAACATTTCTGAACTTCTCAGAATGCGGTCCAGAGTGTCTTAGGGATGTAAGGAGAGTTGCAGGACAGGACAGCTTGGGGTGTGTTACGCCAGGGAGAGCAATGGGTGGAAGTGGGCGAGGTCTATGTATTTTAGAGGATGTGGGGAGAGGCAGGTGTGTGTGTGTTGTATGTATGAAGAGGAAGTAAGGCAAATGAGAGAGAGAGAGAGAGTGTGTGTGCGTGACAACAAGGGAGAGGAGTGTGTGAGGGTTGTGTGTGGCACAGCAGTGGGTAAGAAGCACTCTTCATCGGGCTGGGAGCCGAGGGCCGGATCAGGGAGGTTGTTGGGCAATGTGGATTAAGTCTGTATGTCTGTAATGCCCAAATACACACAGTTTCTCTCTCTCTCTCTCTCTCTCCGGTTGGTCAGTGTAATGCTGATGTGTAGCGGCTGTGGCAAACACAATCCCTGCCAGGAACAAGACACATGTTGCAGGGACTCCAGATAATCACGAATACTAAAGGGAAAGCCAGCCACGTCTCGAACACCGATGCCCTGCTTCCAGACACGCTAAACACCTTCTTCGCCCGCTTTGAAGAAAACAACACCGAACAGCTGACGTGGGCCCCGGCCGCTCACGATGACTGTGTGCTCCCAATCACTGTGGCCAATGTGAGTAAGACATTTAAGCGTGTTAACCCTCACAAGGCTGCCAGCCCAGATGGCATCCAAAGCTGCGTCCTCAGAGCATGCGCAGACCAGCTGGCTGTATTGTTTACAGACGTATTCAATTTCCCACTATGCCAGTCTATTGTCCCCACTTGCTTAAAGAAGTCCACCATCGCTCCTGTACCCAAGAAAGCGAAGGTAATTGAACTTAATGACTATCGCACTGTAACACTCACTTCTGTTATCATGAAGTGCTTTGAGAGGCTAGGTAGGGACCATATCACCTTAATCTTACCCGATACCCTAAACCCCCTACAATTTGCATACCATCCCAACAGATCCACGGACAACGCAATCACCATTGCACTGCACACTGCCCTATCCCACCTGGACATCTATGAAAGAATGCTGTTCATCGACTACAGCTCAGCCTTCAACACCATAGTGCCCTCCAAGCTCATCACTAAGCTCAGGGCCCCGGGTCTGAACCCATTCCGGACAGGCCAACCCCAGGTGGTGAAGGTAGGCAACAACACCTCTACCACGCTGATCCTCAACATGGGGTCCCCACAGGGGTGCGTGCTCAGCCCCCTCCTGTACTCCCTGTTCACTAATGGCTGCGTGGACACACACGTCTCTTAATCATATAGTTTGCTGACGACACAACAGTGTTAGGCCTGATTACCAACAATGACGAGACAGCCTACAGGGAGGAGATGAGTGCCTTGGCGGAGTGGTGGCAGGAAAACAACCTCTCCCTCAACGTCAACAAAATGAAGTAGCTGATCGTGGACTACAGGAGACAACTGAGAGCACACGTCCCCATCCACATTGACGGGGCCACATTGGAGAAGGTCAAAAGTTTAAAGTTCCTTGGCGTGAACACTGAGGACCTGAAATGGTCCCTTGATGCATTTTCAACCTCAGGAGCCTGAAAAAAATGAGCTTGGCCACTGAGACCCTCACAAACATCTACAGATGCACCATTGACCGCCAGGTTGTTCAAGATTGATGTCGAAATTGGACGTCTATACATGCCTTCAAAACTGGCCGCTAGGTGCAACTCTGAGCGCAATTACCATCAACTAGGCTTGGGTTTTGCTAGGGTGTGGTGGATGAGTGTAATCCCATGACTCTGGATCAGAAGGTTGTGTGTTCAATCCCAGTTGTGGACACTGGTTTTTATTTCTGGTTTTAACCCTATCCCAAACCTTATTCTGAATGAGCCTAAACTTAACCCTTAACTTTGAAATTTGACGTTTGGAGTAATGGAACAATACAGAGCAGCAGGAGCAACAGAAACACTGCGAAATTTGAAGTTTTGATCAACTTCGGATCTTGGATGTTTGGAGAACATGGATGAACTTGTTGTCATTGAGAGCATCTTGTCGGGCTGTATCACCGCCTGGTAAGGCAATTGCACCGTCCCCAACCACATGGCTCTCCAGAGAGTGGTGGGGTCAGCCCAACGCACCATCGGGAGCACATTGCCTGCCCTCCAGGATGTTTATAGCACCCGGTGTCACAGGAAGGCCAAGAAGATCATCAAGGATCTCAGCCACCCGATTTATGGCCTGTTCATCCCACTACCATCTAAAAAGCGGAGAAAATACAGGTGCATCAAAGCTGGGACAGAGAGACTGATAAACAGTTTTTATCCCCAGGCCGTCAGACTGTTAAACAACCACCACTAGATGGCCTCCACCCAGTACTCTGCCCTCTGCCCAGTACCCTACTCTGCCCCTCAGTCACTGTCACTAGCCGGCTACCACCGGGTACTCTACTCTGCACCTTAGGGACTGCTGCCCTATGTACATAATCATTGAACACTGGTCACTTTAATAATGTTTACCAACTATTTACGCTGAGTATACAAAACATTAAGAACACCTGCTCTTTCTATGACACAGACTGACCAGGTGAATCTTTATTGATGTTACTTGTTAAATCCACTTCAATCAGTGTAGATGAAAGGGAGGAGACAGATTAAAGAAGGATTTTTAAGCCTTGAGACAATTGAGACATGGATTGTGTATGTGTGTCATTCAGAGGGTGAATGGGCAAGACCAAAGATTGAAGTGCCTTTGAACAGGGTATGGTACTAGGTGCCAGGCGCACAGGTTTGTGTCAAGAACTGCAACGCTGCTGGGCTTTTCACGCTCAACAGTTTCCCGTGTGTATCAAGAATGGTCCACCAGCCAAAGGACATCCAGCCAACTTGACACAACTGTGGGAAGCATTGGAGTCAACATGGGCCAGCATCCCTGTGGAACGCTTTCAAACACATTGTAGTCCATGCCCTGACGAATTGAGGCTGTTCTGAGAGCAAAAGGGGTGGTGCAACTCAATATTAGGAAGATGTTCCTAATGTTTGGTATACTCAGTGTATATACAGTATGTACTGCTGTACTAAATGTTTGATTATGTTGTGCTTGTTGACATTTACTGCATTGATTGATAGGAACTAGGAACATAAGCATTTCGCTGCACCCGCCATAACACCTGCCATACTGTGTACGCAACCAATAAAAATAGATTTGATTTGAGGAACAAGCTGCTTTACTCAAAGCTTCACTGCCTCACGCTAACGTGGCCGCTCCAATCCGCCTGACACGACAAGCCTGACCTTCCCTACCCCAACCTCCTCCCTCCCTCTACGGCACTCTCCCTCTCTGTCTCTCTGTCTCACTGTATATTTCTCTCTATTTGTCTGTCTGCCTTTCTGTCTATCTGTCTCTCGGTCTGTCTGTCTGTCTGTCCATCTGCCTCCCTCTTCTCCTCTCTCTCATTAGGGTCACTTACACATTTATTCAGTCATATGGCGAACACTTTAAAGTTAGGTTTATGGTCTTTTTATGTTATTATTCAATAGAAGCATGTTCCAAAAAATACGTAGACAGTGTGTGTGTGTGTTTGTGTGTGTGTGTGTGTGTTGGTTACCCAGCATGTATGGTGCTAAATGCATCATATCCAGGAAGTGAGCCTGGGCCTCATGATGACTTGTATTTGAACCACGACAAAGGGAGGAGGTACATAAACGCAAATCTGGAAAACTTTATGAAGTGGAGCATTAATTGCTCCCCAGTAAGCCCCACTGCTGCGGAACACAGTGCCATAATTGGTCACGTCGAATAAAACAGCACAATAAATATACAACTGTCATAAAAATAGCACAGGATGCTTTCAAAGCCCCATCCACTACCCTTCACTATCAAATTAGAATGGAGCGCAGCTGTGTACTTTGTGTCTGTGTCTGTGCCATCCTAGTGAGACTTATATGCAAAAATGAAAAGAGCCCTATCGTTACCAGGTGCAGCCAGAAGAGAATGGAGCGGGCTCCAAAGAGAGGATATTTGGCACAAGGTGTATTTCTACAGTACAGTATGTGCAAACGTGCAGCTCAACGATAATGACATCTGACAAAAACAACAGTGGGTCCTCTTTCAAGGCCCCTTCCCTTGGACGACGAAGAACAAGCAGAACAGACAACAGTGTGGGGTAACTGCGAGTGAGGGAATGTAAGAAAGTGAGGAGGGAACGTAAGGAACGAGGGGGGATGAAAATAAAAATAATATTCAGGGAGAGGGAGGTTGGTAATGCACAGAGAGTGAAAGACATAAATGGGGGGAAGACACAAAGAGATGGAGAGAATCTAGAAGGACAGTGTGGTGGAAGGATCTAGAAGGACAGGGTGGTGGAAGGATCTAGAAGGACAGGGTGGTGGAAGGGTCTAGAAGGACAGGGTGGTGGAAGGATCTAGAAGGACAGGGTGGTGGAAGGATCTAGAAGGACAGGGTGGTGGAAGGATCTAGAAGGACAGGGTGGTGGAAGGATCTAGAAGGACAGGGTGGTGGAAGGATCTAGAAGGACAGGGTGGTGGAAGGATCTAGAAGGACAGGGTGGTGGAAGGATCTAGAAGGACAGGGTGGTGGAAGGATCTAGAAGGACAGGGTGGTGGAAGGATCTAGAAGGACAGGGTGGTGGAAGGATCTAGAAGGACAGTGTGGTGGAAGGATCTAGAAGGACAGGGTGGTGGAAGGATCTAGAAGGACAGGGTGGTGGAAGGATCTAGAAGGACAGGGTGGTGGAAGGATCTAGAAGGACAAGGTGGTGGTACCAGCCTGGTATTCACATCACTCCCTGTCCCCATCCCACCCCTAGGAGCTTCCCTGATGGTTTTGTACCTCTGCCATTCTATGAACAAGTCCTTCATTATGTGTTGGCAAGATGCTCCTGGACAGGGCTACAGATAACCCCACCCTTACAGGTACCGTTCTGCTTTGAAGAGGAATAGCCTTGGCTGCCCACCACAATCTATGGGGCTGACACACACATTAGCACCCGCACACGCATGAACATGTCATGCACGCACACACACTTTTCCCCCATTGGCCAACTTGCAGCAGGGCTATATTTCTCCCCGTAACTCCCAGGCCATAGTTGACCTTCCTCCAGTAGAGATGGACAGACTCAGACACATCTTGTGTCTGACCTCAATGGAGCACTATCTCCCGCTCTTCCTTTCTCCCTCGCTCATTGACTCAAACCCTGTCTCTTTCTCCAACACTCTCTTTTTTACTTGATTTAAAATAACATGATGATGAATGTCCAGACTATTCTGTCCATTTCAGTGTAATGAATCATATCAGCGAACTGCCTTTTCTCTTTCTTTCTCCTACTCTCGTTCTCTCTGTTTCTCTACCCCGTCCACCCTTCCATCCCTCCCTCCCTCCCCCGCTCTACCCCCCTTTAAATCTAATTTACTCCCTTGGAAGTAGTCAGAAAAAAGAGTGGAGTACAAAACGACCTTCTCTTCCCCCGAAGCAAAAACATCTTCTTATTGTGGAGGTCACTGTCTCTGTGCAGCCCTGTGCTCTGAACACTACTCTGCTTGTTTTAATGATGCACAGGAGCAGAGAGAGAAAGAGAGATAGAGTGGTACAGAGAGGGTGAGAGAGAGATTTCTCTACCAACTCACTGCTAACCCCCTGACCCCCAACCCCCTCCTCCCACCTCCCCTCCCCCTCAAAGAAAGTGCTCCTCTTGTTCCACATTCATTTTGAGAGGTTGTTCTAAGCGATATAACCTCTCAGCAATATTACATATTACTTCTCCCTCAACCCACACTGAGACCTGGGTTGCTATGCTACAATAATCCAACCTCTCATCTTTCCTCCTCCTCTTCTCCTCTCTTCTCCACATTTACTTCCTTCTTTCCTTACCAACCCATAGTGCCCTGGGGGAGGGAAGGAAAGGGTTAAAGCCTATAATCCACCTCTCACTCTCTCTTTTTCTCTCTCTCTCTCTCTCTCTCTCTCTCTCTCTCTCTTGCTTTCTCCCTCTCTTTAATGACCTCCTGCAGTTCACCACCCTGTTTGATTTGACCCCACGACCTCTTGGGGTCACGACCCCATCTCGCACCAGAACAAATTACATTTGACCCCTGCGTAAGGGGTTAGGGTTAGCCATGAGAGTCACATCATATCTATATATCTATTGATCTCTTTTTGCTTTCTATTCCTGAACATCAAGTTCCATGTCGGGTAGTTCTCTTAAAATATTTTCTAGTAGTTCTATGATCACAAAGAGAAACGGAACAGTTTAGTCACTGACATAACAAACAACCCAGAGAGTTTGTAATAGTTAAAGTAAAAACGTTATAATTATTTTACTGGCATTTGGCCGGGAAAGATATGCTCTTCACGAGGTCTGTGACACAAACACTGCGACATTAATGGTTTCCCCATAGGCTGATAACCCAACAGAACAATTCCAATACAATACACTCCGTCTCTACCAGACAAAATTCCCTGTTACATCATAGCTGCCCCTTGCAGTGTGTTTCTCTTTCTTTCCATCTCTTCCTCCTTCCCACCCTCCCACCCTCCCTCTCCCTCTGTTATGGCCTTGTCTCCGGGGGAACGCACGTTTTTGTCATAATCACCTTGGAGATTGTGGACATGCGCTGATGGCAGAGCTGAGCAGAGGAGAGAAAAGGGGGGGATGAGGAGCGGAATATGAGAGAGAAGGGGGGATCAAGGCTTGTCTGGCTCAGCCCAGACTAATGTGAGGGGACAGCCTTAGCTATCTGTTAACCAAACTCACGCTGGCGACGCCAGGAAGAGAGGGAAGGAGAGAATAGAGGGATAAAATGCTCTCCTTTACAGCGCTGCATTCTCCCGCCTTCTCTGACAGCAGTTGGAGGCGCATGGGGCCTTGATGTCACACCCTGTAGGTGTTTAAGCCGCTTACTTACACAAGATAGAGAAAGAGAGAGCGGGAAAGAGAGAAAGAGATATGTAGGATGCAGGGGTGGGGGGGTCATGGTGGTAGGAGGATCAGGATGTAATGTGTTTTTGTTTGTATGTTTGATTGTATGTTTGTCTTGTTGTTGAATATATAAAAATGTTAGGTAGTTGTATGGCATGTGTGAAGTTTGAGGGTGTACTGTATGTGAGGGGAGAAAGTCCAGGGGATAACTGGACCCTGTCTGTACATTTCAGAGTGTGTGTGTGTGTATGCTGACTCCCCGGGCCAGGATAGGTCCCCTGTAGCTCAGTTGGTAGAGCATGGTGCTTGCAACGCCAGGGTTGTGGGTTCGTTTCCCACGGGGGGCCAGTATAAAAAAGGAATGCACTCACTAAATATAAGTTGCTCTGGATAAGAGCACCTGCTAAATGACTAAAATGTAAGATGTGATGGAAAGGGTTAAAATATTCTCAGATTCTGGGCACAGGGAGAGGCATGATAAGGGAAGGCATGGGATGCACCAGCGGGTAGATGGCTTTCAGTGTGTAGGGCTGTTGCGGACCGTATCACTGGCAGTATCACTGGCAGTCATGAGTCATGACCGCAGTAAAATTCAATGTGACTGTTGAGTCACGGTAATCTCCTTTTATGCACTCTGGACATGCTTGGTAGTACACAACTCACTAACAACCAATAGGTCGCTAATGGCCTGGTACTCAGGGCTCTATTGTCCCGCTAACCACTCTGACATCAATGCAAATTCAATCGAAAATCACAACAAACAGTATCATGCTTTTAAAACTCACCTACCTCACTGTGATTGATCAATTTGAAGAAAGAAGTTCAACAACAGGTTGAAGCTGAGTGAAAAACATGGTCATTGTGTATGTTGTTTCAAAGCCTAACACAACGAAATGGACAGCGCTTTCTAAGGTGATGATTCATTCAAAACTATAATATGCATATTATAGCTTATGCATATGCATAGGCCTATATATGAGCCCGAGCCTGAAAAAAACCAATAATTAAAATAATGATTGGCAGACAACGTTCCTCAGTCGGTCGAAATCATGAATCAGCTGGCATCATTTTTATGGATATATACCCAAAAAAATCAATTGAAAAAAGGTCAAACGAAATGCAGCTAATTTGCAGTCTTTCCAGCTTCAGTTTGAAGTGATTGTTACTGTAGCTGTGCTGTTGGCTACCTCCTCTGAACATCAGTGTGCTGACGAGTGAGCACATTCTCTATGCCAGGCGAAATCGCGCCTCATTAGCTCATTGTTATGGATGTCTCCAAATAAATGTCACTAGAAAACAGCTTAAACAAATGCAAATGCAGCTACTTTGCTGTTATTCTGGTGGAACTTTTTGACGTGACTGTAAGTTAGCTGTAGTTGGCTAGCTAGCAAGCAAGGGAAAAGAATGTATGAAAAATGTATGCACTCACTAACTGTAAGTCGCTCTGGATAAGAGCGTCTGCTAAGTGACTAAAATGTAAAAATGTAAATAAGAACGTTGCCAGCCAGTATGGCAATGGAACATTTAGAACGAACGACTGGGTCACGTCTATAGATACAGAACAATAAGAACGAATGACTGGGTCGCGTCTATAGATACAGAACAATAAGAACGAATGACTGGGTCGCGTCTCTAGCAACCCTAGATTTGTGTCGGGACTATATCTTGTGGAAGGATGAAATAGTACGAATAAATAAAGTTTTGAATGAAAATATGTCAATCATTATTTGAATATGTTGATAATGCCCTTGAAGCCGGTGTTTGTTAGATATATTGGCACGGTTTCTCCTAACAACACCCGTGCCAATATATCCAACAAACACCGGCTTCGAGGGCATTATCACTTAAATATAATACATAGACTACCGCATATTGCGCACGGCAGAAAAACATTAGAAAAAAAACATATTTATGATGTCTTTGGTACATAATTGGTTTAGCCTATACTCCAAAATTAAACAAATTCTAGTAATTGCCTTTGAGTGTGGAATGTATTATTATGCATACTGGATGGACTGGTTACCTTATGCTATGCTCCAAACTTTCTATCCATGAGTCTGGGAGAGAACGTATAGGCCTAGGTGATGCTGTTGGTTCATTGATTGTGCAGGGCGGCTTACAGAGTAAGCCTACAATTACAGTGAATTTGTATTTGAATTGAATATCCTAGTATAGGGCATTTTTTATATTTTATTAATTAATGGGCTGACACATTGCCTTTAGCTACAGAATATCTCACCACCATACGTTTCTATCTCCTCCCCTTTCTCCTTCATTCCTTTATTCAGCACGCAGAGAGAGGGGCTGTCAACAGCTCAGCTGCGAAGTGGCAGGCCACACAAGCTCACAGAATGGGACCGCCAAGTGCTGAAGCGTGTAGTGTGTAAAAATCATCTGTCCTTGGATGCAACACTCACAACCGCAACATCAGCACAAGAACTGTTCGTAGGGAGCTTCATGAAATGGGTTTCCATGGCCGAGCAGCCGCACACAAGCCAAAGATCACAATGCACATTGCCAAGCGTCGGCTGGAGTGGTGTAAAGCTCACCTCTATTGGACTCTGGAGCAGTGGTTCACCATCTGGCAGTCCAATGGACGAATCTGGGTTTGGGAGATGCCAGGAGAACGCTACCTGCCCGAATGCAAGTGCCAACTGTAAAGTTAGGTGGAGGAGGAATAATGGTCTGGGGCTTTTTTTCATGGTTCGGGCTAGGGAAATCTTAACGCTACAGCTTACAATGACATTCTAGACGATTCTGTACTTCCAACTTTGTGTCAACAGTTTGGGGAAGGCCCTTTCCTGTTTCAGCATGACAATGCCCCCGTGCACAAAGTGAGGTCCATACAGAAATGGTTTGTCGCGATCGGTGTGGAAGAACTTGACTGGCCTGCACAGAGCCCTGACCTCAACCCCATCGAACACCTTTGGGATGAATTGGAACGCCGACTGCGAGCCAGGCCTAGTTGCCTGGCCTCACTAATGCTCTTGTGGCTGAATGGAAGCAAGTCCCCACAGCAATGTTCCAACATCTAGTGGAAAGCCTTTCCAGAAGAGTGGAGGCTGTTATATCAGCTAAGGGGGAACCAACTCAATAGTGATGCCCATGATTTTGGAATGAGATGTTGGACGAGCAGGTGTCCACATACTTTTGGTAATGTAGTGTATAATCACTTGATGAGAGAACAGCGTATGCAGCCTGAGGCAAGGAACAGAGCACAAGCTTTTTTTGCGACTTTCTCAAATCATCAATAGGCTATATTTGCATCATGCAGCCAATATATGTTTTCATTTCTAAGACATTCTAAGGTTTGTATTATTCACAACTAAAATTGCCAAATAACTCTAGCGTATAGGACCTGTTTAAAATAATCACTTTTATGCTCAACATAGCCACTTCATATGCACATTCGCTCCGGAATGGGAAAAATATCCTTTCTATTTTATTAAGCTAAGTTCAATTATATTCTTCTTACTGTAAAATCATATAATTTAATGGCACGTGACTTATAAGCATATCTTGTCTGCTAAATGAACAAGCCTACAGCATATGACATGGCATAGCCACATAACATAGAGCAGGCCAACTCATATTCTGTTCTTCCGAAAATTCATTTTCTTCATAACAAAATGTTTCTTTAGACCTGCCTAAAATAAATAATGGATTTATTGTGATGGTGTATATTAAATTAAAATAGATTTTTTTAGACTTTTTTAATGTAGATGTTCCAAAGGCGCACATCAGTGGCTTGTATGCGTGGAATCCTGGAATTGCTAAACATGTTTATGTTATTTAAAGGTCAATTACTGTGAGACCGGCAGTATGACAATAAGCGTGTGTGTACGTACAGCATGTGAATGAGGGTGGGGAGCTGATAATGACTTACAAAAGCTACAAGCTCTCACAGTCTCACGTCAGAATTAGACGTTCATCCATGTTTCTCAAACGTCAAATTACAAAGTTGTTCCAAACGTCAAATGTCAAAGTGTTTAAGGTTAAGTTTAGGCATTAACTCCACATTTTTTAAAGGGTTAAGTTAAGCATTAACTCAGAATTCTTAAGGTTAGGCATTAACTCAGAATGGTTAAGGTAAGGGTTAGGTTTGGGATAGGCTTAAAACAAAAATATCAAAAACAAATGTATATTGCTAGATTTGAACATGCAACCTTTCGAATCAGAGGCAGATGCTTACGCCCGTCCACCATGCTTTAGCAAAACCGAAACCTACCTGAAGGTAACAGCACTCACTGTTGCCCCTAGTGGCCAGTTTCCACGTCTCCCACAGTCGGACATCGAAAACTGCCTGAACAAGAAGGGCATTCTGAAAGGCTCACACTAAAACACACACACTAAAACACACACAGTCTCTCTTTTTCGTTTTGGTAAACTAGTCTTTCTGTCCTCTCAGCAACCTCCTTGTTGATGAACGCTGGGAATGCTCTCAGACACTCCCTCCCCAGGTCACTGGCTCTGTTTGTCCTTCCCCTCCTCCCCCTATCCTATCTTCTCCTCTCCTCCTCTCCTTCATTCCCCTCTCCTCCTCGCCTGACCAGTTCTTCTAATTTGGTTTCTAATTTTCTCTGTATGTCATCCCCTCTCCTTTCAGCTGGCTGTGGTGGGAGTAGGCCTATAACCCAGCCCAACCCTGGGTGTGTGTGTGTGTGTGTGTGTGTTTGTTTAGCTATCCTTGTGGGTACCAGAAGTCCTCACAAGAATTATAAAACAAGGAAAATTCGGACAAGTGGGGACATTTCGCCGGTTCCCACAAGGAAAAATGCTATTTTAGGGTTAGGGTTAGGGGTTAGGGAACATAGGATTTTGAATGGGAATCAATTGTTTGGTCCCCACACGGATAGCAAAACAAGCATGCATGTGTGTTTCAGCCCTCTGTGGCTGGAGTCTTTTCTCGTAGGGGGCAGTGTGTGTGTAGGGGCAGTGAGGCCATCTGGACATAGAGGCTGGGGAAGGAAGATAAAGGGAGAGAGGGAGAGAGAGAGAGAGAGAGAGAGAGAGAGAGAAAGAGAGGGAGAGAGAGAGAGCGAGAGAGACAACATATAACATATGCTGTATAATATGCCATCAACAGTATACAGTGAGGGAAAAAATGATTTGATCCCCTGCTGATTTTGTACGTTTGCCCACTGACAAAGAAATGATCAGTCTATAATTTTAATAGTAGGTTCATTTGAACAGTGAGAGACAGAATAACAACAACAAAATCCAGAAAAACGCATGTCAAAAATGTTATAAATTGATTTGCATTTTAATGAGGGAAATAAGTATTTGACCCCCTCTCAATCAGAAAGATTTCTGGCTCCCAGGTGTCTTTTATATAGGTAACGAGCTGAGATTAGGAGCACACTCTTAAAGGGAGTGCTCCTAATCTCTGTCATGGGCCTCTCACTCCACCGGGTTACCACCTTAATTTTCTTCCACTCTGCTCACCACTCTCTCTACTCAGCCTAACTAGCTCCACCTGTCCCTGCTCTGCTCTGCTCTAATTACTCTGCCAGCTGCGCTGCATTACCCACTACCTCTCCCAGTATTTAAGGCCCTGTCTTTCAGCTCTCCGGTGTCAGATCGTCTGCAAAGCTCACACCCGGAACCTGTTTGCTCGCGCTTCTGGCTCACCCTGGTTTTGTGACCCCGGACCTGCCTGTTTTTTGGATACTCTTCTGCCTCAGGAGATCCAGACCTGCTTCTGCCATTACGACTCCTGACTACTCTTCAATCCCGGACTTCTGGACCACCCACCACCGGCTTCATAGGACGCATCGCTGCCACTGGGGGGGGCACAGACCCAGCGCATTGGACGGGATCCCTGTTACCCCTGGAGCCTTCATTCACTCCCTACTTCCCTTTTCCCCTTAAGTTTAATAAACTTTCTGGTGTGACGCAATTGTGGTCCTCTGGTCGTCTGTCTGAACCGTGACAGTACGATCTGACCATTATGGACTCAGCGCACACTTTCCCCGACATGGAAACCGATGAGCATGAGCAGCAGTTCCAGCAGCAGCAACAACAACTCGCCATGATCATTCAACTCCTCACCAACCTTACCCCAGCCAGTCTGCCCACCAGCCCAGCCCCCGAGTTACCTGCCCCGGTCATTGCAGCCGCTGCTCCGGAACCCAAGATTGGAAACCCCGAGCGGTTCAACGGCGATTCAACCCAGGTCCGGCCATTCCTGACTAGCTGCCGACTTCAGTTCTCCTTGCAGCCAAGGACCTTCGCCACGGAGGGGGCTAAAGTTGGGTATGCCATCACTCACCTGACGGGCCGAGCTCGACTCTGGGGAACAGCAGAGTTCGAACGTCAAACCCCCGCATGTGCAACCTTCGACCTGTTTGCTGAGGAGATGCTGAAGGTGTTTGACCTGGATTCACCCACTGCAGAGGCGTCTCGTGAACTGTTCAGTATTCGACAAGGCAGACGTACAGTCGCAGACCATTCCATCGACTTCCGAACCCTGGCTAGACGAAGTTCTTGGAACACACCATCGTTGGTGGACGCGTTCTTCCATAGTTTGGCTGACTATATCAAGGACGAGTTGGTCTCCCATGAACTGCCTTCCACTCTTGATGAAGCCATCGCACTGACTGTCAGGATCGACAGAAGGATACAGACCCGTCGTCGTGAGAGGGGGCGCCAAGGTCCACCTACTACCGGCATTCGGAGAGATCCGACTGGGCTCCTGTCATCTACTGCCACTCACCCAGGTCAGCTTGATCAGTCTGAGCCTATGGAGATTGGGCGAGCCTCCCTCACTCCTGCAGAGCGCCAGCGCCGCTTCACCTCAAACCTCTGCCTCTATTGTGGAGGTGATGGACATCGTGTGGTAACCTGCCCTTTAAAGGGCCGAAGCTCACCGGGCATAGGGGGAGTCCGGTTGAGTTCAATGACCATCCAGTCCTCCGACCGCAAACCCCTGCTGCAAGTTCACCTCCGCCTCTCTGACTCAACTCACACCCTGGCTGCTCTGGTGGATTCTGGCGCCGAAGCCAACATAATGGACATCAAGCTGGCACGCCAACTGGGACTGGAGAACCTCCGTTTGACACCTCCTATTCCTGCCCGGGCACTGGACGGACACTTACTCGGATCGGTCACTCATGTCACGGCCCCGGTCTCGATGGGTCTGTCCGGAAACCATCAAGAAACTATCCAGTTTCACCTGCTCCCCTCTCCAGGCCAACCCCTCATCCTGGGTTACCCATGGCTCCGCCGGCACAACCCTCAGCTCGACTGGGTGACCGGGGTGATCAGGGAGTGGGGAGAGGACTGCCACCGAACCTGCCTGCTTGCTGCCGCACTACCCCCTCGGCCAGTACCTACTAACTCCGCTCCTGACCTCTCCAATGTCCCAGAATGCTACCATGGTCTCAGAGAGGTGTTTAACAAAGCAAGAGCCACATCTCTGCCCCCTCACCGACCGTACGACTGTGCCATCGACCTCCTCCCTGGAACAGCTCCTCCAAAGGGTCGTCTTTATTCGTTGTCTGCTCCTGAAAGAAAGTCCATGGAGGACTACATCAATGGCTCTCTGTCCGCAGGATTAATCCGTTCATCTTCATCTCCTGCTGGTGCTGGCTTCTTCTTTGTGGGGAAGAAGGACGGATCTCTTCGCCCCTGCATCGACTACAGGGGACTCAACGACATCACAGTGAAAAACCGTTACCCTCTGCCTCTGCTCACCTCTGCTTTTGAGTTGCTCCAGGGAGCCACTGTTTTTACCAAGTTGGATCTCAGAAACGCTTACCACCTAGTGCGGATCCGGGAGGGAGATGAATGGAAAACCGCATTCAATACACCAACAGGCCACTACGAGTATCTGGTTATGCCTTTTGGCCTCACCAATGCTCCTGCTGTGTTCCAGGCTCTAGTGAATGATGTACTGCGGGACATGTTAAACAAGTTTGTCTTCGTTTACC
Organism: Coregonus lavaretus; assembly: GCF_964263955.1. Lineage (NCBI taxonomy): Eukaryota > Metazoa > Chordata > Actinopteri > Salmoniformes > Salmonidae > Coregonus > Coregonus lavaretus. The sequence goes on along the minus strand of NC_140007.1, from coordinate 4,230,898 downwards.
TGGATGACATCTTAATCTACTCCAGAAACCTGTCTGAACACACCCGCCATGTCCAGCAAGTCCTTCATCGTCTTCTGGAGAATTCCCTCTACGCCAAGGCAGAGAAATGTGAGTTTCACGTCAAGACAGTGGCCTTCCTGGGGTACATAGTGGCAGAGGGAAGTATCCAAATGGATCCTGCCAAAGTATCAGCAGTCACTTCATGGCCAGTTCCGGAGAACAGAAAGAAGCTGCAACAGTTTCTGGGGTTTGCTAACTTCTATAGGAAGTTTATCCGGAACTACAGTACCGTTGCTGCCCCTCTCACTGCTCTAACCAGCACCAAGCAACCCTTCACCTGGACCCCAGCAGCCGACAAAGCCTTCAGTACCCTCAAGGTGAGGTTCACCTCCGCTCCCATCCTCCAGATGCCTGATGTGGACCGGCAATTCATTGTGGAGGTGGACGCCTCGGATGTGGGAGTTGGTGCTGTGATTTCTCAGTGGGCTGCGGAGGATAGGAAGCTCCATCCCTGTGCCTTTTTCTCACGTCGGTTGTCCCCCTCTGAGTGCAATTACGACATAGGGAACCGTGAGCTGCTGGCTGTGAAGCTTGCCTTGGAGGAGTGGCGTCACTGGCTGGAGGGGTCCACCATTCCATTTCTCGTTTGGACCGATCATAAGAACTTGGAGTACATCCGCACGGCCAAACGGTTGAACTCCAGGCAGTCCCGCTGGGCCCTGTTCTTCACCAGGTTTAATTTCACTCTGTCATACCGGCCTGGATCACGCAACACCAAGCCAGACGCCCTCTCCCGTCAATTCCAGAAGGATGACACCCCCTCCAAGGACCCTGTGTCGATTCTGCCAAGTCCCTGCATCGTTGCAGCTCTGACCTGGGCTGTTGAGGAACAGGTGCTGGAGGCTCTCCGTAACCAGCCAGGTCCCAGCACTTGCCCAGCTGACCGCCTTTTTGTCCCCGAAGACCTGAGGTCCCAGGTCGTTCAGTGGGGACATGACTCCCGCCTAGCTTGTCACCCTGGCTCCACCCGCACTTACAACCTGCTCGCCCAGAGGTTCTGGTGGCCCTCTCTGAGGAAGGATGTACGGGAATTCGTCCAAGCCTGCCCCATCTGCAACCAACACAAGTCGTCCTGCCAGCCCCCAGCCGGATTGCTGCAGCCCCTGCCTGTGCCCAGACGTCCCTGGTCTCACATCGCCCTTGACTTTGTCACGGGGCTGCCCCCTTCAAGTGGCATGACCGTCATTCTCACCATCGTTGACCGTTTCAGCAAGATGGCACACTTCATTCCCCTCCCCAAGCTCCCAACCGCCAAGGAGACCGCCCAGGTGGTCCTGGAACACGTCTTCCGGATCCACGGACTGCCAAAGGATGTAGTTTCTGACCGTGGTCCACAATTCTCCTCCGCTTTTTGGAAGGAGTTCTGTCACCTGCTGGGAGCCACAGTCAGTCTGACTTCCGGATTCCATCCCCAATCCAATGGGCAGTCAGAGCGGGCTAATCAGGAGCTCGAGAAGGCACTGCGATGCATGACTTCACGCAACCCCCACTCCTGGTCGCAGCAATTGACATGGGTGGAGTACGCACACAATTCTCTGACCTGCTCTGCCATCGGTATGTCCCCTTTCCAATGTGTTTATGGATACCAGCCTCCTCTATTTGCCAGCCAGGAAGAGGAGGTTACTTGCCCATCTGCACTTGCTTTTGCCCGTCGATGTCGCCGCACCTGGTCACAAGCCCGAGCCACACTCCTCAGATCCGTTGCCAGCTACACTACCGGGGCCAACCGTCGGAGAATTCCTGCTCCCACCTACCATGTTGGTCAAAGGGTGTGGTTGTCATCGAAGAACCTGCCACTCAGGGTGGAGTCGCAGAAGCTGGCACCTCGGTTCATTGGCCCATTCCCTATCATAAGAGTGATTAGCCCAACTGCTGTCCGGCTCCAACTGCCTAATTCCCTGAGGGTGCACCCCACTTTCCATGTGTCTAAGATTAAGCCCATCCATGAGAGTCCGCTGGTCCCTGCTGCGCCTGGTCCTCCTCCTCCACGGCTCGTCGATGGTGGTCTGGTTTACACCGTCCGCCGCCTGCTTCGGTCCAGACGGAGGGGTAGGGGTCTCCAGTACCTCATTGACTGGGAGGGCTATGGACCTGAGGAGAGGACCTGGGTGCCAGCTAGTCGGATTGTGGATAGGACTCTCATCTCCGCTTTCCACCAACGGCATCCTGATCAACCTGCAATCCGTAGGGGCCGCCCCAGAGGGGTCCCTAACCGTCCGGCCCGCTCGGCTTCCTGTCCTGTGCCTGATCCTGTCTCGGGACCTGTCCCATCTCCCGACCACGGCCCTCCGGCTTCCTCCGAGGATGAGGACGTTCACTCGGACCGTTCGGAGGAGTTCTAGCCCTCCTCCGGCTCCCCTCCTCCCGCCCGGCGTGGTGTTGCTCTTGGGACTTCTGGGGCCGTCCCTTGGGGGGGGGGTTCTGTCATGGGCCTCTCACTCCACCGGGTTACCACCTTAATTTTCTTCCACTCTGCTCACCACTCTCTCTACTCAGCCTAACTAGCTCCACCTGTCCCTGCTCTGCTCTGCTCTAATTACTCTGCCAGCTGCGCTGCATTACCCACTACCTCTCCCAGTATTTAAGGCCCTGTCTTTCAGCTCTCCGGTGTCAGATCGTCTGCAAAGCTCACACCCGGAACCTGTTTGCTCGCGCTTCTGGCTCACCCTGGTTTTGTGACCCCGGACCTGCCTGTTTTTTGGATACTCTTCTGCCTCAGGAGATCCAGACCTGCTTCTGCCATTACGACTCCTGACTACTCTTCAATCCCGGACTTCTGGACCACCCACCACCGGCTTCATAGGACGCATCGCTGCCACTGGGGGGGGCACAGACCCAGCGCATTGGACGGGATCCCTGTTACCCCTGGAGCCTTCATTCACTCCCTACTTCCCTTTTCCCCTTAAGTTTAATAAACTTTCTGGTGTGACGCAATTGTGGTCCTCTGGTCGTCTGTCTGAACCGTGACAATCTCAGCTTGTTACCTGTATAAAAGACACCTGTCCACAGAAGCAATCAATCAACCAGATTCCAAACTCTCCACCATGGCCAAGACCAAAGAGCTCTCCAAGGATGTCAGGGACAAGATTGTAGACCTACACAAGGCTGGAATGGGCTACAAGACCATCGCCAAGCAGCTTGGTGAGAAGGTGACAACAGTTGGTGCGATTATTCGCAAATGGAAGAAACACCAAAATAACTGTCAATCTCCCTCAGCCTGGGGCTCCATGCAAGATCTCACCTCGTGGAGTTGCAATGATCATGAGAACGGTGAGGAATCGGCCCAGAACTACACGGGAGGATCTTGTCAATGATCTCAAGGCAGCTGGGACCATAGTCACCAAGAAAACAATTGGTAACACACTACGCTGTGAAGGACTGAAATCCTGCAGCGCCCGCAAGGTCCCCCTGCTCAAAAAAGCACATATACCGGGCCGTCTGAAGTTTGCCAATGAACATCTGAATGATTCAGAGGAGAACTGGGTGAAAGTGTTGTGGTCAGATGAGACCAAAATCGAGCTCTTTGGCATCAACTCAACTCGCCGTGTTTGGAGGAGGAGGAATGCTGCCTATGACCCCAAGAACACCATCCCCACCGTCAAACATGTAGGTGGAAACATTATGCTTTGGGGGTGTTTTTCTGCTAAGGGGACAGGACAACTTCACTGCATCAAAGGGACGATGGACGGGGCCATGTACCATCAAATCTTGGGTGAGAACCTCCTTCCCTCAGCCAGGGCATTAAAAATGGGTCGTGGCTGGGTATTCCAGCATGACAATGACCCAAAACACACGGCCAAGGCAACAAAGGAGTGGTTTAAGAAGAAGCACATTAAGGTCCTTGAGTGGCCTATCCAGTCTCCAGACCTTAATCCCATAGAAAATCTGTGGAGGGAGCTGAAGGTTCGAAACCTTAATGACTTGGAGAAGGTCGGCAAAGAGGAGTGGAACAAAATCCCTCCTGAGATGTGTGCAAACCTGGTGGCCAACTACAAGAAACGTCTGACCTCTGTGATTGCCAACAAGGGTTTTGCCACCAAGTACTAAGTCATGTTTTGCAGAGGGGTCAAATACTTATTTCCCTCATTAAAATGCAAATCAATTTATAACATTTTTGAAATGCGTTTTTCTGGATTTTTTTGATGTTATTCTGTCTCTCACTGTTAAAATTATATTACCTACCATTAAAATTATAGACAGATCATGTCTTTGTCAGTGGGCAAACGTACAAAATCAGCTGGGGATCAAATACTTTTTTCCCTCACTGTACAGTATGGCATTTAAACGTATTGTATGTTTTGATGTCTTCAGGGACAAGGCCAAGTGTCCTCTCTGACTCCCCCTTCACTTTGCTCCACCTCCCTCCTCAAGCCTCTCCTGGCTTTGGTAAGCAGGGTAACCCCTCATGACTCTTCACTCTCTCCCTCCCTCTCTCCATCTTCCCCTATTTCTCCCTCCCTCTCTCCATATCCCTCCCTCTCTCCATCCCTCTCCCTCCCTCTCTCCATCTCTCTCTTTCTTTCTCTCTCTATCCATCTCCCTCTCTCTCCCTATCTATCTCTCTGACCTCCAATTTACCATCAATTCTCTGTGTTTCTTCCCCCTCTTCCATCCCTTTCTTTCTCTCTCTCTATCTCGCTCTCTCTTTCTCTCTCTATCTCGCTCTCTCTTTCTCTCTCTCTCTCGCTCTCTCTTTCTCTCTCTCTCTCTCTCTCTCTCTCTCTCTCTCTCTCTCTCTCTCTCTCTCTCTCTCTCTCTCTCTCTCTCTCTCCGTTCTTTGTTTTTTTTTTCTTTGATGATGTTAAAGAGTTTAAGTCTCTCTCTCTCGCTCTCTCTCTCGCTCTCTCTCTCTCTCTCTCTCTCTCTCTCTCTCTCTCTCTCTCTCTTTCTCTCTCTCTCTCTGTCTCTCTCTCTCTCTCTCTCTCTCTCTCTCTCTCTCTCTCTCTCTCTCTCTCTCTCTCTCTCTCTCTCCGTTCTTTGTTTCCCCCAGTGTATAGTTCTGCTTAAGTCTGTTTAATCACTGTGTGTTTGTCTCTATCTGCTGCTTTCCTAAATGACCCCCACAAACGCACGCACGGACACATGCGTGAATGCACACAACCACATACACATGCAAGCCTGCCACCCACACACATGCACACACACAGACATTCAGTCTGTCTTCTTAGTATTGGGTGTGTTGGCTTCTCAGTATTTGTGTGCGTGTGTGTGTTTTCCCAAAAGCCCATCAGGGTTAAAACACCATTGTTAGAAAAACACAACTTAAAAACCTTGAGTCCTTTAAGGGGATTTACACACACACGCACACGCGCACACACACTCACACTCACACACACACTCACACACACAGTGCTGGGCTGGTTATAGGCCTACTCCCACACAGCCAGCTGAAAGGAGAGCGGATGATGTATAGAGAAAATTAGAAACCAAATTAGAGGAACTGGTCAGGCGAGGATGACAGGCAGAGGAGAGGGGGAATGAATGAGAGGAGGAGAGGAGAAGATAGGGGGAGCAGGGGAAGGACAAACAGAGCCAGTGACCTGGGGAGGGAGTGTCTAAGAGCTTTCCCAGCATGCATCAATAAGGAGGTTGCTGAGAAGACAGAAAGACTAGTTTACAAAAGGTAAAACAGAAAATGTGTGTGTGTGTGTGTGTGTGTTAATGCGAGTCCTTCAGAATGCCCTTTTGTACAGGCAGGTCACCCGTGATACAAGTCAGTATTCGACGTGCATCCATGTCTGAGTTCGTCGGGAGATGAAGTGGAAACTGGCCACTAGGGGCAACAGTGAGCGGTGTTACCTTCAAGTAGGTTTCATTATTATTATTATCATTATTATTATAGATCAGCTTTAATATTGCAGATAGATTGTAGCTTCCATCAATGTAAGTATCTGCATCATTTCCAATCCCCACATATTTTTTTGTATAAATATACAAGTGTGCAAAGCTGTCATCAAGGCAAAGGGTGGCTACTTGAAGTATAAAATATATTTTGATTTGTTTAACACTTTCTTGGTTATTACATGATTCCATATGTGTTATTTCATAGTTTTGATGTCTTCACTATTATTCTACCATATAGAAAATAATAAAAATAAAGAAAAACCCTTGAATGAGTAGGTGTGTCCAAACTTTTGACTGGTACAGTATATATATATATACATACATATCTTTTAAAATATATTTTCCTTTACTATTGTCCACTAACCCTACCACCCCTCCCCTAATTGGAGTAAACTAATGAACAACAACACTTAGGCTTCTACTTCCAGCTTATACATACTATATACATTTTACGGAAACAATCTATTTTACAATAGTTATATTTTGTTTGTTTTTAGTCCTTCCTCTACCCTCAACCTCTCTCATCTATTTCTGATGTCCATCCAGTGTGTTTTCTATTTGCCATATATTTTTAACCGTGCTGTTTCACAAAGGTTCTGAACCTACAAGTTTACATACACTTAGGTTGGAGTCATTCAAACTCGTTTTTCAACCACTCCACACATTTCTTGTTAACAAACTATAGTTTTGGCAAGTCGGTTAGGACATCTACTTTGTGCATGACACAAGTAATTTTTCCAACTAATGTTTACAGACAGATTATTTCACTTATAATTCACTGTATCACAATTCCAGTGGGTCAGACATTTACATACAATAAGTTGACGGCGCCTTTAAACAGCTTGGAAAATTCCAGAAAATGATGTCATGGCTTTAGAAGCTTCTGATAGGCTAATAGACATCATTTGAGTCAATTGGAGGTATACCTGTGGATGTATTTCAAGGCCAAACTCAGTGCCTCTTTGCTTGAGATCATGGGAAAATCAAATGAAATCAGCCAAGACCTCAGAAAAAAATTGTAGACCTCCACAAGTCTGGTTCATCCTTGGGAGCAATTTCCAAACACCTGAAGGTAAATGAGGCTTGAGGAGGGAGGTGGAGCAAAGTGAAGGGGGAGTCAGAGAGGGGGTAAGAGATTTAAGGTTTGGGATAGGCTTCAAACAAAAATATAAAAAACAACTTTCTATCGCTGGATTCGAACATGCAACCTTTGGAATCAGACACAGCTGCTTATGGTTGCATGTTTGAATCCAGCAATAGAAAGTTGTTTTTTATATTTTTGTTTTAAGCAGTGGCTTTGGAATGGTGTGATATAGTGTGGGGTGGAGGGTTATGAGGTAGGGGGATATGGGTGTGGTATAGAATAGAGAAAGAAAGGGTAATGGCTAGCGGATGGTGATGTAGTGATTAACGGTTGGGGGACAGAGGGCAGGGGGCACGGGAATAAGGGTGTAGTATACAGTTAGAACAGAGAGAGAGAGAAATGCCCGAAACCTAGCCTGTAGGGCAGAACTTGGGAGATTCCCCTTAGCACGCCAAAGCCTGGCAATAGCCTGGCAATAGAGACAGGACGCCATAGAAAAACTTGGAAGGTTAGAAAAAAAAGACTAAGCACTGTGGATCGGCTGACATAGAGAATGAGCAGCATTTCCTACTCCAGTGCTTCAAATATGACCCAATCAGAGGTATTTATCTCCTGAAAATGAAATAAAGAATTGCAGGATTTCTTGAACTGCCTGTTTAGGAGATAACATAGAGACAGTAGATCTTGCTGCAAATTATTTCCTGGCCTCTCATAGTATTAGAGACAATAGCTGATTTAATGTATCAATTGTTGCAGTTTATTTAATTGTTTGTGTATTATTTTCCATGTATAATTGTTTTGTAGATACATATTATTATTGTTGCTCTGAAAGAGATCACCGGTGTTTTCTGAGGGTCACCATCTTCAGCTCAGGTCAATTGACGCTACAGATGAACTAATCATGTTGTTCTTTTTAGAGTATGGAAACCCCTTCATACTCCTGACTCACTAAGGCTGCCATTCACTAAGGCTGCTGAATTCACCTGTATATTTGTATGTATTTATTTTACATTTAAAACAGCTCTTTTCAACCTATTTATTTATTCATCTATTTATATATATATATATATTTACATAAAATACTTAATTTAAATGTATAATTTAGCAGAACTGTTGGTGCCCGTTTTCCTTTATCAACCACAGTTGAGTCCATTGTCACTCATTCAGATTAGTGGTAAAACTGCTCCCTCTAGAGGTGTAAAGGACAATGTACATCTAGTCTGGATACACTAAATCAGTGGTCACCAACCGGTTGATCGCGATTGACTGGTCTATCTCCAAGGCATTTCAAGTCGATCACCAAACATTTCTGTAAAAAACCCAACGATAACGCATTGCTTTCCTGTTATTTGAATTCGTTTCACGCTGTTGGCGGTAGGTGCACTTGATTCAGCAGCCCTAGCGCCAGGAAGCCAAAGTCATCCCATTTTGAACCATTTCATGTGTCTGAAGGTAGAACTCTGCATAGCCAGCAGTCCCAGAAAGCAAATCAACTGCACCTATATGTCTACCTCTGGCCAATCAGATAGCTCAGATCACACAGATTTCTCTGCCATAGAGTATAACAATAAACCTTGGAGGCACAGCAAAGTTGATACTGTGAGATTTCTATTTTTTAAAACTATGACTAGAGAGAGACAACGAATACAGCAAAGAGCTGCTGTTTGTACGAGTAAGTTTGTTCAACATTTTTATAAGCCATAAAATGTGCATTCTCCCTACTTCCACTCACGGTACAACCAGCACTGCAGCTGCAATGAATGACTATAGCAAAGTGTTCCAACAAGCTTGCTTTGTTATTAGCGGCTTGTGTCTTTTTTTAACATCGAGGAATATTTCACTTTCTCTGGTCATAGGAGTAACAACATGAATTGGTGCATGAGGCAGAAATAATGCAGTGCGACTTGAGTTTCGCCACCAGCTGGAAGAGTGTGTCCTCTTTGGAGTCGAATGAGAAGCAGACTCACCGCTGCTCCCTCTCCCCTCAGACCGACCATCAGATGCAGGAAATCAGTCCAGTTAAAAAAAAATATACAAAAATTAAATTATTATGCTCACTCAGCTGTGCCTCACAAGTAATACAACAAATTATCCATTACCAGTGTGATCATATACCTACTTAAAAATATATATAATTTCAACATGGTCTGAGAACAACAACATTTGCAGGGCAATTCAAGCATAGCGAATATGCAGTGATGATGCCTACTGCACAAACCTCATTGCTACAGAACTATTTTTAATTGGTTAATGTTGCATAGGCATAATACCTTTTTTAAGTCATGTTTAAAAAATCTGAGTGGTAGATCTCAGCTTGCATTTCCACTCAGAAAATGATCTGGTCCTGTGTGGCTCAGTTGGTAGAGCATGGCACTTGCAACTGGTGGGGATTGTGGGTTCGATTCCCACGGGGGACTAATATGAACAAATATGAAAATATGCACTTACTACTGTAAGTCACTCTAGATAAGAGCGTCTGCTAAATGACTAAAACGTAAACAAATTAAATAATAATCTTGACTCAGAAAAGGTTGGTGACCAATGCACTAAATGGATGGTGAAAATCAAAAGGAAACCATAAAGAACTTCACCTCAAATAAAGAGGGAAGAGACCAAATTCTAAGTAATAGGGCTTGATGTAAAACATGAAAAGAAACGACTTCATTTTTAGGCTATTTATGGTTCAATGCATTCCGCTTTATTTGTGTTTTGTCTCAACATAAAGTACTTATAATTAGTGTATGTAGGAGCATTAAAACAATACATTTGTATTATAACATGTGGATGCTTACCAAAACTATAGTTAATACTAATAATTAGCTAGCTATATTCTGCTGAATTTACATACACATGTTGATAAATTATATTCTTCCTGCTGCCGTTCCATCATCTTGTTCTGGATCCGGTCTGATCCAGTCTGATCTGGTCTGGACCAGTCTGGGCCAGTCTAAGCACAGCAAAGGCATTGCTGGTTTTTCTGGTTCTCTCTACAATACTAGGCCGATGTGAGACAATGTTTCATGGGCTGACGAACCTGAGATTGAGCCTAAAGTCACCATTCTCAGGTTGGACAGTCCTGGAAAGCACCGCTCCAGATACAGCCTTGGCGATGGATGGTGTACCTGGTCCAAAATGGAATCTAGAAACTGCCATGAAGGTGGAGCATCTGGTCCAGTTGTATAAGGGAGAAAATATTTTCTGTCTACATTTTAATACTTTAGAATTACAGTAAATGTTTTGAGCTATTCAAATGACACTGTAGATACTGTATACACCATACAGTCCTTCACGGAGACACTAAGCTACTGACAGACAGACCAATACACAGGCAGACAGTACTATGGGTATATGTTTCTGTAACAGAGAGTCATTTGGTATTGGAGGAGAAAGGAGGGGTTGGAAGACAGGCTCTGGGTTATTACGCATTAAAACCACTCAGAAGACAAATAACACTCGCCTGTTCAAGCCTAATGCACTCACTGGCTTAAACATCACAAACACAAGTCACTGTACCAAAGCCTGAGCATGATGGGGGAGCAGTGCAAGTTCCATTTGTGTTTTATTAACACATACACACACATAGAAAATCACTCTTACACACAAGCATACATAGCCTAATACACACCTGCATCAACACACAAAACACAGAAACAACACACACATCAAATACTCTATCCTCTTTGTCATATACAGGCTCTTTCCACCCTTCACACTATTCAGAAATATCTAGCTGTATAAATAATTTACTTTCTGGACCACTTAGGCAGTAGCCACCAAGACACAAACACCCTGCCAACTAACACATTAACGAAACTAACGACAATCATGAAAGTCCATTTGTTTGTTTCCCCCTCGGACTCTCCCCTTTTACCATTAGAACAAATGGAGAGAAAAAAGGTTAGCGTGCCAAGTCAAGCCTATAAGGCTTTAAGACTCTCCCTACTACCCTACTTACCCACATGGCAGACCATCTGACTCCTGGATCCCCAGACAGAGAGGAACCCCAGACAGCCCTTGCGATGGACAGCTAGACTACAGCTATAACCATCGACACAGACTTCACAAATCACTATGCCTTCCTCATCTCAGAAATGTTTTAATCACTGTCTTTTCTTTTGAACTCTCGTCAGGTTAGAGTTTGACTGAAAAGACTAGAATGAAAGCAACAGTTGAAGACAGGAGAGTAGACTCACAGGTTAGCTAGGAGGTCTTAACAGAAACCCTGCTACTGCATTTGTGAACTCATCAGGGCCCTGCCCTGCCAGTTGGGACACGAAACACCCGCCACAAATACACACACACACACACGCACACACACGCACACACGTACCTCTCTTTCCTGTTTGTTACTGTTTCTGGTTGCAGTAAATGTTCCATGACATCTCAATATCGGGGGCCAGTAGATGCTGAATGTTCATAATATGCATACTAATCTGCAAATACTTACACTGGGAAATATTTCAACTAAATGACTGGTATGCATACATGTTTATTTTATTTGAATGTGGTGTGCAGAATCATTAAACCATTATGAAACAATGTTTTAAAAGCTGAGACCAAGCTTAATCATTTCAATGAATTTCATTCCAATAAATTCATTTCAATGTAAGCTACAATAAGTAAAAAAGCATTCCATTCCATAACCTCCATAAACGGAACAATGGTGCAATTAAAGGCCTATGCCGCCTTTAAAATGATCAAATAGTAACCTGATTATAAATAAAAGGGAATTTCTTAAAGCTCTTAATTTAACCTTTTACTGCAGTGGGCTGAATCAGGGTCACACAGAGTGTTTCTTGATGGTCTTAAACAAATCTACTTTGAAACAAAAATATACACCTCACACAGATGCTTATGGGCTTAAAAAAAGAAGACACCTGTACCATGTCAGAAACGGAGTTGAAATGTATTCCATTTTGAGTTTGCAACCCAATATTACACTTTATAAAATTTAAGAAGACTGAAATACAGTGTCTTCGGAAAGTATTCTGACCCTTTGACTTTTTCCACATTTTGTTACGTTACAGCCTTATTCTAAAATGGATTAAATAAATAAAAAATCCTCAGCAATCTACACACAATAACCCATAATGAAAAAGCGAAAACAGGATTTTTGATATTTTTGCAAATGTATAAAAAAACAAACAGAAATACCTTATTTACATAAGTATTCAGACCCTTTGCTACGAGACTCGAAATTGAGCTCAGGTGCATCCTGTTTCCATTGATCATCCTTGAGATGTTTCTACAACTTGATTGGAGTCCACCTGTGGTAAATTCAATTGATTGGACATGATTTTGAAAGGCACACACCGGTCTATATAAGGTCCCACAGGTGACAGTGCATGTCAGAGCATAAACCAAGCCATGAGGTCGAAGGAATTGTCCATAGAGCTCCGAGGTACAGATCTGGGGAAGGGTACCAAAACATTTGTGCAGCATTGAAGGTCCTCAAGAACATAGTGGCCTCCATCATTCCTAAATGGAAGAACTTTGGAACCACCAAGACTCTTCCTAGAGTTGGCCGCCTGGCCAAACTGAGCAACCGGGGGAGAAGGGCCTTGGTCAGGGAGGTGACCAAGAACCCGATGGTCACTCTGACAGAGCTCTAGAGTTTCTCTGTGGAGATGGGAGAACCTTCCAGAAGGACAACCATCTCTGCAGCACTCCACCAATCAGGCCTTTATGGTAGAGTGGCCAGACCGAAGCCACTCCTCAGTAAAAGGTACATGACAGCCCGCTTGGAGTTTGCCAAAAGGCACATAAAGACTCTCAAACCATGATAAACAAGATTCTCTGGTCTGATGAAACCAAGACTGAACTCTTTGGCCTGAATGTCAAGCGTCACGCTGGAGGAAACCTGGCACCATCCCTACAGTGAAGCATGGTGGTGGCAGAATCATGCTGTGGGGATGTTTTTCAGTGTCAGGGACTGGGAGACTAGTCAGGATCAAGGCAAAGATGAACGGAGCAAAGTACAGAGAGATCCTTGATGAAAACCTGCTCCAGAGCGTTCAGGACCTCAGACTGGGGAGAAGGTTCACCTTCCAACAGGACAACGACCCTAAGCACACAGTCAAGACAACGCAGGAGTGGCTTCGGGAGAAGTCTCTGAATGTCCTTGAATGGCCCAGCCAGAGCCCGGACTTAAACCTGATCGAACAGCTCTGGAGAGACCTGAAAATAGCTGTGCAGCAACGCTCCCCATCCAACCTAACAGAGCTTGAGAGGATCTGCAGAGAAGAATGTGAGAAACTGCCCAAATACAGGTCTGCCAAGCTTGTAGCGTCATACCCAAGAAGACTCGAGGCTGTAATCACTGCCAAAGGTGCTTCAACAAAGTACTGAGTAAAGGGTCTTAATACTTATGTAAATGTAATATTTCAGTTTTGTATTTTTAATACATTTGCAAAAAATTATACAAACCTGTTTTGCTTTGTTATTATGGGGTATTGTGTGTAGATTGATGAGGGAAAAAAACAATTTCATCAATTTTAGAATAAGGCTGTAACCTAACAAAGTGGAAAAAGTCAAGGGGTCTGAATACTTTCCGAAGGTGTCCCTAGTTTTATCAATCTCTGAGTAATTAGGAAGAACACTCATCCCGGTTGTCCCCTACTACAATTTTACTCATAAGCAATTAGAAATGTTTAAGGCTATAATTTGGTTAGAGAAATATGATGGTGCATCTAGTGGAAGAAGTTTAGAAGTTTGTTAGTGTTCAAATGTTTTGTGGTAGTTGAAGAAGTAAAAAAAAATACTTGAGTGAAGTAGCAAAATATAGTCAAAGTTAAAGGTCAAGTAAGTTAGAATTTTGTCCACAAATGTACCCAAATGTCTATTATATGTTAATAGTTTATGATTAGTGAATGCCATAATTTATTTATTTTGTTAGATACAGTGGGGAAAAAAAATATTTAGTCAGCCACCAATTGTGCAAGTTCTCCCACTTAAAAAGATGAGAGAGGCCTGTAATTTTCATCATAGGTACACGTCAACTATGACAGACAAATTGAGAAAAGAAAATCCAGAAAATCACATTGTAGGATTTTTTATGAATTTTTTTGCAAATTATGGTGGAAAATAAGTATTTGGTCACCTACAAACAAGCAAGATTTCTGGCTCTCACAGACCAGTAACTTCTTCTTTAAGAGGCTCCTCTGTCCTCCACTCGTTACCTGTATTAATGGCACCTGTTTGAATTTGTTATCAGTATAAAAGACACCTGTCCACAACCTCAAACAGTCACACTCTAAACTCCACTATGGCCAAGACCAAAGAGCTGTCAAAGGACACCAGAAACAAAATTGTAGACCTGCACCAGGCTGGGAAGACTGAATCTGCAATAGGTAAGCAGCTTGGTTTGAAGAAATCAACTGTGGGAGCAATTATTAGGAAATGGAAGACATACAAGACCACTGATAATCTCCCTCGATCTGGGGCTCCACGCAAGATCTCACCCCGTGGGGTCAAAATGATCACAAGAACGGTGAGCAAAAATCCCAGAACCACACGGGGGGACCTAGTGAATGACCTGCAGAGAGCTGGGACCAAAGTAACAAAGCCTACCATCAGTAACACACTACACCGCCAGGGACTCAAATCCTGCAGTGCTAGACGTGTCCCCCTGCTTAAGCCAGTACATGTCCAGGCCCGTCTGAAGTTTGCTAGAGTGCATCCAGAAGAGGATTGGGAGAAAGTCATATGGTCAGATGAAACCAAAATATAACTTTTTGGTAAAAACTCAACTTGTCGTGTTTGGAGGACAAAGAATGCTGAGTTGCATCCAAAGAACACCATACCTACTGTGAAGCATGGGAGTGAAAACATCATACTTTGGGGCTGTTTTTCTGCAAAGGGACCAGGACGACTGATCCGTGTAAAGGAAAAATGAATGGGGCCATGTATCGTGAGATTTTGAGTGAAAACCTCCTTCCATCAGCAAGGGCATTGAAGATGAAACGTGGCTGGGTCTTTCAGCATGACAATGATCCCAAACACACCACCCGGGCAACGAAGGAGTGGCTTCGTAAGAAGCATTTCAAGGTCCTGGAGTCTCCAGATCTCAACCCCATAGAAAATCTTTGGAGGGAGTTGAAAGTCCGTGTTGCCCAGCGACAGCCCCAAAACATCACTGCTCTAGAGGAGATCTGCATGGAGGAATGGGCCAAAATACCAGCAACAGTGTGTGAAAACCTTGTGAAGACTTACAGAAAACGTTTGACCTGTGTCATTGCCAACAAAGGGTATATAACAAAGTATTGAGAAACTTTTGATATTGACCAAATACTTATTTTCCACCATAATTTGCAAATAAATTCATAAAAAATCCTACAATGTGATTTTCTGGAATATTTTTTCTCATTTTGTCTGTCATAGTTGACGTGTACCTATGATGAAAATTACAGGCCTCTCTCATCTTTTTAAGTGGGAGAACTTGCACAATTGGTGGCTGACTAAATACTTTTTTTCCCCACTGTACTTCTCACTATTATCTGAAATCGTTTTTTTAAAAAGCCATTTAAACTGTCACGCTAGCTGTTCGCTCCGAACAGATTCACAAATCATGGGATTTTTTTGTGCTATGCAGATGTTGTCTCCCTCCAATGCATGTGTTGCTAGGCAATACTTTGGATTGTGGGGCAATAAGATCATACTTTCATCACAAATTACTACACTCAGACTACCACCACAGAATAATTCAACTGTAATAATAGAGTACAGAAGACAACGAGGCATTGTTGAAATTTTAAATTAAAACGTTTCTTTTATCACAGGAATCTGGAAGAGAGCGGTATTTTCATGAAGTTTTTGTATTTATTATGGATCCCCATTAGCTGCTGCCAAGGCAGAAGCTACTCTTCCTGGGGTCCAGCAAAATGAAGGCAGTTCATACAATTTTAATACAATTAAAAACATTTAAAAGTAATCTCTGGGCTGGAGGGGGATAAGTGGGAAGAGGGACCCACTGGCCGGAGACAGGCACCCCTTCCCTCGGAGCACCTCTGCCCCCAGGGGGACACACAGTCATAGAGCATAACATACTATACATCTGACTTTCATTATTTAAAATGCCAATTATAGATTGTTTTTACCATAAATGCGTTCATTTACAAACACAGGCAACTATAGTTTAGACATTTTCGGTTGAATGAGAGTTGTGTAGCCTATTCAGTCCAGTCAGTATGTCCTTCTTTATTCCACACAAAGAATGTTTGAAATCAAAACAAACCCCTCTCTAGGGCTGTTATGGTGACTGTATTACCGCCACACCTGGAGTCAGGAGTCATGACCGCAGTCAAATTTCAAGTGATTGTTGAGTCATGGTAACTAGGCTTTTCCAAAACTGCTCTCTGATGCCGCTGATGGTCATTAGTAGCCTACAATCTAATAAAAAAACGTAATGAGAGCCCTGGCATTCAGAGTTTGAGTAGAATAGGATCACCTGTTTCGCAGCGAGAGCCAGCTCCTCATAGCTGGTTGATGCATGGAATGAAATAAGTGTTCCTATAAGCCCATGTTGGCAACATTGCTATATGCTATGCTATGCAATTGCATGAGAAAGAGTTTTGTTGGCCTCTATTAAAAAGAGGATGATCCCATCAGCTTTCTATAGGCAAGGCCTTCTATATTTATTTGTCAAGTTTCCTAATATTAAGCACATTGCTTCGCTTTACAACCGGAATAGCCTACCTGGCTGGCATGAAAATGAACTGTGGGAAGAGCGTCCTCCATTCGCTATTCAAGTGCATAGGTATGACGTCTTTTTTCCCTCTGCCCCTGTTCGGACAGGTATATGATAACGGCCCATTCTAAATCAAAACTAATTTCACACATATATTATTTAGTATATGTAACAACAAGATTACATTGAGAATAGTCTGATGGGTGAGAATATTATCACTTGAGAATGATGCCCAGCATGTGCAGTCTAAGGCAAGAAACCTAACATGAATTTATTTGCGACTTTTTCTAATCATAGTCGCATGCATCGTATAGCCTAGCCCATTGGCCTATATGTCTTGATAAGGTTTGTATCACAACTAAAGTGGCCAAATAACTCTATGCATAGCCTATAGGCCTAGAACCCCTGGAACAGTACTGGAGAGCCCAGAGCCTACAGAGTCTAGTGAAACGTGTTCTTATAAGCCGAGTCATTGAAAGCAGAGTTTTGACTGGCCACAATTTAAAAGAGGATCCTAGCTTTCTCGTACTGCTATATTTATTGCTACATTCTTAAAATTAAGCACATTAATCCACTTCACAAACAGTGTAGCTTACCTGGTAGTAGCATATTAAAAACATAACCACGGAAGCACTAGCACTTCCTCCATTTGCTGTTCGGGTGCAGGCTATACAGATTACTTTTGTTTTGTGGGCCATTCAAAAAATAAATAATCCACACATATAATAGTAGGCTATATTCAAAGACCAGATTAAATTGATAATAGTCTGATGGGTGAGAATATTATCAAGTACTTGTCAAATTGTGAATGAGAGACTGATGAAGTATGTGCAGCCTGCACAAGAAACAGATCAGAGCGCATTCCTTTCATGTGACTTTTTTCAAATCATCATTAGTCACATCATACAGCCTTAGAATATATAAAGAAATCTAAACATATAGCCTAAGCTTTGTATGACAACTAAAGTTAAATAAATAACTCAAAATTAAGCATATAGGAGGACCTGTTTCAAATTATCACTTTGTTAACCGTTCAACACAGAATATTGTGATGGTCTAGGCAATATTAAATGGATTTATTCGACTTTTTAAAATGTAGATGTTCCAAAAGGTCCACATCATACGCTTGTAGTCTATGAGTGGAAGCCAGGAGATGCTAAACATATTTATGTTAATTAACGCTCAATTACCGTGAGACCGCAGTTATTTGCATGACAGATACCGGCTGACAAAATTTCATGACCGCCACAGCCCTAGTCGTCTCCAATCCTACTTCTGTGTTTTAGTCTGGTTCTAGTGGGTGGCGAGCACAGAATTGCACATCAGCGCTGCAAGCTGGATGGGTGTTTACTACTGTGCAAGGCAGCCTACAGACCAGTACTAAAGGTCAACGATAACTACGTGTAGACAAACAGTGGTAGGTTAGTTTAGTGGGTTGGAGTGAGCTGTGTGGCATAGGTCTTATGTGCGCCCCCATTGTTATAATTTGAATGTTCTGAAAAGGTCAATGGCAGTTCATTCAACATTGAGAAGTTAGCTAAATTAGTTGATGCAGTTACTAAAACAACTGGTAGTAGATCATTCTGTTCTGATTCCAGATATAAATAGCAGAGAAGTAGACAAAGATGTAATACCCTCTACGTTTTTCTCTAAAGTGTTGGGAAAGTGCTATAAATGTCAGTTGTTTGTAGAAGTTGAGATGAGAAGTAGTTGAGGTGGTTACTGGAACAGCTGTCATTTTTGATTGGTAGAAGATACACTGAAAATATATATAAACGCAACATGCAACAATTTCTAAGATTTTACTGAGTTTCATTTCATATAAGGAAATCAACCAATTTAAATAAATAAATTAGGTCCTAATCTATGGATTTTTTATACTGGCCCCCCGTGGGAATCGAACCCACAACCCTGGCGTTGCAAACGCCATGCTCTACCAACTGCCGGCCATTCCCTCCCCTACCCTGGACGACGCTGGGAATGACTGGGAATACAGATATGCATCTGTTGGTCACAGATACCATAAAAAAAAGTAGTGGGGTGGATCAGAAAACCAGTCAGTATCTGGTGTGACCACTTCATGCAGCGCGACACAACTCCTTTGCATAGAGTTGATCAGGCTGTTGATTGTGGCCTTTGGAATGTTGTCCCACTCCTTTTCAATGGCTGTGCGAAGTTGCTGATTCTTGGTGGGAACTGGAACACGCTGTCGTACACGTTGATCCAGAGCATCCCAAACATGCTCAATGGGTGACATGTCTGTTGAGTATGAATGCCATGGAAGAACTGGGACATTTCAGCTTCCAGGAATTGTGTAGAGATCCTTGCGACATGGGACTGTGCATTATCATGCTGAAACACGAGGTGATGGCGGCGGATGAATGGCACGACAATTGGCCTCAGGATCTCATCATGGTATCAATAAAATGCAATTGTGTTTGTTGTCCGTAGCTTATGCCTGCCCATACCATAACCCCACCACCACCATGGGGCACTCTGTTCACAACGTAGACATCAGCAAACACACGATACATCTGCCCGGTACAGTTGAAACTGGGATTCATCCATGAAGAGCACACTTCTCCAGCATGCCAGTGGCCATTGACGGTGACCATTTGCCCACTGAAGTCGGTTACAACGCCGAACTGCAGTCAGGTCAAGACCCTGGTGTGGACGACGAGCACGCAGATGAGCTTTCCTGAGACGATTTCTGAAAGTTTGTGCAGAAATTCTTCAGTTGTGCAAACCCATAGCTTCATCAGTTACCCAGGTGGCAGGTCTCAGACAATGCCGTAGGTTAAGAAGCCAGATGTGGAAGTCCTGGGATGGTGTGGATACATGTGGTCTGCGGTTGTGAGGCCGGTTGGATGTACTTCTCTAAAACGATGTTGGAGGAGACTTATGGTAGAGAAATTAACATTAAATTCTCTGGCAACAGCTCTGGTGGACATTCCTGCAGTCAGCATGCCAATTGCACGCTCCCTCAAAACTTGAGACATCTGTGGCATTGTGTTGTGTGACAAAACTTTTCCAGACTAGTCTGCATGTTTTAAAGTTTAAAGGTGTAAGTGGAGTACATTTCCAAAGAATAGCAATAATAATAAAAAGGTACAATAAGCCACACTAATTAAGCATGACAACAACAGTTGTAATGGTCTCAATATGATAGCCAGCATAGGCCTAGAATCCTACCCAGAAAGAAGAACCTTCATGAATAAAGTGCTGATGTTTCACCCAACCTGGTGTGAGAGGCGGTGCCCAGGGCAATAGAGGCGGCCACAAGTTCGAAGACTCACGCCGCGTTCAAAACAACTGGGAACTCTGAAAAATACGAAGTCATGACGTCAGTGATTTTCAGGTCGGAAAGTCGGCGCTCTAGAACCTTGTGAAAGTGACAAACTGACACGTTTTCATTTTCATCAAAAACTACTTTATATCGAAGGAGTGCTTTTGATTTGACGGCCTGCACATGCGCGGTTCAGCGCAAAATTAGCGTTTGATCCGATGACGTGTTAGATCTTAGCTAGCTAACATCGCCATGACATCACCTACAAGCATGATCATGGATCAATTGGAGAAGCAGTTTCTGCTTATCTTCATACCGTATTATCTTTGACTAATTGCTCCGCGGGGCTTGTTGAGAGGGAGGAGCCACTCACAGGTAGGCTAGCAGGTAGATCAGGATGTGTGGGAATGAGAGTAGGCTAGGAAAGCCTTTCTGTATTATTGATGTTTGATTAAGAAGTTCTCCCGACCCATGTAAAACTGGGATATATGAGATATGCTGTGCGAGCTTATGTACAAAAGCCACTTCAATGTCATCAATGTCAAAAGTTTGGCCACCTGTCAAGTGTGCACAGCGTTGTAATTGCGATGGGAATCGCAGAGTTCCATGAGTGCCCTGTTAGGGTGAAGGAGGTCAAAGTAGGAAGGATCAAGGCTGTCAAGAAGGTCTCCTGAGCAGAGGCAGTGAAAATAGTAGAAGCAGCGAGTAGAGATGATGAAGCTATGGCAGTGGATGATGCCCAACAGTCTGTGGATGTCAGTCAGTTGAGAGATCCTGAAATACGAAGGTTGATTTTGTTGCGTTTATTGCGCAGGTGATTCATTGTACAGGACAAACTAACAGAAAGTCGAAGAAACTAGAAATCATTGTGAAAGCGGCTAAAAGGCTCTTGGATCTCCAGGATTTCACGGCTGAAACATTGCAGGGAATACTGTCTGAAGATGCTTCCCCCCCTCTCTGAGTACATTTTACTAATTGAAGAAGTACATTGACTTTTGTTTAGTTAAAAAAAAATATATATATATCTGTATTTCTTTCCCTTATTTTTGTATTTCTTATTTTCGTTAAAGTATCTGTTTTTACCCCACCCAGTAGGTGGCGGCAATACACCTTTTTGGATGTAGTCCACCAATAAAACCTTGGAAGAAGAAGAAGAAGAAGCTAGTCTAAGGCCGTGTCTAGACTTGACAGTTCATGCAGCTTTAGTATTCTGATCATGGAAATCCGAACACGTCATGCATCTACCATGTCAACAGTGTGTCCGGATTCCCTTTTCCCGCTCTATATTGAAATGCCAGTATGCATTCTACGAACGGTGGTATCCACAAAATATGATAAAACACAACAACTACTAGCTAACTAGCCAGCTAACCTCTGTAGCTAGCCAGCAAGCTAGCAAGCAATGTTTAAAGGGATTGCAAACTGGTTAGCATAACTCTAGCCAAACAAAAAAAAATGATTTTGTAAATATTATCTATCTGGTTGGCATTTATGAAGCCAACAAAAACACATTCCTCACACACTAGGAACATATTTCCTCCAACATTATAATGAAAATGTGCCTCTTGGTCCCAAAACACACGTTTTCTGGAGACTTGTGGGAGGAGTGTATGCGCTTTCAGTAGCCTAATTGCGTCCAGTCCAGACTGAGGAGAAATCTGCACACAATGCATCCCTGACCACTTCCTGAAGTGGTGAGCCAGATCTGAATACAATCAGACCACAAAGCGATTTTTGTGCATCTAGACGATCTTCGTATTCTGATAGCAGAAGTCACATGTAAGTGTCAAGTGTAGACACGACCTAAAAGCTCCAACTTTTAAAAAGTGATGGTAAAGTAATAAAACTAGTGCATGACCATTTAAACATCTGTGAGAAAATAACAGCTGAGTGCGTAAGAATCTGCTTAAAATCAAGGTTTGCGAACAGCGAACAAACTAGCCAACAGCCATCCCTTGACCGGAAATCCCACTGGGCACACACTGGTTGAATCAATGTTGTTTCACGTCATTTCAATGAAATTACATGGAATAGATGTTGAATTGACGTTTACGCCCAGTTGGTAACTTTTTTTATTTTATATAAAATTCCCATGCAACAGAAAGGTAAACAGCAGGACACAACACACCACCATGTAGGCTAAACGCCTGTATCTTTGTTGTGACTGGGTGTATTGATACACCATCCAAAGTGTAATTAATAACTTCACCATGCTCAAAGGGATATTAAATGGCTTTTTTATTTTAACCCATCTACCAATTGGTGCCCTTCTTTGCGAGGCATTGGAAAACCTCCCTGGTCTTTGTGGTTGAATCTCTTGGGTCCCCAAAATGAGGGGGTACACGTAGCTGCCCAGTGGGGCGAAGAGCACATTCCTGAATTGTCCTCCAAAGGGCACACCCCTGAATCATTCAAATGTCCACTTCAAATGGGTCTGTCTGGGCTCATCCATCTCCTCATCGCTCCAGTCTGGGGGTGCGTCTGTACCAAAGTACCGGTCACCGAAATTTCCTTGGGACAAGACAACAGCATAGATTAGAGTTTGAAGCAGAGCACAGACAGGCGTGTGTGCGCACACACAAACAATGTCTCTCACCTATGCCGGGGATGATGTGGAAGAGGTTGTTGACCTTCTTGTCGACGGCGGTGGTGATGATTTGGACCTTAGGGAAGGCGTAGGCCACAGAATGAACCCCCATCTCAGCCATCAGCAGAGACACCAGCAAGATCTTATCCTCCTGGACATCATGATCCTGGACAGGACAGACAGACAGGGTGACAGAGAAAGATGTCACTTAATTATGACATAATTACCATTGTGCTATGACAGTAAATACCTGTAAATAGCACAGAGTAAAATAAAGTGTAACCCTAATGTGTAACCCTAACCCACCAGGAGGACTCGTACGGCCATCATGGCAGCAGCTCCTGTGGACACGGTGCAGTCCATCAGAATCACATGGTCCTCACCAATGTCCTTAGGCAGACGCAGGTAGTGCAGCTGAGAGGGAGGGACAGGGAGGAAAGAGGGGTTGAAGGACAGACAACAGGGCTATAACTATGGCCCAGAATTTATTCTGACCAGGTCCCATGGTCCTACTCAAGGCATGTGTGTTTTTCAGATCCATACCTCTGGTTCTCCTGTGTCCTGATTGGTCTGGATGAGGATCTTCCCGATGCGGACATCTTTACACACCGCTCGGAGAGCTGGCTCCATGGTCTCTCCCGCTCGAAGGATGGACACTCCTGTGATCTACGGAAAACCAGGAGAGATGGATTAACACACTGACTGACAACTGAGTACAGTAAATACATTTAAGAACAAGAACATGTACAAGATAGCAATACTATACTGTTCATTATGACAACACTGGCTGACAAATACACAGGATTGAGTTCACATCTAATAATAGATTAAAGATGTTATCAAAAGCTAGGTTTCCATCCAATTGGCGACAGATTTTCATGTGAATATTCAAAATCTGCATTAAAAAAATATGCGCATTTTCACACCAGAGATGTGTTTCCATCAAATTGACTTGTTGCAGATAAAAGGCTGTGAGTGACGTAGTGCACATAAAAATATATTTTGCTATTAAATTCCCATGTACCGAATAAAAAATACAAGTTAAATTCCATCGCATTTTCAACTCTACTGATGGTTTTCTCACAATTAGTTTTGCGTTACATGGCGAGTGTGCCCACTCCGATATTGGCACATGCACTCTAGCCAACAGCATGCAGGTATCTGCTCGCTGTTGGCTAAAACACGCGTACTGTATAGCCTACATTATGAGATTATTACGGACAAAAGAGCAAGATTATTTGTATTTGTCAAACAGCAGCCAAGCATTGATGATCATGTCACCAGAATAAGACCATCGATATTTATTGGAAAGGAGCATCAAGCTCATCACCTTGCACTTTAACCACCCTGTGAAGTTCATAACTTATTTCATCTGTAGCCTAATAAACTGCATGCTTTCCCAACGAGTTGTAGTAGGAGGACCATACAACATGTCATCGCGTGACTCCAAGTTTACTTCGATTTGATTGTTATTATATCAATATTTGCACATAAAAGCGTTTCCATCGACATTTCTCACATAGTCTAGCGTATTTTGTTGTGTCGACATTTGGCCTGTCAGGAATTTTTTTTATCCGACGTACTTTACTCGCATAAAACGGTTGGATGGAAACCTGGTTATAGAGAGCTCATTTAAATGACAAAGAGATAGTATTTTCTGATCAGAGGGCACTAGATGACTGAACTGGAAACAAGTGAATGAGTAGGAGAAAGTTCGAGAGAGAGAGATGGATAGACAGACAGACAGACAGACAGGAAGAGAAATAAAGAAAGCTGAACTAACCCTCTTCCCGTGGAAAGTTCTGCCTTCATAGTCCTCTCCCTGCGGTGTCTGAACTTTATGGCTCTGTGGAAAGAGAGAGAGAGAGAGAGAGGGGAGGATGAGCTCAGAGGTGTGTGTAAAGATCTGAAGACAACAAACCCATGGTGCGTTTTCAGTTGGCCACAATAAACTACATCAGATTGATGGTCAGTGGTCAACTCAGTCAACAAAACACTTATTTACTCCAACACCTATAGCTCTAGTAGGTGGTACATACACACCCTACTTTAGCACACTGTAGTTGCTGTGCGATTTAAGTTAGCTGGTGTGTTTGTGCAGTTGCTTTATGTGTGTGTCTTTTTGGTTTGTGAGAACTTTCCACTGCGGTGGATTGACAGTTTCCATGCTCCAGAGACCAGTCTCTCTCTTCTGCTCTCTCTCTCTTCTTTTTCTCTCTCTCTCACCATCTCTCAATCTTGACCTCTCATGCTGTCTTTCCATCTCTTACACTCTGTTTCCATCTTTCTAACTCTCTGTTTTTCAGTTATTACATTTTTCTCCCTCAATCTTTCAATCTCTTTCTAAATCAATCTAAATTCCAATATGCTTAATGGTATGAACATTTAGGTACTGTAGAACAAGGTTGCCAGAGCTCGCTCTCTCTCTCTCTCTCTCGCACACATACCTGTGAGGGGAGGAAGGAGAGAGCTCTTTCAATCAGCAGACGCATCAGCCTCTTGGAGTAGAAGATGAATTCATCCCTGCTCGTCTCTTTGTTTCTGGGCAGAGGAGATAGGACAGTTAGGGGTCAGACAGATATAAATAGACCCTATGGACCATGTAGTCACATCAACCCACATTGTGGAAGTGAATGCTACAGTATGTTTATGCATCTCTCTGACCTGCCTGTGTTATTATCTGACTATGTCAGTGAGTCGTTATATTGAATAGTACAGTAATGAGTAGTACCATTGATTATTACTGGTATCTTATGATGGTGGGCATGCCACTGACCTGGGGCATGTTAGTACAGTACCTGACTAGTAGTGGTGGGTAGTTATACATGAGTTATAGAGGTAGTAGTTATACAGTGTGTAGTGTGTATTGCAGTCATATACTATATATAGAGAGTTGGGCCAATGCGGTTTGTGTCTGAACGTTCTGAGAGCGCCCCTTTCTCCTTCATAGCTATGGGGTAATTAACGCTTCCGCATTGTGCTGTTTATTTCTGATCGTTTTCAAAACCTATGACGATGTGCAGTGAAAGCAGATATGTGATTTGTTGACACCACAACACAGTACCGACTTGGATAGATGTTATGTTGGTAAAATGTTGCTTGTTAACGGCGGCTCATTTCATAGGGAGTTGTCGGAGGCGGTCTCGCATTGTTACATCACCAACATGTTGAGAATAAAGGCGCTAACGTGGCGTCCGTTCTAAAACCTGGCCAAAATCTCGTAAAATATGGCTCTGGGGTACTGTACCTGATGATGGTGTGCATGCTACTGACCTGGGGCATTTAAGTGATAATGCCCAAGAAGCCGGTGTTTGTAGGATATATTGGCACTGGTGTTGTTAGGCCCAAGACAAAGTCGAGGGGAGGCAAACCGTGCCAATATATCCTCCAAACACCGACTTCAAGGGCATTATCACTTTTATACAACGGGTTACCAACATATTCAAATAATGATTGACATATTTTCATTAAAATATTTATTTTGATGCATTTATTCATACTATTTCATCCTTCCACAAGATATAGTCCAGACACAAATCTAGGGTTGCTACCCAAGCCGACTGGTCGTTCGTTCTATCAGTTTGCTTGCTAGAGACGCAACCCAGTCGTTCAGTCTTTTTGTTCTGTATCTATGGATGCGACCAAGTCGTTTGTTCTAAATGTTCCATTGCCATACTAGCTGGCAATGTTCTTATCCCTTGCTTGCTAGCTAGCCAACTACGGCTAATTTACAGTCACGTCAAAAAGTGCAGCCAGAATAACAGCAAAGTAGCCTCATTTGCATTTGTTTAAGCTGTTTTCTACAGACATTTATTTGGATACATCCATAACAATGAGCTAATGAGGCTCGATTTCGCCTGGCATAGAAAATGTGCTCACTCATCAGGACACTGTTGTTCAGAGGAGGTAGCCAACAGCACAGCTACAGTAACAATCACTTCAAACTGAAGCTGGAAAGACTGCAAACTAGCTGCACTTCGTTTCATTCAATGTACCTTTTTTTGTATATATCCATAAAAATGATGCCAGCTGATTCATGATTTCGACTGGCTGAGAAACGCTGCTTGCCTATCTGTCTCGTCCCAACACGTTCATTACTATGTGACAGCTGGAGATCGAATTTGAATATTGAAACAATGTTGCAAATGTCGGAGAGACAGACAGCCAGGTTTACGCAAATCTCCGCTGTTAAAAACGAAATGTTAGTCTAAAAGAAATGTGAGATAATGTCTAGATGCTTTTTATAGTGGAGATCAAGTTGATAAATTGCCTGGCTGGGCTGATGAGAAAGTGGATTGCGCAGTCAGATGGAACAGAGTAAATAGGCATTTTAACATCATAGATTTAGCCGGTGGTAACTTGTGGAAATAGATTTTAACCAATCAGCATTCAGGATTAGATCCACCCATTGTATAAATGAGTACAGTACCTGACTAGTAGTGGGTCATTCTACAGTAGTTCTAGAGCTAGTAGTTACAGTATACAGTGTGTAGTGTGTATTGTACCTGATGATGGTGTGCATGCCCCTGACCTGAGGTGTACTCTCCAGAACACTCAGGGTCTGGGGGAGAGGCTGGGCCTGGTGGGCGGAGGCAAGGGCTGCCCTGTAACCATAGCAACCAGGAGGAGAAATGGAGGAAGGACTTATCAGCACTGGAATCGGCGGTAGGTTGCATACATCCAGTCACAGGCTTGAAAAACACCAGCAAGCGCGCACACACAGACTTTTAAACAGTATCATCACACTGGTGTTAATATTGATTAGTGGGTAGGTAGGATTCTAGAAAACACACATTTAAAACACACCAGATTAAAATAGGAAGAGCAGAAAGATCCAGGTCAGTTAGCAGCACTGAACATCTACAGTAGTGTCTGCCATTATACAACAGCTTCAAGAGAACGTTTGATGATTCTTAGCTACTGTTTTGGTTCCAATTCAGTTAGATTCTACAGTGAGTGCTGAAAGAGTAATTAATTCAACACATTCAATGTGCAATAATTGAAACTGAAACTAGGCAGGAAACTTTGGATCAAATGTCCTTTGCTTACTAATGGTGGCCTAAGCACCCTGATTTTCTCTTAATTTTTCTCTTTGTGTTGTTATAATCCCATGTGATTCACACAAACACACACACACACACACACATCAACGCAAAGAAAGCCCAACTTCTCAATTCAGATCCACACAGGCTGATTTAAAGAAAAATGAAGGTTACTATGCAGAGGGCTTAGCCCAGGCCTGGCCTGGTTTTTGGCTAGAATCTGACTTAAAAACATACAGCACAATGGGTTCTGGTCTTGCCAAAGATTAGAATTGAGGTCATGCAAGCTTTGAGTTGAGTGATATCACATTAAAACCCCACACTCTCAAGCTACATAAAACAAGCTGTGATACCGTTTCATAAAAAATTAAACTCCTGTTAGATAACGGAAAAAAAATGCAAACACAGATAAATCATATGCAAATCTGCTCACATATCCCAGCGAAGTTTCCTCTATGGAGAGAAGAGGGTTTGGACGAAACACAACGACACACAGTGACAGAGACAGAATGACAACGACGACAACAACAACAGAAAAAGGGAAGAAAATAAAAACAGACAAACAACATACGGTAAATAAAGAGATGGATAAAGGGATGATCATGTGATACAGTGCTGTGTGTGACAACTCAACACGCTGTGAGCAATCCTCACAATTCCTCAGACCAAGACACATTTTGCCATATAAAATTGCCAAATAATATTTTTGATCAATTTACAAATAATAGTTCAACCCGGTTAGTCTATTCAGTAACAAAGTCACTGTAATTCAGTCAGTGGTTGTGCCATTGTGTGTTATGTGTACACGTGGGCTGCTGTCACGCTGGTTGTGGCTGTTACACCTTCACTGTGTCTCTACACGTGGGCTGCTCTCACGCTGGTTGTGGCTGTCACACCTACACTGTGTCTCTACAATACAGAGGTACGACTCACAGCTCAACGGCCCCAATACATCCTGTGTCTAAAGAGATACCAAATGCACTTCCTCTCTCTCTCTCTCTCTCTACCACTCTGATCTGCTGTGGCCGACATACTCAATGGAAAAACTCAGCCTTTTGTAGTAGATATAGAAAACTTTTGCTGCGGTTTGAGATGCGATTTGTGACAATAGACACCGAGGTGACCCCCTTTCACTCCTTCATTCGTTCTTTCCTTCGTTTGACCTCGCTCTGTTTGCCCTCTCTCTCTCTCCCCCTCTCGGTCTCTCTCTCTCTCTCTCTCTCTCTCTCTCTCTCTCTCTCTCTCTCTCTCTCTCTCTCTCTCTCTCTCTCTCTCTCTCTCTCTCTCTCTCTCTCTCTCTCTCTCTCTCTCTCTCTCTCTCTCTCTCTCTCTCTCTCTCTCTCTCTCTCTCTCTCTCTCTCTCAATTCAATTTTCTATTGAATTTTCAATTGAAGGGCTTTATTGTTATTGGCATGGGAAACGTATGTTAACATTGCCAAAGCAAGTGAAGTAGATAGTAAACAAAAGTGAAATAAACAATAAATATTAACAGTAAACATTACTCTCAGAAGTTCTCTCTCTCTCTCTCTCTCTCTCTCTCTCTTTCTCTCTCTCTCTGGGGCTGAGAGGTCAGTGAGGATGTCTCAGTAGATTATTTTTAGACACAGAATGCAGAGGGTGGGTGTGTGTGTGAGCCATCAAGTATTTAAGGTAGAGGAAAAACCAACATCCTCCAATCAACTGCCTGCTGCACATAGAACCGATAGAAGGGCATTCATCTTCACTCAACTGTCAAACACAGAACTGAAGTGTGGCGTGTCTGATGTCAAAGGGCAGATTGTCTCTCAAAGTTCTGCTCACTCATAGCTGTTTTTGTACTGTTTGCTTAATAGCGAATTAAGCGTCACTCCACACATGCCAATTACTATTGATAATGCTATCTGTAATGGAATACTCTTTTCCCGTAGAGCCTGTTACATCATTCACTGTACTGTATCACTTGTCCATGTGCTCATTGACAAGGTGGGCTCCTAGTGTTGATACTGTGTAACAGCAACAGGCAGTTGGAGACAGGGAGGATGTTGATTTTGTGGCTTCGAAGTATAACTTGCCACTTCTGGGAACAGATAACGATATCTGACCCTGTATGAGTGATTTAGGGTACTAAATCGGTTGTGTGGTGGGGGGGGGGGGGGGGTTCGGCGGTACAGTAAACAGTTGTGCTACTCTACCTGACGCTGAGCTCGCGCTGTGTGTGATGGAGGAATGAAGGGGGAGTAGAGTGGAGAGAGTGGTGCAGTGAGGTGGAGCAAGGCCAATAGTACCATGTCAAATAGGTAACACCACAATAAGAACACATGCCTTCGTTGGTAATGAGGGATGGAAGCAATTCCATTTCAATTTGGTCAACTTTAGAAGATGAACTGAAAACTGCCATTTATTTCCAAGGAAGATTACATTTTCCAAATTCTTAAACTGGAATTTTATTTCAGGCACCTTAATTGTGATAGAAGTGACACACCAACCCTGCTAGCCATTAGTGCATGTGCCACAAGTCACATAGCAAAACATTAATTCACTCTATCCATCCTGACCTATTCACCTCATCTAACCTCTCATCAGTGACCTATTCAGGACGTTACAGAACAACCAGATAGAAATGGAGTATGTTGTGTAGAATAAAGAATCATACAGTATATTGCACCACATTGAATAAGCCTCTGGTCATGCTCAACATGTTTATACTTCATTTTGTGTAATCTTTCTCAAGAAATCATGCTATTAGAGAAAATGCTTTCTTGTTCCACTAGAGGGGGCAGTGGAGCTAGAATCAGTTCGTAAACTGGTCCTGTCTGCTCTGGTTACATTTTAGTCATTTAGCAGACTCTCTTTTCCAGAGCGACTTACAGTTAGTGAGTGCATACATTATTATATATATATATTTTTATACTGCCCCCCCCCGTGGGAATCAAACCCACAACCCTGGCGTTGCAAACGCCATGCTCTACCAACATCCCTGCCGGCCATTCCCTCCCCTACCCTGGACCAATTGTGCGCCGCCCCATGGGTCTCCCGGTCGCAGCCGCCTACAACAGAGCCTGGATTCGAACCAGGATCTCTAGTGGCACAGCTAGCACTGTGATGCAGTGCCTTAGACCACTGCGCCACTCGGGAGGCTAGGTTAGATGTAGAGCTGTCAAGCTGGAGGAGTATAAGGAGAGTGAAGGGAGGAACTCTTACCTCCTCTAGCTGGCTGTGGACGTGCTGTACGATCAGGTCTATGGCCACCATGTTGCCTCCTCCTTCCAGGATATGACACACACAGAAAGAGGAAGTGACATTAGACAGTGATGACATTATGTGTGTATATTATAATGGTTTAGGGGACTAAGTCAACTTTTCACTTTTCACTTAACGCCAATGCACGACTAAGTCAACATTTGATTTAAGTGGAAGTTCACCCCTAAAGGTCTAAGTCTGCGAGAGTATATGTATAAGCAAATGTATGTGTGTGTGTGTGTGTGTGTGTGAGAGAGCACATGGTCATACATTATTAAGTTTTCAGTGTGTTTGTGCTGGTTCCAAATCTTACCGCGTGGTACCACAATGTCAGCCAGTCGCATGGTGGGCTCAATGTACTGCTCAAAGGCGGGCTTCACAAACGTATTGTATTGTTTGATGATGCCCTCGATGTCCCGGCCACGCTCTGTGATGTCCCTCTGCAGCCGACGCACCAGACGGATGTCTGAGTCCGTGTCCACAAATATCTTCATGTCCAGCAGCTGTGGGGTGGAAAGAACACACACCATGAGAAACACACACACACGCATGCACGCACGCACACACACACACACACACCATGAGAAACACACACCATGAGAAACACACACACACGCATGCACGCACGCACACACACACACACACACCATGAGAAACACACACCATGAGAAACACACACACACACGCATGCACGCACGCACACACACACACACACACCATGAGAGAACACACACACCATGAGAGAACACACACACCATGAGAGAACACACACACCATGAGAGAACACACACACCATGAGAGAACACACACACACACACACACACACACAAACACACACACACTATGAGAGAACACACACCATGTGAGAACACACACACCATGAGTAAGAAACACACACACCATGAGAAACACACACACCATGAGAAACACACAGACACGTGCACACACAACCTGCCCTTAATGCCATCAACGTGTCTTCCAGTCTTACCTGTAACAGCTCTTTATCTGCAAAGGCCATGATTCCCTCCAAGATGATAACACTGGCTCCATACACTGTTTTCTGAAAGGGATGAAACACACATACTGTAAGTCACCTGGCTGAATACAAACGCTGTGGGTTAAGTACGATTTTGACACTACCAGAAGTGCATGGTCGCCACCAAAACGTCTGCGTTGTTTTTGGTAACAATTCCACATTTCTCTAATGTCACAATCGGTCCCTGTGCCGTACGTGTCTGGTAATGTCTATCCGTAAAACGTGACTGAGACTCAGTTTTCTATCTTCCCCCATGCTAATGGTTAACAGGGTTAAACTTCTCATTGTTAGGGGATAACTGTAAAACATGTTAAGTCAAACGTGAATGGCTGCCACTGTGCATCTGGGATGGATTTGCAACTGCATGTCATAAAGTAACTCCGGATATGGAGATTAAAAGACTGTTGAGTAATCTAGCGACCAAGATCATATTGCAATAACCCTACGTCAACTCCAACTCTTTTATGGTACACACTGAGAGGGGCTGTGTGTGTTTTACACTGTGTTTCTACACGTGTGTGTGTGTGTGTGTGTGGGGGGGGGGCATTTCTGTTTGATTGTGTGTGTGCGTGTGTGTTCATCCGAGTGTGTCTTACCCACTCCTTCTGGCGTCCGTGTGTGGTAAAGTCATACACAGGGATCTTGACACTCTTGCCCAGTTTGAGTTTCCGCAGTGTGTGTGCCAGCAGGCCAAAGTCAAAGGCATCCGGGTGGTCAAAGTTGTAGTCATTACTGGCTGCCGTGACCTGCTGCTCACGAGTCAGAACCTAGACACAACATTGGACGGACATTAAAATAACAGTAAATCAGAGCCAAATTGCAAGCAGAACGTCATCCCTGAAATATCTGTGGATTTAGCATGAACATGATACTCTCTTGACCAGGACTTACACAGGACTTAGACATAGTCATGTGCACCTGAACGTGCATGTGCACACACACACCCCCTAGTGGAGTGCCTCTCAAATTAGCTTGACAAAATTTAGCTGGGACGGGAATGTTGTGACCATCCTGTGAGGAATGTTGTGACCCTCCTGTGAGGAATGTTGTGACCCTCCTGTGAGGACTGTGCCAGGAGGTGTGTGTGTGCACTGGACCGTAGGCAGCCCTTTAAAACTCCGGCCCTGGTATTTGGCCCTCTCCCACCCCCTCCTCTCGTGGTCCAATCATAAGCACTTTATAATTAACAGTGTCATAGAAATACAACCAGGTCAGTGCTACTCTAGAGTCAAGATGGGGCCTGGAAAGCCATAATGAGAGGTGTGATATCTCAGAGTGGATATCCATGGATATGGGACTGAGCAGGAGTTTTCCCAAATGAGACTAAGTTTTCCCAAATCACTGTTACCTGGTCAGTCATTTTTCAAATCTCCCTAATGGTTAAGGTTAAGATTTGGGGAAGGGTAAACTGAACCTAGATCTGTGATTTAATGGCAACTACCATTGCTGCTGATGTTATAAATGATAATGGTGTTTGGTTGTTAACTCACAGCTGGTATTTGGTATCTTAAAATGGCATTAGTTAAGATCCAAAGGGGGCTGGTAAAGGCAGTGACCTACAGTAAAGCTGGTAGAGCTGCAGTAAAGTCAGGCTGTCACTCTATTACGTAACACAAGAAGGGGAGGCTGATGACTATTTTAATGGTGGTTGTTTGGCCAATATCTCTCTCCTCTTGTCCTTACACTCGCTCGCCCACATTTAACTTATTTTATGTCCCCCCCCCTCTCATTTGACATCTGCCCTCTTATCCCCTCAGGGATCCTTCCATCTCTCTATCACTTTTCTCTCTTTAAAAGCCTGGTCACTCAGGGTAGAAAGATAGAGAGAGGGAGTAGAGAGAGAGAGAGACAGATAATGGGATTAAGTGGTATTAGAACACAGTAGACACATCTCCAGATCTCGTTCAGATTCTGGGGGGAGTGAGAGGAAAGCTGTCCTGTGCATGAGTGTTGTTGTGCTGTTATTGAGCAAGAGATGAATCTCTAGTATGTGACAGTCATTTGAACTGAAAGAGGTTCTAAAACTGGATAGGGCGGCCTCTAAAATGATTGTACATACTAAGCATACATGCACACACGGCTACACGCGTGCACAAATATATATGTGCAAGCACACACACACACCTTGTAGAAGGAGTCCATGCAGAGCAGGACCACCCAGGGGACATCCAGAGCCTCTATGATCTTCCTGGCTACAGTGGTCTTCCCTGAGGCACTGCCCCCACACAGACCTGCAGGACACACAGGGACACAATGGGAACTGGTGAGATGTGCGAGGTAGACAATGACCACTTATAAAACAGTCATTTACAATCTATCAGAACCAAGGACTTTTAAGTGGTCATTGTCTACCTCGCTCCTCTCACCAGTTCCCATTGTGTCCCTGTTTTAAATCATTATATTATTTTAGTGTGAATAGATTGTTGTTATATCCTTAGAGATTGAAAGTAGTGGTGTTAGGTTCAAGCTCTTTGTGTATGAGAAGAGTGTAATTATTTAGTGAACTGCAGTGGACTGTAGGAATGTGTACTCTCAATAACTCAAGGCCTCTCCTGACTGATAATTATTTAACCTTTATTTAACCAGGCTAGTCAGTTAAGAACACATTCTTATTTACAATGATGGCCTGGCAAGAGGCAAAAGGCCTCCTGTGGGGATGGGGTCTGGGATAAAAAAAACAATAAACAATGTGTGACAAAATGGACAGCTCAGACAGAAGACACTGCAAACAGCACAAATACAACATCAAACAAACAATGGCTGTGTGTGTGTGTGTGCAGGCATGAGTGTGGTGTGTGTGACGTAAAACAACATGCTTCCTTATATAAGGCAACGCAAACTAGTGACAACTAGAAACAACTACTTGTCTCAACAACCTGTTCATCTATTTGTCTTTTGAACTCCTCTAGGGACACCAGGTCTTGGAGTTTTAGGTTAGCTTCGAGGGAATTCCAAGACCAAGGGGCTGAGTCATGAAAGGACCTTTCTCCATGCTCGGTTCTAATTCTTCGGGACTCTTAGCATAAAACAAGATTGAGATCTGAGCTTGTATGTGCTTTCAATTCGAGCTAGAAGAGAGGATAGATAAAATGGCAATTTTCCTAAAAAAGATAAATAAGAATATACCAGTGTTGGAGCCTACGTGTTGCTAGTGATGTCCACCCGACAGCACTGTATGGATCACAATGGTGAGTTAGACGTATCTGATTGGTGACAAAAACAAAGGGCTGCGTGATCCACAGATTCAAGAGCCTTCAGTGTAATAAATAGAATCACCATAGTCGAATACGGATAGAAAAGTACAAACAAATCAACTCCTTTCTGGCGCCAACTGAAAAACAAGCTTTGTGCCGGTAATAAAACCCAATACAGAGCTTGAGTTTCCTGACAAGGTTCTCTACATGGTTGGTGAAGCTCAACTTCTCATCCACCCAAACTCCCAGATATTTGTACATTTTGACTTGCTCTATAGAATGTCCTTCCAAGGTAGTAATTACATGGTTTTCAGAGTGTTTAATATTGGAAAATACCATGCATTTTGTTATAGAGGAAATCAGAACAAGCTTCAAATCGTACAGATTCTGTTGAATGATGTTAAAAGCTGTTTGAACTTTTTCAAAAGCCAAAGTCAAACTGCTGACACTTGAATAAAGAACAGTGTCATCCGCATAAAAATGTACATCAGCTGTCTCAATATAAAATAATAATAATATAATATGCCATTTAGCATACATTTTTACGTATGGGTGGTCCCGGAGATCGAACCCACTACCCTGGCATTACAAGCGCCATGCTCTACCAATTGAGCTACAGAGGACCAATGTTATGGATATAGATAATAAACAACAAGGGACCTAAAATGTATCCTTGAGGCACTCCCGAGCACAACTCTATGGTATCCGACTTACAACGATCTTCCTTAACACACTGGATAAAAATACATTTGACAGGTAGTTCACAAACCACTCAGAGCCTGTGGACAGTATGGTCCACAGTGTCAAACGCCTTTGACAAGTCTATGAATACAGATACACAATGCAGCTTCCTATCCAGGGTACAGTAAACATCATTCCAAATCTTCAAAGTTGCTGTGACAGTGCTGTGGCCACTCATACCACTCAAAATATTGTTTCCTGGAGGTAGGCCTTAAACTGCTTATTGACTAGGGACTCTAATACCTTTGACAGAATAGACAACTTAGATATGGGCCGATAGTTATTCTGTAGAGTGGGATCACCTCCTTTAAAAGAGTTAGGCCAAATGCTGATTTCCACAACCTGGGGATTCCATTACATTCTAGGGTGAGGTTAAAGGGGGAGCAATGATGTCTGCAGCTAATTGTAGTAGGCGGGGGTATAGATCATCAGGGCCAGGGGATCTTTTGACATCAATTGCTTTCAGGGCTCTACGGACCTCTGAGACAGAAAAGGGCAAGAAGGATAACCAGGAGAAGGAGTGCTCGGGAGTGTCTGTTAATTTCCCAGGGGGCTCATGTTGACCTTTAACCCTATCAAATAATCCACCTGCATCAAGAAAATGTTGATTAAAAGAGTTCAGAATAGAGGTTCTCTCAGTTACCACCTTTGAGCCAACCAGTTGTCTAGGGAGCTGTTCATAATTTTTGCACTCTAAACTTTTCACTACTTGCCAAAATGTAGAAAGATTATTCAGATTATCAGCAGTAGATTTGAGGTAGTGGTCTGCTTTCGGGTCATAGCAACATCCTGATTCCGAAGGCATTTAAAAGCCATCAAATCATCAGCTGAATCAGACCTTCTTGCTTTAGCCCACACAGCATTCCGTTTCCATTTGATTTCAGCTAGTTCATCTGAGAACCAAGGGTTGTCTCTGTCCTTAATTCTGTATTGTTTGAAATGGGCATGCTTGTTGCATACATCCTGGAATGCTTTGTGGAAGTAAGAAACCCCCCCCCCCAAAAAAAAAAGAAAAAAAAGAAAAGGTGTGTCAAACAGTGGTGGAAAAAGTACCCAAGTATCATACTTGAGTAAAAGTAAATATACCTTAATAGAAAATGACTCAAGTAAAAGTGAAAGTCACCCAGTAAAATACTACTTGAATAAAAGTCTAAAAGTATTTGGTTTTAAATATACTTAAGTATCAAAAGTAAAAGTGTACATCATTTCAAATTCCTTATATTTAGCAAACCAGAAGGCACAATTTGCGTTTTTTTAATTTACAAATAGCCAAGGGCATACTCCAACACTCAGACATAATTTACAAACGAAGCATTTGTGTTTAGTGAGTCCGCCAGGTCAGAGGCAGTAGAGATGACCAGGGATGTTCTCTTGATAAGTGTGTAAATTGGAACATTTTCCTGTCCTGCTAAGCATTCAAAATGTAACGAGTACTTTTGGGTGTCAGGGGAAATGTATGGAGTAAGAAGTACATTATTTTCATTAGGAATGTAGTGAAGTAAAAGTAAAAGTAGTCAAAAATATAAATAATAAAGTAAAGTACAGATACCCCAAAAAACTACTTTTTACTTAAGTACTTTACCCTGCTGCTGGTCTTAACCCTGTGACGTTCACCATGTCATGTGTGTCTTAGAGGGGTTGGGAAGCAGAAGACACTTCATTTTCGTACATAAAAACAGACAACAAAGCATTATTTTACTAACTCCTGAGGGTTCCTACCGATAACAAAGGCATCTTTGGACTGGGTTCCATGCTCGTTGTACCAAGGTGGGCGGCCGGCTGTGTAGATGGTCCGTTTAGAGGTCCGCAGCAGGGGCGGTTCTGACTTGCATTGGCTGGTGGTCCGTTTCCGTGGTGCCAGCCCAGAGCTGACGGATGGAAGAAGCCTGTCCAGGGAACTGTCTCCACCCCCGCTGAAACACAGGAAATCAGACAGAAGAGCAACATATGTAAATTCCTTTGTTTCACTGACTCTTTAAATTTCAGCGGTATGAAAAAAACTGACAGGCTTCTGTGGTGGACTATCCCGGTAAACCACACAGGGAGGTGAGACAGCATACTACAAACATTACTCATCTGATGTGATTCAGTCTCACTGACAATGGCAACACATCTATGTATATCCTGCTACATTGATTAACACAGAGTACTGACAGTCAGTAGGCATTGGCAATCAATGATGGCCTGTTGCTTTTGATGATGGACCCGTGATCAGTGCTTTGTCTACACCAAATATTTAGCCTGAGCTTCCTATAAGAACCACTGAATGAATATGTCAATCACGATAGAATTATGAGTCAATCCCCACCCTTTTTTCTCACTTCATTTCTTTCCCTATTCTAAATAACTTTCTCAGGGTAAGCAAACTTCACAGTTACCACATATGTAAGACATTGACATTGACTTGTTTGAAAGATGGCATCCTATGACGGTGCCACGTTGAAGGTCACTGAGCTCTTCAGTAAGGCCATTCTACTGCCAATGTTTGTCTATGGAGATTGCATGGCTGTTTGCTTGATTTTATACCTCTCAGCAACGGGTGTGGCTGAAATAGCCAAATCCACTAATTTGAAGGGGTGTCCACATACTTTTGAATATATAGCGTATGTATGGTATGTATTTATGATATGTTTCGAATTCCAATTTGTTGTGGCTAACGTTAGCTAGGTGGCTAACGGTAACGTTAGCTAGCTGGCTAACGTTAGCTAGGCTAGGGGTTAGGGTTAAGGTTAGGAGTTAGGTTAAAAGGTTAGGGTTAGGGGAAGGGTTAGCTAACATGCTAAGTAGTTGCAATGTAGCTAAAAAGTAGTATGTAGTTGAAAAGTTGCTAATTAGCTAACATTTTCTATGATGAGATTTGAACCTTTGGGTTCCTAGACGTTTGCGTTATACGGCTACCCTTCCATCCTGACCAACCACCCTCATTTTGTTTTTGCTTTAAGTAACCTTATATATAACCATAACAAATGTAACATACCGTACTAATTTGAGTGTCCCGGATTTACATTTACTATGTTACGTCTAGTCTATGAGGCCAGGCTGAGCTAGCTAACAACCTGGTAACTTGACAGTAAGTCTAGGAACATTTGATTGGCACAGGAACAAAGGAAAAGAGTCTGCTACTCATGAGATGTGCTTCAAAGGTAGGGTTCATATAGGCCTAATGTAAGCCTAAACTATCAAAAATCAATCTCTTTCTGGTTGGTGCCTAATGTTTTTAAAGTTGGAAGCAGTGTGTATGTGTTTGTGGGAGAGA
Organism: Coregonus lavaretus; assembly: GCF_964263955.1. Classification (NCBI taxonomy): domain Eukaryota; kingdom Metazoa; phylum Chordata; class Actinopteri; order Salmoniformes; family Salmonidae; genus Coregonus; species Coregonus lavaretus. Next base: position 4,191,863 of record NC_140007.1, on the reverse strand, counting down.
GAGAGTGGTGTGTGTGTGTTTATGAGGGAGACCGAGAGAGTGTGTGAGCGAGGGAGAGTGTGTGTATCTGTATGTTAACTTAAGTTGTTAACTCATGTAGTGTTTTCCCCTTATTGCCACAATTACATGCAGATCATTATGCATGTATATTCCTTCCTCCCATTCTTCTAGCCAAATCACAGGTAGGCCTATGAAAATATGAGCAAATCAGCCATTCTATGCAGTATTCTATTATACAGTGTGGAGTTCAATATGTGTTGCATTGATGTGAATATCAGTGACAGGTTTTTTGTGTAGCACGTGATTAACATTTAGAAAACGGATGTCGGGGGGACGGGGCGAACAGGATGCTAGGCCACTCAGAATCACTAAACCCCCCAACCCCCCCCGTGGTATCGCGATTCGCGATACTACTCGGTATTGTGATACTTGGCCTGGTATTGTATCATTAGTAAAATGTTGGTATCGTGACAACACTCCTACTAGTTCTACCTACTGAAACGCCTGACGTAGATATGTAGCCTAATAAACATGGCTTGGATCTTGCAAGATGAGCTCTCCTAGCAGACCCATCTTTGACAGAGGGTGCATTAGTAAACCTGGAAATATACATTTGCATGCACATAATGGCTATTCAAAACCAACACCGACGGCCAAATCCCAACTAGCTTTCACAGTCTCACTTCAGAATTAGACGTTCATCCATGTTTCCCAAACATCAAATTTCGAAGTTGTTTTAAACGTCACAAGTGTTTAAGGTTAAGTTTAGGCATTAACTCCGAAATCTTAAGGTTAGGCATTAATGGTTAAGGTAAGGGTTAAGGTTTGGCATAGGCTTAAAACAAAAATCCCAAAAACAACTTTCTATTGCTGGATTTGAACTTGCAACCTTTGGAATCAGATGCTTACACCCATCCACCATCCCCGTCCACAACACCCTAGCTAAACCGAAATCTACTTGAAGGTAACAGCGTTCACTGTTGCCCCTAGTGGCTGGTTTCCAACGTCCTCCCGACGGATTACCAGCACGTGTACTCAGAACATGCACTGACCATCTGGCAAGTGTCTTCACTGACATTTTCAACCTCTCCCTGAACCAGTTTGTAATACCTACATGTTTCAAGCAGACCACCATAGTCCCTGTGCACAAGAACGCCAAGGTAACCTGTCTAAATGCCCCGTAGCACTCACATCTGTAGCCATGAAATGCTTTGAAAGGCTGTTCAAGGCTCACATCAACACCATCCTCCCATGATGGAATGGACCCCAACCCTATACCCTAGACACCCACCTGAGTGATCCATACACTAAGGAGAAGTCCTTATCTGTTTTATAGGCCTACTGCAAGTAGACTATACGCAGCCAAGACAGAAAGATAAATGCGGTCAGAGACCCACTAAAGCAGCACTGCCCCCTCAAGATTCTGAGCCTGCCTGGCAGGCTTGGTCTTACAAAGCCAAAGCCCCCGGATGGGTGAGCATAATATACAAGGAATTTCTCAGAGCTACTAATGAGAACCTTGACGACCTTGTACCTTGCCTGTGGGAATTCCGGTGGTGTTGCCAGCACTGCCCCACCCAAGGTAGTGGCAGTGCTGGCAACACTAGATGCAGTAACCCGTGGGGAGGGGGTCACACTCTAACAATCAGATAGGGGGCAAATTATTGTGGGCCAGGTGGCACATAATAATCAAATGTCTGACTGCACAGAGATGCTTGGGAAAATGGTCACAACGGGGGACCAGTGTGTGTGTGTTTCAGGGTAAGGGGGTGTATCTGTGCTCCATCAGCTAGGACTTGACATTGGTTAATTAAATCTTCCCATCCTCTCAAACAGCTACAACTGTGTATGCATTCGCACATCAAGTCCTTTCCTTGAGTTGGGCTCGGTGATGGAACAACTGTTGAACATCTGAGCTTGTGGTTGTTGTGGGGGAAGGGTGGGGAATGTGTATGTGTGTGTGTGTGTGTGTGTGTGTGTGTGTGTGTGTGTGTGTGTGTGTGTGTGTGTGTGTGTGTGTGTGTGTGTGTGTGTGTGTGTGTATCTATCCCACATATGTTGCTATGGAGTAATGATGTTTAGGACAATATAGGATGAATCACAATAATTGTTTGCCAACATATTAATTGCTTGCCAAAAATGAAATTGTTGTAATGCCAATCCTGGATATAGGTAAAAATCCTTAGCATGAACTGCTTACATTATTACCCATATTATTTGTTTAATTGTGGAAATAAATTAAGACTGCAAGATTTGTTTATATATTTTAAATAACTGTATATAATGCAATCGAGGTGAGGGCGTTGGAAATGCTTTTGCCGGTTGATCTCTCAAAGGCCCAAGAATCCAGGGGGACAGGGGTGGTCTGCCAGTCACTTGGACGACAAACCAATATGGGATGGGGGGAGGTTTTAGCGGGTGGAATAGTGGAAAACAGTTGGAGGTTTACCTAGTAGAAATGCAAATATCGAGGTATAGCTAGCTACATGGACACTCAATCATTATGGTACTTTTTAATGGTAAGTTTACAAACATATAGTATGAAAAATGTATGCACTCACTAACTGTAAGTCGCTCTGGATAAGAGTCTCTGCTAAATGACTAAAATGTAATATAGTACCAGTCAAAAGTTTGCACACACCTACTCATTCCAGGGTTTTTCTTAATTTTTTTTTACTATTTTCTACATTGTAGAATCATAGTGAAGACATCAAAACTATGAAATAACACATATGGAATCATGTAGGAACCAAAAAAGTGTTAAACAAATCAAAATATATTTTATATTTGAGATTCTTCAAAGTAGCCACCCTTTGCCTTGATGACAGCTTTGCACACTCTTGGCATTCGCTCAACCAGCTTCATGAGGTAGTCACCTGGAATGCATTTCAATTAACAGGAGTGCCTTTTTAAAAGTTAATTTGTGGACTTTCTTTCTTTCTTAATGAGCTTGAGCAAATCAGTTGTGTTATGACAAGGTAGGGTTGGTAGTCACCTGGAATGTCTTGGAGGCGTTCCTACATATGCTGAGCACTTGTTGGCTGCTTTTCCTTCACTCTGCGGTCCAACTCATCCCAAACTATCTAAATTGGGTTGAGGTTGGGTGATTGTGGAGGCCAGGTCATCTGATGCAGCACTCCATCACTCTCCTTGGTCAAATAGCCCTTACACAGCCTGGAGGTGTGTTTTGGGTCATTGTCCTGTTGAAAAACAAATGATAGTCCAACTGAGTGCAAACCAGATGGGATGGCGCATCGCTGCAGAATGCTGTGGTAGCCATGCTGGTTAAGTGTGCCTTGAATTCGAAATAAATCACAGACGGTGTCACCAGCAAAGCACCCCCACACCATCACACCTCCTCCTCTATGCTTCATGGTGGGAACCACACATGTGGAGATCATCTGTTCACCTACTTTGCGTCTCACAAAGACACTGTGGTTGGAACCAAAAATCTCTAATTTGGACTCATTAGACCAAAGGACAGATTTCCACCGGTCTAATGTCAATTTCTCATGTTTCTTGGCCCAAGGAAGTCTCTTCTTATTATTGATGTCCTTTAGTAGTGGTTTCTTTGCAGCAATTCCACCATGAAGGCCTGATTCACGCAGTTTCCTCTGAACAGTTGATGTTGAGATGTGTCTGTTACTTGAACTCTGTGAAGCATTTATTTGGGCTGCAATCTGAGGTGCAGTTAATTGCCGATTTCTGAGGCTGGTAACTCTAATGAACTTATTCTCTGTAGCAGAGGTAACTCTGGGTCTTCCTTTCCTGTTGCGGTCCTCATGGGAGCCAGTTTCATCATAGCGCTTGATGGTTTTTGCGACTGCACTTGAAGAAACGTTCAAAGTTTCAAATGTCTTAAAGTAATGATGGACTGCAGTTTCTCTTTGCTTATTTCAGCTGTTCTTGTCATAATATGGACTTGGTCTTTTACCAAATAGGGCTATCTTCTGTATACCAACCATACCTTGTCACAACACAACTGATTGGCTCAAACGCATTAATAAATAAATAAATACCACAAATTAACTTTTAACAAGGCACACTTGTTTAATTGAAATGCATTCCAGGTGACTACCTCAGAGAGAGAATGCCAAGAGTGTGCAACGCTGTCATCAAGCCAAAGGGTGGCTAATTTGAAGTATCTCAAATTTAAAATATATTTTGATTTGTTTAAAGAAAAAGGGTTACTACATGATTCCATATGTGTTATTTCATAGTTTTGATGTCTTCACTATTATTCTACAAAGTAGAAATGTGTTTTTAAAAAAAACCTGGAAGGAATAGGTGTGTCCAAACTTTTGTCTGGTACTGTATATTATGATAAATATAACTGAAACTTGTATCTCATTATGGTAAATGGTGAAATAAGTACAGCCAGTTATAATTGTAATGGCTTAGCAAATAAGAAAAGACGATCAGTATTTAGTGATCACAATATAGTAGCCATATCTAGGAAAACCAAAGTTCCAAAGGCTGGGCCTAATATTGTGTATAAGAGGTCATACAATACGTTTTGTAGTGATTCCTATGTTGTTGATGTAAAGAATATATGTTGGTCCGTGGTGTGTAATGAGGAGCAAACAGACACTGCACTTGACACATTTATGAAATTGCTTATTCCAATTACTAATAAGCATGCACCCATTAAGAAAATGACTGTAAAAACTGTTAAATCCCTGTGGATTGATGTGGAATTTAACAATTGTATGGTTGAGAGGGATGAGGCAAAGGAACGGCAAATAAGTCTGGCTGCACAACCGATTGGCAAACGTATTGCAAATTGAGAAATCATGTGACTAAACTGAATAAAAAGAAGAAGAAACAACACTACGAAACAAGGATAAATGACATAAAGAATTATAGTAAAAAGCTTTGGAGCACCTTAAATGAAATCTTGGGAAAAAAGGCAAACTCAGCTCCATCATTCATTGAGTCAGATGGCTCATTCATCATAAACCAACTGATATTGCCAACTATTTTAATAATTTTTGGATTGGCAAGATAAGCAAATTTAGGCATGACATGCCAGCAACAATTGCTGACACTACACATCCAAGTATATCTGACCAAATTATGAAAGACAAGCATTGTCATTTTGAATTCCGTAAAGTGAGTGTGGAAGAGGTGAACAAATTATTGTTGCCTATTAACAATGACAAGCCACTGGGGTCTGACAATTTGGATGGAACATTGCTGAGGATAATAGCGGACAATATTGCCACTCCTATTTGAATATTTTCAATTTAAGCCTACTAGAATGTGTGTGCCCCCAGGCTTGGAGGGAAGCAAAAGTCATTCCGCTACCTAAAAGCCCCCTTTACTGGCTCAAACAGCCGACCAATTAGCATGTTACCAACCCTTAGTAAACTATTGGAAAAAATTGTGTTTGACCAGATACAATGCTATTTTACTGTAAACAAATTGACAACAAACTTTCAGCATGCTTATAGAGAAGGACATTCAACAAGAACAGCACTTACAAATTACTGATGATTGGCTGAGAGAAATTAATGATAAAAAGATTGTGGGGGCTGTTTTGTTAGACTTCAGTGTGGCTTTTGACATTATCGATCATAGTCTGCTGCTGGAAACACTTATGTGTTATGGCTTTACACCCCCTACTATAATGTGGATAAAGAGTTACTTGTCTAACAGAACACAGAGGGTGTTCTTTAATGGAAGCCTCTCAAACATAATCCAGGTAGAATCAGGAATTCCCCAGGGCAGCTGTCTAGGCCCCTTTTTTCCATCTTTACTAACAACATGCCACTGGCTTTGAGTAAAGCCAGTGTGTCTATGTATGCGGATGACTCAACACTATTCACGTCAGCTACTACAGCAACTGAAATATCTGTAACACTTAACAAAGAGTTACAGTTAGTTTTGGAATGGGTGGCAAGGAATAAGTTAGTCCTGAATATTTCCAAAACTAAAAGCATTGTATTTGGGTCAAATCATTCACTAAACCCTAAACCTCAACTACATCTCGTAATGAATGATGTGGAAATTGAGCAAGTTGAGGTGACTAAACTGCTTGGAGTCAAAGCATATTGATACAACAGTAGCTAAGATGGGGAGAAGTCTGTCCATAATTAAGCGCTGCTCTGCCTTCTTAACAACACTATCAACAAGGCAAGTTCTACAGGCCCTAGTTTTGTCGCACCTAGACTACTGTTCAGTAGTGTGGTCAGGTGACACAAAGAGGGACTTGGGAAAATTGCAGTTGGCTCAGAACAGGGCAGCACAGATGGCCCTTAAAAGTACACAGAGAGCTAACATTGATGACATGCATGTCAGTCTCTCCTGGCTCATAGTGGAAGAGAGATTGACTTCATCACTGCTTGTTTTTGTGAGAGGTGTCTACGAGCTGAATGTACCGAGCTGTCTGTTTGGAATACTGGCACAGTCCAGAATGGACTATGGGAGGCGCACAGTACTACATAGAACCATGACTACATGGAACTCTATTCCACATCAGGTAACTGATGCAAGCAGTAGAATCAGATTTAAACAACAGGCTGTATCACAACTGGCCGTGATTGGGAGTCCCATAGGGCGGCGCACAATTGACCCAGCGTCGTCCGGGTTTGGCCGGTGTAGGACGTCATTGTAAATAAGATTTTGTTCTTAACTGACTTGCCTAGTAAAATAAATAAAATAAAAAGGTTGATGGATTATTCTAAAAATGTTCTTGGACCTTAAACAGATTTTGCTCATTAATCTACAGTTGCTTGCGAAAGTATTCACCCCCCTTGGCGTTTTTCCTATTTTGTTACCTTACAACCTGGAATTAAAATAGATTTTTGGGGGGTTTGTATCATATGATTTACACAACATGCCTAGCACTTTGAAGATGGCATTTTTTGTGTGTGAAACAAACAAGAAATAAGACAAAAAAACAGAAAACTTGAGTGTGCATAACTATTCACACCCCCAAAGTCAATACTTTGTAGAGACACCTTTTGCAGCAATTACAGCTGCAGTCTCTGGAAGACTGAAACAGGTTTCCCTCAAGAATTTCCCTGTATTTAGCGCCATCCATCATTCCTTCAATTCTGACCAGTTTCCCAGTCCCTGCCGATAAAAAGCATCCCCACAGCATGTTGCTGCCACCACCATGCTTCACTGTGGGGATGGTGTTCTCGGGGTGATGAGAGGTGTTGGGTTTGCGCCAGACATAGCGTTTCCCTTGATGTCCAAAAAGCTCAATTTTAGTCTCATCTGACCAGAGTACCTTCTCCCATATGTTTGGGGAGTCTCCCACATGGCTTTTGGTGAACACCAAACGTGTTTGCTTATTTTTTTCTTTAAACAATGGCTTTTTTCAGGCCACTCTTCCGTAAAGCCCAGCTCTGTGGAGTGTACGGCTTAAAGTGGTCCTATGGACAGATACTCCAATCTCCGCTGTGGAGTTTTGCAGCTCCTTCAGGGTTATCTTTGGTCTCTTTGTTGCCTCTCTGATTAATGCCCTCCTTGCCTGGTCCGTGAGTTTTGGTGGGCGGCCAGTTCTTGGCAGGTTTGTTGTGGTGCCATATTCCTTCAATTTTTTAATAATGGATTTAATGGTGCTCCGTGGGATGTTCAAAGTTTCAGATATTTTTTTATAACCCAACCCTGATCTGTACTTCTCCACAACTTTGTCACTGACCTGTCTGGAGAGCTCCTTGGTCTTCATGGTGCCGCTTGCTTGGTGGTGCCCATTGCTTAGTGGTGTTGCAGACTCTGGGGCCTTTCATAACAGGTGTATATATACTGAGATCATGTGACAGATCATGTGACACTTATATTGCACACAGATGGACTTTATTTAACTAATTATGTGACTTCTGAAGGTAATTGGTTGCACCAGATCTTATTTAGGGGCTTCATAGCAAAGGGGGTGAATACATATGCACGCACCACTTTTCCGTTATTTATTTTTTTGAATTTTTTGAAACAATATATTTTTTAAAATTTCTCTTCACCAATTTGGACTATTTTGTGTATGTCCATTACATGAAATCCAAATAAAAATCAATTTAAATTACAGGTTGTAATGCAACAAAATAGGAAAAACGCCAAGGGGGATGAATACTTTTGCAAGGCACTTTATATGGTCCAAATAATGATGATCAACGCTTCTTTGAAAATATCTATAATCATTTATCAAGCCTAAACGCAATACAAGACTATATTATTATGGTGGGAGAATATAATAAGGTTTTAAATACCTCAATGGACTGTAAAGGAAATGACACTACACACTAATCACAAATATCATGGATATATTTGAACTAGTGGATATATGGAGGCTTAAATATCCTGACCCAGTGAGATATACATGGTGGAGGCTCAATCAAGCTAGTCGTCTTGACTACTTCTTATGTCATTCTCGTTGGCACCAAAATATAAAACATTTGTTGATAGGGGAAAGAATGTGGTCGGACCCTCAAATATTTGGCTATACATTACTCTTACAGAATTTCCCCGTGGGAGAGGATATTGAACATTTTATCAAACTTGTAATATAACTTGTTTATAACTAGGACAGAATAATTTATAATTGACTTTTTCCGACATAACATAGGTAAAACAGATCCCCTTATCGTATGGGACACTTTTAAATGTGCCTTCAGAGGCAATGCAATTCAGCACTCATCTTTAAAACAAAACCAATTTAGGTCAAAATAGTTCATATTAACAAAGGAAATAGAAGGACTAACAGTATAGATAGATAGTAATACAAACTGTACCATAGAGGCACAGAATAAGATAGAGGAAAAACAAAAATAAATGGAGGAACGTATTCAAGAAAGATCAAGTGTAACATTAATAATGTAAAATTAACAGCGGTACAGATGTGAAGGCCAAATTACAGAGTAGGAACTTATTGATGCAATTAAAGCCTTTAAGTCCGGGAAAACTTCAGGAATGGATGGCATACCAGTTGAGGTATACCACACCTTTTTTGATATTAACATGTTTTAACCACTCCTATAAAAATTGTAGATTATCAGATACTCAAAAAGGTCTGATTTCATTACTACTGAAACAGGACCCAAGTGGTAAATATAAAGATCCAGTACATAAAAAAATTGGAGGCCCCTTACACTTCAGTGTTGTGATGCCAAAATTCTGGCAAAATGCATAGCGCATAGAATTAAAAAGGTATTGTCGGATATTATTCATCCTAATCAGACAAGTTTTTTACATGGACGATACATTGGAGATCATTTAAGACAAGTACTGGAAACAATAGAACACTATGAAAAGCTGTTCCACCATTGGGGTGCCAGAGCAGCGAATAGCTTTGACTGGGTGAGCGGGAACTGTGCTTCCGTAGAGGTAGGGGGGCTAGCGGGCCAGGGATGGATGAACGTAGTGTCCTCGTTTGGGTGTATGGTCTGATCAGAGCCTGAAGGTAAGGGGTTGCCGTTCCCCTCACAGCTCCGTAGGCAAGCATCATGGTTTTGTAGTAGATGCGAGCTTCAACTGGAAGCCAGAATCTCTTGTACAATGGGTTAAAGATATGTATAGTAACCCTAGGTAAAATATTAAGTAATAAACTGTCAAAAAGAGAAAAACAAGGTTGTCCACTATCGGCATATCTATTTATTATGGCCATTTGAAATGTTAGCTATTAAAATCAGATCCAACAATACTATCAAGGGGCTAGACATGCAGGGCTTAATAACAAAGGTGTCATTGTACGCCGATGATTTATGTTTTCTTTTAAATCCACAATTTTGATCCCTCCACAGCCTCACAGAGGATCTAGATACTTTTTCTAACCTCTGGATTATAACCAAATTATGATAAGTGTACTATATTACGTATTGGATCACAAAAAAAATACAACTTTTACATTACCATGTAGTTTACCAATGAAATGGTCTGACGGTGATGTGGACATACTCGGTATTCATATCCCGAAATAAATAAATAATCTCACAACAATAACTTTTAATAGAAAGTTAGCAAAAATAAATACAGTGTGGGAAAAAGGTATTTGATCCCCTGCTGATTTTGTACATTTGCCCACTGACAAAGAAATTATCAGTCTATAATTTTAATGGTAGGTTTATTTGAACAGTGAGAGACAGAATAACAACAAAAAAATCCAGAAAAACGCATGTCAAAAATGTTATAAATTGATTTGCATTTTAATGAGGGAAATAAGTTGTCAGTGTAGCTGTAGGTGGGTGTGGTGGTGGAATCAGGCGCAGGCCGCACAAAGTAAGTCCAAAAGACTTTAGTTGTTTGCAAACAAAACACAGCACGAAAACAAATGCCCTGAGGCGAGAAACTCCGCACGCAGGCGAAATAAAGCGCGACAAAATACTCCAATACACAAAAATGGAGAGCAGCTCAACCGAGCAAACTGTATATACAATAGCTAAACGCACGACAGTGAAAAACAATCACACACAACACTAGACAAACACAACAAGAACTTATAGGACACAAATTACACTAAACGATAACAGGTGTAACAACAATCAGACAAAATCAAACGAACATAGAAACATGCAACGGTGGCAGCTAGTATTCCGGAGACGACGAACGCCGAAGCCTGCCCGAGCAAGGAAGAGAGGCAGCCTCGGCCGAAACCGTGACATAAGTATTTGACCCCCTCTCAATCAGAAAGATTTCTGACTCCCAGGTGTCTTTTATACAGGTAACGAGCTGAGATTAAGAGCACACTCTTAAAGGGAGTGCTCCTAATCTCAGCTTGTTACCTGTATAAAAGACACCTGTCCACAGAAGCAATCAATCAATCATATTCCAAACTCTCCACCATGGCCAAGACCAAAGAGCTCTCCAAGGATGTCAGGGACAAGATTGTAGACCTACACAAGGCTGGAATGGGCTACAAGACCATCGCCAAGCAGCTTGGTGAGAAGGTGACAACAGTTGGTGCGATTATTCGCAAATGGAAGAAACACAAAATAACTGTCAATCTCCCTCAGCCTGGGGCTCCATGCAAGATCTCACCTTGTGGATTTGCAATGAACATGAGAACGGTGAAGAATCAGCCCAGAACTACATGGGAGGATCTTGTCAATGATCTCAAAGCAGCTGGGAATTCTGCAGCGCCCGCAAGGTCCCCCTGCTCAAGAAAGCACATACAGTGGGGAAATAAAGTATTTAGTCAGCCACCAATTGTGCAAGTTCTCCCTCTTAAAAAGATGAGAGAGGCCTGTAATTTTCATCATAGGTACACGTCAACTATGACAGACAAAATGAGGAGAAAAAATCCAGAAAATCACATTGTAGGATTTTTAATGAATTTATTTGCAAATTATGGTGGAAAATAAGTATTTGGTCACCTACAAACAAGCAAGATTTCTGGCTCTCACAGACCTGTAACTTCTTCTTTAAGAGGCTCCTCTGTCCTCCACTCGTTACCTGTATTAATGGCACCTGTTTGAACTTGTTATCAGTATAAAAGACACCTGTCCACAACCTCAAACAGTCACACTCCAAACTCCACTATGGCCAAGACCAAAGAGCTGTCAAAGGACACCAGAAACAAAATTGTAGACCTGCACCAGGCTGAGAAGACTGAATCTGCAATAGGTAAGCAGCTTGGTTTGAAGAAATCAACTGTGGGAGCAATTATTAGGAAATGGAAGACATACAAGACCACTGATAATCTCCCTCGATCTGGGGCTCCACGCAAGATCTCACCCCGTGGGGTCAAAATGATCACAAGAACGGTGAGCAAAACTCCCAGAACCACACGGGGGGACCTAGTGAATGACCTGCAGTGAGCTGGGACCAAAGTATCAAAGCCTACCATCAGTAACACACTACGCCGGACTCAAATCCTGCAGTGCCAGACGTGTCCCCCTGCTTAAGCCAGTACATGTCCAGGCCCGTCTGAAGTTTGCTAGAGTGCATTTGGATGATCCAGAAGAGGATTGGGAGAATGTCATATGGTCAGATGAAACCAAAAAACGTTTTGGTAAAAACTCAACTCGTCGTGTTTGGAGGACAAAGAATGCTGAGTTGCATCCAAAGAACACCATACCTACTGTGAAGCATGGGGGTGGAAACATAATGCTTTGGGGCTGTTTTTCTGCAAAGGGACCAGGACGACTGATCCGTGTAAAGGAAAGAATGAATGGGGCCATGTATCGTGAGATTTTGAGTGAAAACCTCCTTCCATCAGCAAGGGCATTGAAGATGAAACGTGGCTGGGTCTTTCAGCATGACAATGATCCCAAACACACCGCCCGGGCAACGAAGGAGTGGCTTCGTAAGAAGCATTTCAAGGTCCTGGAGTGGCCTAGCCAGTCTCCAGATCTCAACCCCATAGAAAATCTTTAGAGGGAGTTGAAAGTCCATGTTGCCCAGCGACAGCCCCAAAACATCACTGCTCTAGGGGAGATCTGCAAGGAGGAATGGGCCAAAATACCAGCAACAGTGTGTGAAAACCTTGTGAAGACTTACAGAAAACGTTTGACCTGTGTCATTGCCAACAAAGGGTATATAACAAAGTATTGAGTAACTTTTGTTATTGACCAAATACTTATTTTCCACCATAATTTGCAAATAAATTCATTAAAAATCCTACAATGTGATTTTCTGGAGAAAAAAAATCTCATTTTGTCTGTCATAGTTGACGTGTACCTATGATGAAAATTACAGGCCTCTCTCATCTTTTTAAGTGGGAGAACTTGCACAATTGGTGGCTGACTAAATACTTTTTTCCCCACTGTATACAGGCCCGTCTGAAGTTTGCCAATGAACATCTGAATGATTCAGAGGAGAACTGGGTGAAAGTGTGTGGTCAGATGAGACCAAAATCGAGCTCTTTGGCATCAACTCAACTCGCCATGTTTGGAGGAGGAGGAATGCTGCCTATGACCCCAAGAACACCATCCCCACCCTCAAACATGGAGGTGGAAATATTATGCTTTGGGGGTGTTTTTCTGCTAAGGGGACAGGACAACTTCACCGCATCAAAGGGACGATGGCCGGGGCCATGTACCGTCAAATCTTGGGTGAGAACTTCCTTCCCTCAGCCAGGGCATTGAAAATGGGTCGTGGATGGGTATTCCAGCATGACAATGACCCAAAACACACGGCCAAGGCAACAAAGGAGTGGCTCAAGAAGAAGCACATTAAGGTCCTGGAGTGGCCTAGCCAGTCTCCAGACCTTAATCCCATAGAAAATCTGTGGAGGGAGCTGAAGGTTCGAGTTGCCAAACGTCAGCCTCGAAACCTTAATGACTTGGAGAAGATCTGCAAAGTGGAGTGGGACAAAATCCCTCCTGAGATGTGTGTAAACCTGGTGGCCAACTACAAGAAACGTCTGACCTCTGTGATTGCCAACAAGGGTTTTGCCACCAAGTACTAAGTCATGTTTTGCAGAGGGGTCAAATACTTATTTCCCTCATTAAAATGCAAATCAATTTATAACATTTTTGACATGCGTTTTTCTGGATTTTTTTGTTGTTATTCTGTCTCTCACTGTTCAAATAAACCTTTATAGATGGATCATGTCTTTGTCAGTGGGCAAACGTACAAAATCAGCAGGGGATCAAATACTTAATTCCCTCACTGTAAGATCTTACTACCATGGAAAGTAAAATACCTGTCTATTTATGGAAATATCACCCTGATTAACTCTTTAGTCATATCCCAGTTTACCTATTTGCTTATGGCTTTGCCTACACCTAGTAACTTGTCTTTAAATTATGTGCAAAAAATATTCCATGTTATTTGGAATGGCAAGGCCATAATTCAAAATTAAATGGGCCTATTTATATAATGAATATGAATTTGGAGGGTAGAAATTATTAAATATTAAAGCATTAGAACTCTCATTAAAAGCTTCAGTCATCCAAAAGTTATACTTAAATCTGAACTTGTTCTCTAGCAGATTAGTAAGAATGTCTCACCCCAATGTTCAAGAATGGAGTTTTTCCTTTTATTCAGATTACAACCTCTCACTTTCGGTTATTTGAAAATGAAATAATCTCCAAATTGCAAATTCAGTTTAATGCACCAGAAAAGACAGAACAAATAATACAGCAAATATTAAACTCAAACATACTAATTGATTAAAAAAATATATAAAATAATTATATATATATATATATACAGTGCCTTGCAAAAGTATCCATCCCCCTTGGAGGAGTTTTTCCTATATTGTTGCATTACAACCTGTAATTTACCTGTAACTTGTTTCAAAAAAATTGGATGCGTGGCTATGTACATTTACATTTACATTTTAGTCATTTAGCAGACGCTCTTATCCAGAGCGACTTACAGTTAGTGAGTGCATACGTTATTTAAAAAAAATATATATATATCACACTGGCCCCCCATGGGAATCGAACCCACAACCCTGTCGTTGCAAAGACATGCTCTACCAACTGAGCTATATCCCTGCCGGCCATTCCCTCCCCTACCCTGGACGACGCTGGGCCAATTGTGCACCGCCTCGTGGGTCTCCCGGTCGGCTACGACAGAGCCAGGATTCGAACCAGGACCTCTAGTGGCACAGCCACTGCGCCACTCGGGAGCCACTCGGGAGGCGCAGTGCTATGAAGCCCCTAAATAAGATCTGGTGCAACCAATTACCTTCAGAAGTCACATAATTAGTTAAATAAAGTCCACCTGTGTGCAATCTAAGTGTCACATGATCTGTCACATGATCTCAGTATATATACACCTGTTCTGAAAGGCCCCAGAGTCTGCAACACCACTAAGCAAGGGGCACCACCAAGGAAGCGGCACCATGAAGACCAAGGAGCTTATCAAACAGGTCAGGGACAAAGTTGTGGAGAAGTACAGATCAGGGTTGGGTTATAAAAGAATATCAGAAACTTTGAACATCCCACAGAGCACCATTAAATCCATTATTAAAAAATTTATAGAATATGGTACCACAACAAATCTGCCAAGAGAGGGCCACCCACCAAAACTCACGGACCAGGCAAGGAGGGCATTAATCAGAGGCAACAAAGAGACCAAAGATAACCCTGAAGGAGCTGCAAAGCTCCACAGCGGAGATTGGAGTATCTGTCCATAGGACCACTTTAAGCTGTACACTACACAGAAAAAAAAGCCATTGCTTAAAAAAATAAATAAGCTAACACGTTTGGTGTTCACCAAAAGGCATGTGGGAGACTCCCCAAACATATGGAAGAAGGTACTCTGGTCAGATGAGACTAAAATTGAGCTTTTTGGCCATCAAGGAAAACGCTATCAAAGCCAACACCTCTCATCACCCCGAGAACACCATCACCACAGTGAAGCATGGTGGTGGCAGCATCATGCTGTGGGGATGTTTTTCATCGCAGGGACTGGGAAACTGGTCAGAATTGAAGGAATGATGGATGGTGCTAAATACAGGGAAATTCTTGAGGGAAACCTGTTTCAGTCTTCCAGAGATTTGAGACTGGGACGGAGGTTCACCTTCCAGCAGGACAATGACCCTAAGCATTCTGCTAAAGCAACACTCGAGTGGTTTAAGAGGAAACATTTAAATGTCTTGGAATGGCCTAGTCAAAGCCCAGTCAATCCAATTGAGAATCTGTGGTATGACTTAAAGATTGCTGTACACCAGCAGAACCCATCCAACTTGAAGGAGCTGGAGCAGTTTTGCCTTGAAGAATGGGCAAAAATCCCAGTGGCTAGATGTGCCAAGCTTATAGAGACATACCCCAAGAGACTTGCAGCTGTAATTGCTGGGGGGGGGGGGGGGGGTGATTAGTTATGCACGCCCAAGTCTTCAGTTTTTTTGTCTTATTTTGCATCTTCAAAGTGGTAGGCATGTTGTGTAAATCAAATGATACAAACCCCCCAAAAATCCATTTTAATTCCAGGTTGTAAGGCAACAAAATAGGTAAAATGCCAAGGGGGGTGAATACTTTCGCAAGCCACTGTATATATGTATATGTATAATTATTATTAGGTAATTATTATAAAAGTTATGTTATATATATATATATATATATATATATATATATATATATATATATATATATATATACAGTGGGGAGAACAAGTATTTGATACACTGCCGATTTTGCAGGTTTTCCTACTTACAAAGCATGTAGAGGTCTGTAATTTTTATCATAGGTACACTTCAACTGTGAGAGACGGAATCTAAAACAAAAATCCAGAAAATCACATTGTATGATTTTTAAGTAATTAATTTGCATTTTATTGCATGACATAAGTATTTGATCACCTACCAACCAGTAAGAATTCCGTCTCTCACAGACCTGTTAGTTTTTCTTTAAGAAGCCCTCCTGTTCTCCACTCATTACCTGTATTAACTGCACCTGTTTGAACTTGTTACCTGTATAAAAGACACCTGTCCACACACTCAATCAAACAGACTCCAACCTCTCCACAATGGCCAAGACCAGAGAGCTGTGTAAGGACATCAGGGATAAAATTGTAAACCTGCACGAGGCTGGGATGGGCTACAGGACAATAGGCAAGCAGCTTGGTGAGAAGGCAACAACTGTTGGCACAATTATTAGAAAATGGAAGAAGTTTAAGATGACGGTAAATCACCCTCGGTCTGGGGCTCCATGCAAGATCTCACCTCGTGGGGCATCAATGATCATGAGGAAGGTGAGGGATCAGCCCAGAACTACACGGCAGGACCTGGTCAATGACCTGAAGAGAGCTGGGACCACAGTCTCAAAGAAAACCATTAGTAACACACTACGCCGTCATGGATTAAAATCCTGCAGCGCACGCAAGGTCCCCTGCTCATGCCAGCGCATGTCCAGGCCCGTCTGAAGTTTGCCAATGACCATCTGGATGATCCAGAGGAGGAATGGGAGAAGGTCATGTGGTCTGATGAGACAAAAAGAGAGCTTTTTGGTCTAAACTCCACTCGCCGTGTTTGGAGGAAGAAGAAGGATGAGTACAACCCCAAGAACACCATCCCAACCATGAAGCATGGAGGTGGAAACATCATTCTTTGGGGATGTTTTTCTGCGATGGGGACAGGACGGCTGCACCGTATTGAGGGGAGAATGGATGGGGCCATGTATCGCGAGATCTTGGCCAACAACCTCCTTCCCTCAGTAAGAGCATTGAAGATTGGTCGTGGCTGGGTCTTCCAGCATGACAACGACCCGAAACACACAGCCAGGGCAACTAAGGAGTGGCTCCGTAAGAAGCATCTCAAGGTCCTGGAGTGGCCTAGCCAGTCTCCAGACCTGAACCCAATAGAAAATCTTTGGAGGGAGCTGAAAGTCTGTATTGCCCAGCGACAGCCCCGAAACCTGAAGGATCTGGAGAAGGTCTGTATGGAGGAGTGGGCCAAAATCCCTGCTGCAGTGTGTGCAAACCTGTTCAAGACCTACAGGAAACGTATGATCTCTGTAATTGCAAACTAAGGTTTCTGTACCAAATATTAAGTTCTGCTTTTCTGATGTATCAAATACTTATGTCATGCAATAAAATGCAAATTAATTACTTAAAAATCATACAATGTGATTTTCTGGATTATTGTTTTAGATTCCGTCTCTCACAGTTGATGTGTACCTATGATAAAAATTACAGACCTCTACATGCTTTGTAAGTAGGAAAACCTGCAAAATCGGCAGTGTATCAAATACTTGTTCTCCCCACTGTATATATATATATATATATATATAATCTTTGTAAATGATATCATACATAGGACTGGTGGAGTTATGTTACACATGCAGCTAACAAAAAAATATGGAAATGTCTGCTCTACCCAAAATTACAACCAACTAATTGAAGCATTACCGCAGAAATGGATGAGGCAAGTGGAAGGGGGAAAAAGTAAGGAACTTGTCTGTCGGCCCTGCATTCATTTAAGGGCCAAAAGATTGACAGCTGTGCCATATAGATTGCAAAATATTAGGGAAGAGATTTTCAATATACCGATTCCATGGCACATGGTTCATGAGCTGATACACAAAACGACGCCAGATTCCAAATTTAGAATTTTCCAATTGAAATTATTATACAAAATTCTTGCAAACAATAGAATGTCATATACAGTATATGGGGGATACAACCATCCCAGATCTGCAGATTTTGCTGCGAAGGGACAGAATCACTAGATCATTTGTTTTGGTACTGTCCATATGTAGCTTGTTTTTGGTCGCAGGTTCAGGACTGGCTCAATCATATAATAATACTTTTAGCAAAAAATGTATCTTTAATTTACAATCTGTAGAAACTATGAGAACAGAAAGCTTCAGAACTTTTGTGAAACATCACAGCACAGTTGAAAAATATATGGCAAATAGAAATCAAAACTGGATGGTGTTAAGAGATAGATGGGAGGGGTTGAGTGGAGCTGAAGGGTGGGACTCAAAACAACAAGATAACTAATGTAAAATATACTGGGTCCATAAAATGTATATAGCTGTCTGGATTTGTGTGAAGGAGAAGCGGGGGGGGCATGGGCAAGTTGCAGCGGAGGGTGCAGAGCTGGTGGCCGGGGTAGTGGTAGCCAGGTGGAAAGCATGGCCAGCCGTAGCAAAATGCTTGTTGAAATTCTCGATTATTGTAGATTTATCGGTGGTGATAGTGTTTCCTAGCCTCAGTGCAGTGGGCAGCTGGGAGGAAGTGCTCTTATTTTCCATGGACTTTACAGTGTCCCAAAACTTTTTGGAGTTAGTGCTACAGGATGCAAATTTCTGTTTTAAAAAGTTAGCCTTTGCTTTCCTAACTGCTTGTGTATATTGGTTCCTAACTTCCCTGAAAAGTTGCATATCGCGGGGGCTATTTGATGCTAATGCAGTACGCCACAGTCTGAGGAGAACCAGGGGCTATATCTGTTCTTAGTTCTGTATTTTTTGAATGGGGCATGTTTATTTAAGATTGAGAGGAAATTACTTTTAAAGAACAACCAGGCATCCTCTACTGACGGAATGAGATCTATATCCATCCAGGATACCTGGGCCAGGTCAATTAGGAATGCCTGCTCGCTGAAGTGTTTTTGGGAGCGTTTGACAGTGATGAGGGGTGGTCGTTTGACCGCGGACCCGTTACGGACGCAGGCAATAAGGCAGTGATCGCTGAGATCCTGGTTGAAGACAGCGGAGGTGTATTTAGAGGGTAAGTTAGTCAGGATGATATCTATGAGGGTACCCATGTTTACGGATTTAGGGTTGTACCTGGTAGGTTCGTTGATAATTTGTGTGAGATTGAGGGCATCTAGTTTAGATTGTAGGATGGCCGGGGTGTTAAGCATATCCCAATTTAGGTCACCAAGCAGTACGAACTCTGAGGATAGATGGGGGGCAATCAATTCACATATGGTGTCCAGGGCACAGCTGGGGGCTGAGGGGGGTCTGTAGCAAGCGGCAACAGTGAGAGATTTATTTCTGGAAAGGTGGATTTTTAGAAGTAGAAGCTCAAACTGTTTGGGCACAGACCTGGATAGTATGATAGAGCTCTGCAGGCTCTCTCTACAGTAGATTGCAACTCCACCCCCTTTGGCAGTTCTATCTAGACGGAAAATGTTATAGTTGGGGATGGAAATTTCAGAATTTTTGGTGGCCTTCCTAAGCCAGGATTCAGACACTGCTAGAACATCAGGGTTGGCGGAGTGTGCTAACGCAGTGAATAACTCAAACTTAGGAAGGAGGCTTCTGATATTTACGTGCAGAAAACCAAGACTTTTACGGTTACAGAAGTCAACAAATGATAGCTCCTGGGGAGTAGGAGTGATACTGGGGGCTGCATGGCCTGGGTTAGCCTCTACATCACCAGAGGAACAGAGGAGGACTAGAATAAGGATACGACTAAAGGCTTTAAGAACTGGTCTTCTAGTGCGTTGGGTACATAGAATAAAGGGGGCAGTTCTCCGGGCATTGTAGAAAAGATTCAGGGCATTATGTACAGAAAAGGATATGGAAGGATATGAGTACAGTTCAGGTAACCCTAAGCGTTGGGTAACAATGAAAGAGATAGCATCACTGGAGGCACCGATTGAGCCGGTCTCGGTGTGTATGGGGGGTGGAACAAAGGAACTATTTGAGGCAGTTTGAGAGGGACTAGGGGTTCTACAGTGAAATTGTATAATAAGAACTAATCCAAACAGCAATACGCAAGGCATAATTGACATGGGAGAGAGGCATAAAGCAATCACAGGTGTTATTAGAGAGAGCTAAGACAACAACTGGTAATAGCGATAACGTTTGGGCTGAGGCTAAACAGAATAAACAGGACAGGGTACCGTGTAAAGGAACAGTCCAGCAGGCATCAGCTGTGCAGCTGAGTGATCATAAGGTCCAGTGAACAGCAATATGTGAGTCCGAGAGCAGTTCAAATTGGTGCTTCAGCACAGCTAGCAGGGAGCACAGTTGTAGTTTGCGTGTGCTAGCGGGCCGGGGCTGGCAGATGGATCTTCGTGGTCGTCGCAACGGGAAGCCTGTTGAAACCACATCAGACGATTTCGTTGGCAAACCAGTCGTGTTGGATCGGCGGGGCTCAGTGTCAACACTAGGAGGTCCCGTCCGGTTGACAGAGAGGTAGATAGCCGGGAGATGGGCCTGAGGCTAGCTCAAGGCTAACTGGTGCTTGCTATAGGGCAATGGTAATTAGCCAACAACAGGTTGCAGCTAGCTAGCTGGTTGCGATGATCCGGCGCTAGGGTCCAGTGATTCCGGCAGAAAGTCCAATAAGCTCTGGGTCGATAGCACGCTGTGCAGACTGGCCGACGAATTGTCCAGGCTAGAGCTAGAGCTGGCTGGTGGATAGTGTAGGCCACGGACAATGGTGAAGACGCTAACGGTGACTAATAGCAAGTAGCCATTCAGTTGCAGCTACACTAGTTTCAGCTTAAGGTCCTTGATGAAAGTTATAAAGAAATAATAGAATCCTTTCCACGTTGGGTGAGGCGGGTTGCAGGAAAGTATATTTAGTTAAAGAATGAAAAGTAAAAATTGAGAAATATATACAAAATAGACAAAAAAACAAGAAACGGGATATTTACACAAGGACAATTAATAAAACCGCGACCGCACTGCTACGCCATCTTGGGAACCACATTTATCATCTATCCTGATTGCTTAGTCACTTTTAACCCTATCTACATGTACATTGCATTCGGAAAGTATTCAGACCCCTTACCTTAATCCACATTTTGTTACGTTACAGCCTTATTCTAAAATGGATTAAATAAAATAAAATCCTCATCAATCTACACACAATACCACATAATGACAAAGTGAAAACAGGTTTTTAGAAATACCTTATTTACCTAAGTATTAAGACCCTTTGCTATGAGACTCGAAATTGAGCTCAGGTGCATCCTCTATTGATTATCCTTGAGATGTTTCTACAACTTCTACAAATTCAATTGATTGAACATGATTTGGAAAGGCACCAAGAACCCGATGATCACTCTGACAGAGCTCCAAAGTTCCTCTGTGGAGATGGGAGAACCATCTCTGCAGCACTCCACCAATCAGGCCTTTATGGTAGAGTGGCCAGACGGAAACCACTCCTCAGTAAAAGGCACATGAAAACCCGCTTGGAGTTTGCCAAATGGCACCTAAAGGACTCTGACCATGAGAAACAAGATTCTCTGGTCTGATGAAACCAAGATTGAACTCTTTGGCCTGAATGCCAAGCGTCACGTCTGGAGGAAACCTGGCACCATCCCTATGGTGAAGCATGGTGGTGGCAGAATCATGCTGTGGGGATGTTTTTCAACGGCAGGGACTGGGAGACTAGTCAGGATCGAGGGAAAGATGAACGGAGCAAAGTACAGAGAGATCCTTGACGAAAACCTGGTCCAGAGCGCTCAGGACCTCAGACTGGGGCGAAGGTTCACCTTTCAACAGGACAACGACCCTAAGCACACAGCCAAGACAACACAGGAGTGGCTTCGGGACAAGTCTCTGAATATCCTTGAGTGGCCCAGCCAGAGCCCGGACTTGAACCCGATCAAACATTTCTGGAGAGACCTGAAAATAGCTGTGCAGCGACACTCCTCATCCAACCTGACAGAGCTTGAGAGGATCTGCAGAGAAGAATGGGAGAAACTCCGCACATACAGGTGTGCCAAGCTTGTAGCGTCATACCCAAGAAGACTCAAGGCTGTAATCGCTGCCAAAGGTGCTTCAACAAAGTACCTAGTAAAGGGTCTGAATACTTAGGTAAATGTCATATTTCAGTTATGTTTTTTATTTTTATAAATGTGCACAAATTTCTATAAACCATTTTTTGTTTGTCATTATGGGGTATTGTGTGTAGATTGATGAGGAATAAAAAACAATTTAATCCATTTCAGAATAAGGCTGTAACATAACAAAATGTGAAATACGTCAAGGGCTCTGAATACTTTCCAGAATGCACTGTACATATTACCTCAATTACCTAAATTACCCATTTACTCAGTACAGGTACTCCTTGCCTCGTTGTTATTGTTAGTGTTACTATTTCCTTGTTATATTTATCTATTTTTTCTTACTTTTTAACTAATCATTGTTGGGAAAGGGCTAGTAAGTAAGCATTTCATGGTCAAGTCTACACCTGTTGTATTCGGTGCAAATAACAAATAAAATGGTATTTGATTTGATAGAGTCAGTCTCTCACACTCATTTGATTTAACTCAGTAGGGAGCTAAGCCTAAGCCACTCAGTTTCGATCTCTGATCTAATTTAAGTCACCACCAGTAAATCCAGAGCAACCAACCCAACCTATCACATTCATAACAAGCCTTTTACAAAGCCATTATGTCAAGGGGCAGTTTCGGTGTCTTGCAGGTTAGTCTCCATGCAACCCTGGACAACAAACCTATCACATTCCTAAACCATTTGTCTACTAGAGCCACTTCTAGCTGTCTGCCTTGTAGCTCCACTAAATGTTTCTCTCTCTCTAATTACGTAGATAAAGGTGCCCAACACCTACTGTATTAAGCGAGAAATCTACACCCCTAGAGGATTGTAACCCGGAACCCATTCCTGTGGTAGGAGAAAGAGACAGTCCAAGGTAGGTGTGTAGTAGGTGTTCCTACCTGGGTAGATACTGTGTATTTGTGAATTAACAGCCAGCTAGTGGTTTGGTTTGTTGTTCTGTTTTCGACTTTCACTGCCTGTGTGGCTCCACTCAGGCTGTGAGACTCCACCCTATGGCTTTATGGCCTAAATACCTTCAGGTGGAACAACCAAGGGGTCAAAGGTGACAGGCAAACATCAGGGGGAGGGGAGCAAAGGTATCTGAGCTCAGTGTTATCTCATCTGACCCATTCCGCTTGGGGCAGCTTGGAGACGGAGAGAGAAGAAAGGCAGTGCAGCCTGTGCTGGAACATTGGCTACTAAATGTTTGCAAAAGAAAAACATTTTAGCATTTGTTTTCTGCATGTGCTTCCCCATTCTTTATAAGAAGCTAGAATAGGACACAGAGATCATTCAGTACATAGCAGTATAATTGATCTGGTGTTATCAGTTATACAATATTAGCCTAGTTGACTGGCTGTGCCTGGGCTGGTTGGCTGGCTAGCTGTGAACCATGCCTTCACCTCATGGTTACACAGACACACACATCCCTATCTCACACTACAAAGTTGCGATATCACAAGATAATACTTTATTATCTTTCCACAGAAAGGTGCAAACATGAAAGTCTACAGCAAATAAGGGCAAATCATGAGAGCAGTTTAGTAGTCCAGGCGAAGGAGCTAGCCAAGCCCCTCTGGTGCTGATAATAATAGTAAACAGCAAACAAAATGATGGGTCACAGGTGAAGGCGATGCAACATGTCACCAGCTTTAGACTAATAAATACACAGTCACTGCTACAGACTGACTTCTGCTACACACTGACATTCAGTATAAGTGTTGAGCACAATGTATGTAATGTATTTACCATAGTGATTAACGAATAACATTAAAACAGAGTTATATGCCCCACCAACATGAGAAAATACAGAAAACCCAAGAATTGCATCAATGATGAGGGAATAGTCAGATTAACTGATAATTCACACAGACATGGTGGCGTAGCAAGAAGATCGAAATGCCGTGAACCAAAAGGTTGTCAGTTCAAATCCCAGGTGAGGACATATTGAATAATAATGGCTGTATAAATGAACACAAACTATGTATGTCAAATATGTATGTTAAGAGCACTGTGTGTAACCAGTTACACAGCCTTTTTTAGTTATATGCCCAAATAATAGTTGAATGAACATATAAGATAAGTTGAGCAAACACATCATTTTATGTTGACTGAATTGTTGCCCAAGTTTTCTCAAGAAGGTGCTAAGTTTGGGCCAACTAAACATTTTACTAAAAAAGGCTGTGGAACCAGTTACTTAATTTTGTTTTGTTTTACAGCGCACTAGCTATAGGAGAGAGTGGTTGGTCCTGTGCTGTCAGCCCGGCTTTTTAAAAGAGAAGGACCGACAGACAGGGAAGTAGCGCAGCTCACTAGTCACTGCTATGGAGGAGTGAAAACACACAGGCATGCACAAGACTACCTGGAAAACATTTGCAAGTGTTACTGAGTGGACTATCCTGGCTAAATAAACCAAATAAAATGAATGACACAGCTCACATGGAGCTCAGTCTAAAAGAGAGCGAGACAGCAAGAGAGAGCGACAGAGAGAGAGAGAGAGAAAGAGAGAGAGAGAGACAGGGGGTTATACTATATAGAAAGATGAAGAAGGAAAAAGAGAAGAATACAAATAATTACATCTAGAAATAAATGTGAGGGTGCACTTACCTGCAGCCTGTAACAGTCCAGCAGCCTGATAACCTAGCTCCTGTATTCAAAGTGTTCATGACAAAATGAGATGATAGGAGAGGAACAGTTTGTCTATGAGACGGTCACTAGTGTTTCAGGTCTGTTATTGTCAGTGAGGTTGACATCAGCTACTCATACACAAGTGCACAGGAGGCACTTAGTACTACTGCTCCTCTGGCTAGAGGCACGTCCACAACAGAGAGAAAGAGAGAGCGGGAGAGGAAATAGAGAGAGAGAGATAGATAGATAGATAGATAGATAGATAGATAGATAGATAGATAGATAGATAGATAGATAGATAGATAGATAGATAGATAGATAGATAGACAGACAGACAGACAGACAGACAGACAGACAGACAGACAGACAGACAGACAGACAGACAGACAGACAGACAGACAGACAGACAGACAGACAGACAGACAGATAGATAGATAGATAGAGACAGATGGGGGAGAAACGAAACTATGTTTAAGCATATGTTTTGCTTTCTATTCCCGCTGAGCGGCAGAGAGAGAACATTGTAGAGAGAGAGAGAGCGCATTAGGAAAGAAAGTGCAGCAGTGCCTGCCTTTGCCTTTCCCTCTCCTTCTCTTCCGCTCTCTCTTTTACTCCCACTCCCCTTTCCTGTGCTCCGCAACCAACACCCCAGCCAACAAACGTAAGAGGATAACCTATGCTCCAGATTATGTTCGTTAGGTGGTGTTAATAGCAGCAGGTTAGAGATCTCTACTCTGCATACACACACAAACACACGCCCCTCACCTCAGACCCACCAACCAACTAATCATCTGTTTCTGACAGTCACTGTCAGAACACTAGGAGAGAGAGAGAGAGAGAGAGAGAGAGAGAGAGAGAGAGTGAGTGTCAAGGACAGCTGTAGAGCAGCAGGTGGGTCCCTCTACACACTCCTCGCTAAACAAAGTCGCTAACCTGGTTTAGTAGCATTTCTCCCTATGGCAACTGATAAAATCCTAGGAGAAGGTGCGGTAATACTGGGGTGGTGTTGAGTAAATTACTGTTGGCCTAATACCATGGTGCTATTGAGTAAATAGGCCTAATACTAAGGTGCGGCTTACTTAAGGTTGTCCACCAAACTCCACATACTCCTCCATTGTTTTTCAATCTTGATCCTGGGGACTCCTAGGGCAGTGATCTCAAAATGGCATGGAGGTGCTGCAGGAGGTCCGCGGACAGATACAAAAATATACATGTAATAATTATTTCCATTTCATTTTTTTATGAATATTACTAACAACAACCGATTAAACACATTTTTGCCAAGGGGTCCATGGAATAAGTTTAGAGGGTGTTATACAATATAATACAATGTAGTAATATGATTAATCTACAATTTTTCTTAACCCTGGCCAACATGGGATCACAGGGATATTGGTATCCACAGTACTCAACCAATCATCAATTTTTCAACATAATACTTCTTGTATTCGCATAAAAACATATTTTTTAAACATAAATGCACTGTAATTTAAGCTTTAAAACTGCAAAGTTTCTCTCTGCCTCATGGCAAAATGTGTAGAATTGCAGGATATTAGCTTTAAAGCTTTTCATTTCAAGTTAAAGTGTACTGTTAGCTAGCTAGCTAATGTTAGCTGTCTGGCTCGCTAGCTAACGTTATGTGTATGATCTGTGTAGTAATATTATTCATATCTCAGAGCCATTTGCTTTGCTAGTTATAGCCTAATGTTAGCTAGCTAACATTGAACCTGGTTGGTTAGCTACCTGCAGATTCATGCAGGGTAGTAACATCATGAGTTGGGATTATGGTTAATTTTTTAGCTAGCAAGCTATATGTCTTAACAAAAGACTCCACTATGCAAGTATCCATTTCAATAGAATGTTCATGATGTCACTGCAACACAACAGCTGTTGATAAACGTAGCTGGTCAATTTGCTCTGGCTATCTACTCCGATTTCAGAGCACTCACGTCTGAGTGTGCCAGAGCGCAGAATAACTGACGAATTTAGGAACGCTCAACACCTGTTGAATATGGCCAGTGTCAGTAAACATTGGCAAAAAAAAGTAATTAAATTGTTGCCAGCAGCATAGTTGCAGTCACCAGCTCTGCTAGGGCGAGTAAAATGGTCAGAGTGAGCTGTTCTCTCATTTGTGTCTGGAAGTAGCTAGCAAGCTAGCCAACGTTAGCCAGTTAGCTTGGGTGCTTGACTGCTGTTGTTAGGACAGAACACTCAGATCATCCCTTAAAGAGATGGGTAGGCCTCCTGTAGCTCAGTTGGTAGAGCATGGCGCTTGCAACGCCAGGGTTGTGGGTTCGATTCCCACGGGGGGGCAGTATGAAAAATGTATGCACTCACTAACTGTAAGTCGCTCTGGATAAGAGTGTCTGCTAAATTACTTAAATGTATTGGGTGGGGCTTAAGAGGGTGTGAACGATGCTGAATGGGTGTAGACAAAGAAGAGCTTACCAGTAGGTGTACCAAAACATTGAAAAGTGAGGTTACAAGTTTATCAACTTTCAAAGCAGAATTACTTTCCCATTGTTCCTCAACTATAGTGTATGATATACCATTTTATATCTCTGAGGTCTCTACTTTTATCCAATGTAAAAAATTACAAATTTTGCTACATAAGTTCGAATCGAGCCGGTCGGTCACAAATGTCAAAGCCGTACTCCTTCCTATTGGAGGAATGTGGACCTGCTGTTAGTTACTAAACATTCCTGTGCCGTACTGAGGACTTCACACCACCTGTGGCCACTACTTCAAAACAAATGATAGGTTTCCCAGCACAGCAAAATAATAGTTATGTAGGCCTACATTGCATTCCCCGAGTTAGTGATTATAAAACGTCAAAATCGTAAAGAAATGGTTTGTGCTGAATGCAAATATTTGAAGTTAATGTGAATATTTTCACTAAACTAAAAGTGTGGTATACAGTTCCTTCAGAAAGTATTGATACTTATTCCACTTATCCACATTTTGTTGAATTCAAAATGGATTAAATCGATTTTTTCCGCACCCATCTACACACCCTACAACCCCTGAGTCCATACATGTTAGAATCGCCTTTGGAAGTGATTACAGCTGTGAGTCTTTCTGGGTAAGTCTCTAAGAGCTTTTCACACCTGGAATGTCCAACATTTGTCCATTACTCTTTTCAAAATTCTTCAAGCTCTGTCAAATTGGTTGTTGATCATTGCTATACAAACAATATTCAGGTCTTGCCATAGATTTTCAAGTAGATTTAAGTAAGATGTAAGTAAGCATTTCACTGTAATGTCTGCACCTGTTGTATTCGGCGCATGTGACCAATAAAATGTGATTTGATTTGATTTGATTTGAGATTTAAGTCAAAACTGTAACTCAGCCACTCAGGAACATTCACTGTCTTCTCTTTAAGAAACTGCAGTGTAGATTTGGCCTTGTGTTTTAGGTTATTGTCCTGCTGAAAGGTGAATTAATCTCCCAGTGTCTGGTGGAAAGCAGACTGAACCAGGTTTTCCTCTAGGATTTTGAACCAGGTTTTCCAGTAGGATTTTGCCTGTGCTTAGCTCCATTCCGTTTATTTTTTATTCTGAAAACCTTCCCAGTCCTTAACGATTACAAGCATACCCATAACATGATGCACCCATCACTATGCTTGAAAATAATATTGATTTATGAAGAGTGGTACTCTGGAATGTGTTGTATTTGCACCAAACATAACACTTTGTATTCAGAACAAAACATTTATTGCTTTTCCACATTTTTAGCAGTATTACTTTAGTGCCTTGTTGCAAACAAGATGAATGTTTTGGAGTATTTTATTCTGTATAGTCTTCCTTCTTTTCACTCTGTCAATTAGGTTAGTATTGTGGAGTAAACACAATGTTGTTGATCAATACACAGTTTTCTCCTATCACAGCCATTAAACTGTTTTAAAGTCACCATTGGCCTCATGGTGAAATCCCTGAGCGGTTTCCTTCCTCTCCGGCAACCAAGTTAGGAAGGACGCCTGTATCTTTGTAGTGACTGGGTGTATTGATACACCATCCAAAGTGTCATTAATAACTTCACCATACTTAATGTCTACTTTATTTGTTTATACCCATCTACCAATAGGTGCCCTTTGCGAGGCATTGGAAACCTCCCTTCTCTTTGTGGCTGAATCTGTATTTGAAATTCACTGGTCGACTGAGGGACCTTACAGATAATTATATGTGTGGGGTACAGAGATGAGGTAGTCATTCAAAAATAAAGTTAAACACTATTATTGCACACAGAGTGAGTCCATGCAACATTTTTACTCATGAACTTATTTAGGCTTGCCATAACAAATGGGTTGAATACTTATTGACTCAAGACATTTAAGATTTCCATTTGTAATTAATTTGTAATAAAGGCCAGTGACAAAACATCTCAATTGAATCTATTTTAAATTCAGGCTGTAACACAGCAAAATGTGGAAAAAGTCAAGGGGTGAGAATACTTTCTGAAGACACTGTAGGCCTACACACGATACACACTATAGTAAATTGTCAGGTCTGATTTCTTAGAAAGCATATAACCATCCAATCATTTATTGATTACCTTTATTTAACCATGTGTGCTCAATAAAATTATAACTGGGAAATCAGCCTGGCTGGCTCACTTATTACATGTGATATTACACTATAGTTATCAGCACAGGGTATGAACTAATCTAAGATCACCCTCTTGTGGTTTAGAAGGAGATCATACTCCAAGTCTTCTATGCCATTTGTCAGTGCATGGCCGGACTAAACAAGTCTCGGGCCCTGGGAAGGAACATTTTAAAGGCCCATCTCTTGCAATTCTACACATTTTGCCACGAGGCAGAGAGAAAACTTAGCAGTTTTAAAGCTTAAATTAGAGCGCATTCATGTTTTTAAAAAATATTTTGGGGGGAATACAAGAAGTATTGAGTGGTGGAGTACTGTGGATACCAATATCTCTGTGAGCCTCCCAGACTCATGTTGCCCAGGGTTAAGAACATACATTGTAGATTAATAATATTACATTGTATTGTATTGTATTACATCCTCTAAACTTATTCCACAGATCCCTTGGCCAAAATGCATTTAATCTGTTGTTGTTAGTAATATTCATTTAAAAAATGATAACATTTTCATATTTTGAGATCTGGCCGCGGACCTCCTACAGTACTTCCGCGGACCGACCCCACTTTGAGAACCCCTGTTCTATGGTTCTCTGCCAGTCTGTTTTTCAGAGGCCATTTACTATTGTCAAGGAAGCAAGTTACTTTTGAGCATTTCACAAATGTGATTTTTGTCAGTCTAGAAGTACAGTGGGGAGAACAAGTATTTGATACACTGCCGATTTTGCAGGCTTTCCTACTTACAAAGCATGTAGAGGTCTGTAATTTTTATCATAGGTACACTTCAACTGTGAGAGACGGAATCTAAAACAAAAATCCAGAAAATCACATTGTATGATTTTTAAGTAATTAATTTGCATTTTATTGCATGACATAAGTATTTGATACATCAGAAAAGCAGAACTTAATATTTGGTACAGAAACCTTTGTGTGCAATTACAGAGATCATACGTTTCCTGTAGGTCTTGACCAGGTTTGCACACACTGTAGCAGGGATTTTGGCCCACTCCTCCATACAGACCTTCTCCAGATCCTTCAGGTTTCGGGGCTGTCGCTGGGCAATACGGACTTTCAGCTCCCTCCAAAGATTTTCTATTGGGTTCAGGTCTGGAGACTGGCTAGGCCACTCCAGGACCTTGAGATGCTTCTTACGGAGCCACTCCTTAGTTGCCCTGGCTGTGTGTTTCGAGTCGTTGTCATGCTGAAAGACCCAGCCACGACCCATCTTCAATGCTCTTACTGAGGGAAGGAGGTTGTTGGCCAAGATCTCGGGATACATGGCCCCATCCAGCCTCCCCTCAATACGGTGCAGTTGTCCTGTCCCCTTTGCAGAAAAGCATCCCCAAAGAATGATGTTTCCACCTCCATGCTTCACGGTTGGGATGGTGTTCTTGGGGTTGTACTCATCCTTCTTCTTCCTCCAAACACGGCGAGTGGAGTTTAGACCAAAAAGCTCTATTTTTGTCTCATCAGACCATATGACCTTCTCCCATTCCTCCTCTGGATCATCCAGATGGTCATTGGCAAACTTCAGACGGGCCTGGACATGCGCTGGCTTGAGCATGGGGACCTTGCGTGCGCTGCAGGATTTTAATCCATGACGGCGTAGTGTGTTACTAATGGTTTTCTTTGAGACTGTGGTCCCAGCTCTCTTCAGGTCATTGACCAGGTCCTGCCGTGTAGTTCTGGGCTGATCCCTCACCTTCCTCATGATCATTGATGCCCCACGAGGTGAGATCTTGCATGGAGCCCCAGACCGAGGGTGATTGACCGTCATCTTGAAGTTCTTCAATTTTCTAATAATTGCGCCAACAGTTGTTGCCTTCTCACCAAGCTGCTTGCCTATTGTCCTGTAGCCCATCCCAGCCTTGTGCAGGTCTACAATTGTATCCCTGATGTCCTTACACAGCTCTCTGGTCTTGGCCATTGTGGAGAGGTTGGAGTCTGTTTGACTGAGTGTGTGGACAGGTGTCTTTTATAAAGGTAACGAGTTCAAACAGGTACAGTTAATACAGGTAATGAGTGGAGAACAGGAGGGCATCTTAAAGAAAAACTAACAGGTCTGTGAGAGCCGGAATTCTTACTGGTTGGTAGGTGATCAAATACTTATGTCATGCAATAAAATGCAAATGAATTACTTAAAAATCATACAATGTGATTTTCTGGATTTTCTGGATTTTCTGGATAGTTGAAGTGTACCTATGATAAAAATTACAGACCTCTACATCCTTTGTAAGTAGGAAAACCTGCAAAATCGGCAGTGTATCAAATATTTGTTCTCCCCACTGTATATTGGACTTAAAGATATTTGTGTAACAGATAAGCATATCGCTGCTGCAGATATTGGAGTGGAAATATTGACTTCATTTAAAGATGTTAATAGTTCTTCACTAACTGTGGGAATAAACATCGAATTCTCTTCAGAATCTGCTATGTTGTCTCTGGTTGCAGTGACCACAAAATATCAAACGTCTCATTCTTTCCTTCACCATACTACATGTAGTCCAACTAGTAATTTAACTACATTTTGCAGTAGCTTGGTGGTAGTTTAACTAAATTCAAATCAAGGTAATTTTTTCAGTAGTTAATTACTTTTTTTTTGCCATATAGTGGTATAGCTTAACTACTGGAACTACACACTACTCTTTTTGCAAAAATAAAATAAAATATGGGTGAAATAGGCAATCATTTCCTTTCTTTTTCGGCATCAGACCTGCCTCATTCTCACTTAAAACATTGTTTTTGTGATTAATAGGATAAATTACACATTCTGTTAACATCTGACTACAGTGACCTGTTCTTGTAATTTGAGGTCTATGACATTTCAGATTTACATATGATACTTTTTCAAAGTAACTTTAGTTAAGTAAACTATATATTTTTAAGGGTAGCTTTAATGTAGCTTAACTTCTAGTGTGAAGTAATTGGTAGCTTGGTAAACTATATATTCATAGTAGCTTCCCCAACACTGTCCTTAATAAACCATTTATAAGGCATTTATAAATTGTGTGTTCACCAATCATTGCTCCCACATTAATGAACCATTTACTCATTATTAGTAAAGTATTTTGCAGTCCCTACATAAAGTGATTGCTATTTATACTTTATAAATAGTCACCAGTGCAATGTCTCACAAAAAGATGGGCACGCCATTGGTAGACATTCCTGCAGTACCTGGTAAAAGAATAAGCACACAACACAGGATGATTAACAAAATATGTGTGATTAACTAGCTTACTAAAATGTACAAATGTGGGCGTAATGATTAATAAATGGTGAGCAAACGGTTTGTAAATGCCTTATAAATGGTTTATTATGGACCCTTAAAATAAAGTTTTACTAGGTTTCTAAACCATCTTTGCTATTTGCTTGGTAATTATTAACGCGTTATAACGGTCAGACCGCTGTCAAACATCACCATTATGTACTAGGGCACGACAAGAAGACCTATAAAGAAAGCATTAGCATAACCTAGTGATTTCTTTATTATCTATATTGACAGACTATTCATTAGCTACATTGAAACGTCCTGGCTTCCATAACTGATACAGTAGCGTAGCGATGCATGAACTAACTGCACTCGCGCTTCCTTGAGGACAGGTCGTAGATTCACCAAAGATGCTGATTGTCAAGAAAAACAACAGTAGGCTATACAAAAACTGCTTGTATAGTTTACTTCTTGTCGCCAAATTCAGTTCCCAGGCCAAGTGAATTTACCTGTTAGAATTAGACTGCTTCGAATAATTATCTCCGCACTCCATCTTCGAGACCCTTCCTTCTCTGCACACCGCAGACATTTGTTGTTCCCGTATTTGACAATCAGTTGTTTATGGCTGCTTGAACAGTTGCATTCTGGGTCTTGTAGTTGAATTGCCTAATTGCGTAATAGAGTTTTGTGATCACAAGCCCCCAAAAAGAACTTGTAGTTCCTAAGTGCCTCGGCGTCCTGTCGAGCTGTAACTCATGACGTAACATATTCATTCATATATGGTTATATTCAACAGGGCCATGTATTACTGGATGAGGTTATTAAACTGTTACACTTTATATAAAGTCACACTGTCATGTCATGTGTTTCAAATATTAAATTAACAAAATCTAATGTCATGCTATTTATGATAATAAAATGTGAACCTTAACATGGATTGTATCAGCTCCAAAAATTCTATCAGTTCACATGATGAACTTTCCTGCATGTACAGTATTAAATATATATGGCAACAGTCATAAACTTAGTCAACACAACGTGTATTAATTAGTTGAGGGATAATAATGCACAGGTAATACAACACTTTTTTAAAAATGTTATGTTAACAGTTCAGATTCAGGGGTGTGGTGCCTCCCTAGTTAGGATATAGCTTCACATATGACCAACTTAAACATAGGAAAAGCATTGTCTCATTTAGAACATAACCAAACTAAGTATTCTCCTCAACATAACCAATTTTACATTGACATTTTAGTCATTTAGCAGACGCTCTTATCCAGAGCGACTTACAGTTAGTGAGTGCATAATATATTTTTTTTCATACTGGCCCCCCGTGGGATTCGAAGCCAAAACCCTGGCGTTGCAAGCGCCATGCTCTACCAACTGAGCTACACGGGGCCAAAAGTTTTGCATCCTCTCTATAATGGTCAATTTTCGAAACAAAAAAGTATCTAAAACCTGTTGAAATTGTGAATGTTTGTAAGATAAAACATTAAAGCGGGAAAATAGAATTTTGTGAAAAAAGGGAAGACACCTTAGCCTATGGACTGCCCAGGTAAAAAAGTCACCACACACAGTCCAGACCACTAAATAGCTCAGGCGAAAACACTCCTAATTAAAGCCTATTTCATGGGATAGTAAGTGCACTAAATACAGAAACAAACACAAAGATACACACGCCTCCTTGTCGATCCTTAGATATCGACAAATTGATTCTCAATAAGTGTGTCCTGAAAATCTAAATTTAATGTGCATTGTCAAACGTGTTTTTTTAACTGAGAAAATAAAAAAAACAATTTCTTAAGCAAACAAACAAAGGGATAGGGTAGCTGAAATAAATTAGCTATTACATGTGCAAATTAAACCAAAATATGGTGTATTGCTATACTCGCAAAACAATTTTTTGTAGTTGCTGTTGTGTTCTACGTTGGCTCAAACAGGATATGTGTTTTCCACATCATCTAGGAAGGCAGATAGTAAATGGTGAGAGAAAGTATGTATATACAGTTAAAGTCGGAAATTTACATACACTAAGGTTGGAGTCATTAAAACTCATTTTTCAACCACTCCACAAATTTCTTGTTAACAAACTATAGTTTTGGCAGGTCTGTTAGGACATCTACTTTGTGCATGACACAAGTAATTTTTCCAACGATTGTTTACAGACAGATTATTTCACTTATAATTAACTGTATCATAATTCCAGAGGGTCAGAAGTTTACATACAATAAGTTGACTGTGCCTTTAAACAGCTTGGAAAATTCCAGAAAATGATGTCATGGCTTTAGAAGCTTCTGATAGGCTAATTGACATAATTTGAGTCAATTGGAGGTGTACCTGTGGATGTATTTCAAGGCCTACCTTCAAACTCAGTGCCTCTTTGCTTGACATCATGGGAAAATCAAAAGAAATCAGCCAAGACCTCAGAAAAACAATTGTAGACCTCCACAAGTCTGGTTCATCCTTGGGAGCAATTTCCAAATGCCTGAAGGTAACACGTTCATCTGTACTTTGGTGCAAAAAGTGCAAATCAATCCCAGAACAACAGCAAAGGACCTTGTGAAGATGCTGGAGGAAACAGGTACAAAAGTATCTATATCAACAATAAAACGAGTCCTATATCGACATAACCTGAATGGCCGCTCAGCAAGGAAGAAGCCACTGCTCCAAAACCGCCATAAAAAAGCCAGACTACGGTTTGCAACTGCACATGGGGACAAAGATTGTACTTTTTGGAGAAATGTCCTCTGGTCTGATGAAACCAAAATAGAACTGTTTGGCCATAATTACCATCGTTATGTTTGCAGGAAAAAGGGGGCACATGCAAGCCGAAGAATACCATCCCAACCGTGAAGCACGGGGGGTGGCAGCATCATGCTGTGTGGGTGCTTTGCAGGTGCACTTCACAAAATAGATGGCATCATGAGGAAGGAAAATTATGTGGATATATTGAAGCAACATCTCAAGACATCAGTCAGGAAGTTAAAGCTTGGTCACAAATGGGTCTTCCAAATGGACAATGACCCCAAGCATACTACCAAAGTTGTGGTAAAATGGCTTAAGGACAACAAAGTCAAGGTATTGGAGTGGCCATCACAAAGCCCTGACATCAATCCTATAGAAAATGTGTGGGCAGAACTGAAAAAGCGTGTGCGAGCAAGGAGGCCTACAAACCTGACTCAATTACACCAGCTCTGTCAGGAGGAATGGGCCAAAATTCCCCCAACTTATTGTGGGAAGCTTGTGGAAGGCTACCTAAAATGTTTGACCCAAGTTAAACAATTTAAAGGCAATGCTACTAAATACGAATTGAGTGTATGTAAACTTCAGACCCACTGGGAATGTGATAAAAGAAAAAATTTCTCTCTACTATTATTCTGTCTGACATTTCACATTCTTAAAATAAAGTGGTGATCCTAACTGACCTAAGACAGGGAATTTTTATTAGTATTAAATGTCAGGAATTGTGAAAAACTGAGTTTAAATGTATTTGGCTAAGGTGTATGTAAACTTCTGACTTCAACTGTATACAGTACCAGTCAAAAGTTTGGACACTCATTCCAGGGTTTTTCTTTATTTTTTACTATTTTCTACATTGTAGAATAATAGTGAAGAGATCAAAAAAGTTTTAAACAAATCAAAATGTATTTTATATTTGAGATTCTTCAAAGTAGCCACCCTTTGCCTTGATGACAACTTTGCACACTGTTGGCATTCTCTCAACCAGCTTCATGAGGTAGTCACCTGGAATGCATTTCAATTAACAGGTGTGCCTTGTTAAAAGTTAATTTGTGGAATTTATTTCCTTCTTAATGCATTTAAGCCAATCAGTTGTGTTGTGACAAGGTAGGGGTGGTGTACAGAAGATAGCCCTATTTGGTAAAAGAACAAGTCCATATTATGGCAAGAACAGCTCAAATAAACAAAGAGAAACAACAGTCCTTCATTACTTTAAGACATGAAGGTCAGTCAATCTGGACAATTTCAACAACTTTGAAAGTTTCTTCAAGTGCAGTCGCAAAAACCAGCGAGCACTATGATGAAACTGGCTCTCATGAGGACCGCCACAGGAAAGGAAGACCCAGAGTTACCTCTGCTGCAGAGAATACATTCATTAGAGTTACCAGCCTCAGAAATTGCAGCCCAAATAAATGCTTCACAGAGTTCAAGTAACAGACACATCTCAACATCAAGTGTTCAGAGGAGACTGCGTGAATCAGGCCTTAACGGTCGAATTGCTGCAAAGAAACCACTAAAGGACAACAATACGAAGAAGAGACTTGCTTGGGCTAAGAAACACGAGCAATGTACATTAGACCGGTGGAAATCTGTCCTTTGGTCTGATGAGTCCAAATTTTAGATTTCTGGTTCCAACCGCTGTGTCTTTGTGAGACGCAGAGTATGTGAATGGATGATCTCTGCATGTGTGGTTCTCACCGTGAAGCATGGAGGAGGAGATGTGATGGTGTGGGTTGCTTTGCTGGTGACACTGTCTGTGATTTATTTCGAATTCAAGGCACACTTACCCAGCATGGCTACCACAGCATTCTGCAGCGATACGCCATCCCATCTGGTTTGCGCTTAGTGGGACTATCATTAGTTTTTCAACAGGACAATGACCCAACACACCTCCAGGCTCTATAAGTGCTATTTGACCAAGAAGGAGAGTGATGGAGTGCTGCATCAGATGACCTCGCCTCCACAATCAACTGACCTCAACCCAATTGAGATGGTTTGGGATGAGTTGGACAGCAGATTAAAGGAAAAGCAGCCAAGAAGTGCTCAGCATATGTGGGAACTCTTTCAAGACTGTTGGAAAAGCATTCCAGGTGAAGCTGGTTGAGAGAATGCCAAGAGCAAAGGTGTCATCAAGGCAAAGGGTGGCTACTTTGAAGAATCTCAAAGATAAAATATATTTTAATTTGTTTAACACTGTTTTGGTTACTACATGATTCCATATGTGTTATTTCATAGTTTTGATGTCTTCACTATTATTCTACAATGTAGAAAATAGTAAACATAATGAAAAACCCTGGAATGTGTAGGTGTGTCCACATTTTTGACTGGTACTGTATATACACACACAGCGCCTTCCGAAAGTATTCAGACCCCTTGACTTTTTCCACATTTTGTTACGTTACAGCCTTATTCTAAAAATTGATTAAAAAAATAAAAATCCTCATCAATCTACACACAATACCCCATAATGACAAAGCGGAAACAGGTTTTTAGAAATACCTTATTTACATAAGTATTCAGGCTCTTTGCTATGAGACTCGAAATTGAGCTCAGATGCATCCTGTTTCCATTGATCATCCTTGAGATGTTTCTTCAACTTGACTGGAGTCCACCTGTGGTAAATTCAACTGATTGGACATGATTTGGAAAGGCACACATCTGTCTATATAAGGTCCCACAGTTGACAGCGCAAGTCAGAGAAAAAAACAAGCCATGAGGTCGAAGGAATTGTCCGTAGAGCTCCGAGACAGGATTGTGTCGAGGCACAGATCTGGGGAAGGTTACCAAAAAATGTCTGCAGCATTGAAGGTCCCCAAGAACACAGTGGCCTCCATCAGACGGAAGCCACTCCTCAGTAAAAGGTACATGACAGCCCACTTGGGAGTTTGCCAAAAGGCACCTAAAGGACTCTCAGACCATGAGAAACAAGGTTCTCTGGTCTGATGAAACCAAGATTGAACTCTTTGGCCTGAATACCAAGCGTCACGTCTGGAGGAAACCTGGCACCATCCCTACGGTGAAGCATGGTGGTGGCAGAATCATGCTGTGGGGATGTTTTTCAGCGGCAGGGACTGGGAGACTAGTCAGGATCGAGGGAAAGATGAACGGAGAAAAGTATAGAGATCCTTGATGAAAACCTGCTCCAGAGCGCTCAGGACCTCAGACTGGGGCAAAGGTTCACCTTCCACCAGGACAACGACCCTAAGCACACAGCCAAGACAACACAGGAGTGGCTTCGGGACAATCCTCTGAATGTTCTTGAGTGGCCCAGCCACAGCCCGGACTTGAATCCGATCGAACATCTCTGGAGAGACCTGAAAATAGCTGTGCAGCGACACTCCCCATCCAACCTGACAGAGCTTGAGAGGATCTGCAGAGAAGAATGGGAGAAACTCCCCAAATACAGGTGTGCCAAGCTTGTAGCGTCATACCAAAGAAGACTCGAGGCTGTAATCACTGCCAAAGGTGCTTCAACAAAGTAATGAGTAAAGGGTCTGAATATTTATGTAAATGTGATATTTACATTTGTTTTATATTATACATTTCTATAAATGTCTAAAAACCTGTTTTTGCTTTGTCATTATGGGGTATTGTGTGTAGATTGATGAGGGGGAAAAAAAACAATTGAATCCATTTTAGAATAAGACTGTAATGTAACAACATGTGGAAAAAGTCAAGGGGTATGAATACCTTCCGAATGCACTGTATGTAATAATATCCACCATGGTAAGCAGTGCTAAACTATTACATTGCAAACACCAAAGCTTTTCAGGTAAACAATAGCAGTCAATATGATGTAATCAATCAAACAATCAACAAGCAACTAATAATTGATACTGTGCCAAAACTCGACGCTCAACTAGTAACCGTTCTTGACTC
Source organism: Coregonus lavaretus (assembly GCF_964263955.1). Taxonomy (NCBI): domain Eukaryota; kingdom Metazoa; phylum Chordata; class Actinopteri; order Salmoniformes; family Salmonidae; genus Coregonus; species Coregonus lavaretus. Next base: position 4,152,739 of record NC_140007.1, on the reverse strand, counting down.
TCTCTCATTATGAAGGGAAGTCATTTGTAGCCTGTAGCATTTTTCTGCAAAGCCTCTGTGAAACTGCATTGCAGATATGTGTAATTGCAATTCCAGCCAAGGTTCTCATTCTCCCTATATACAAAAGCCTAGTCGCTAGACCAGAGCCAAGGGCCAAGGTCTGAAGAACTGTATTGAAAAGTGCAAAAGGTATCCATCAGTGCTTGTCTATTTATCCTTTGTAGTTCACCTATCAAACGTGAATACAACGATAAGGGCAGGTATTCAATCGTAATGCAATGTAATGTGTAATGATTGAATGCTACACTCCTTCTTTAAAGAACTCCCATCATTCCAAGTAGACAATTATGAATTCAACCAATGTAGGATGACATTTAAAAAATCTAATTAAAATTGCAATGGTGATATTGGGCCGAATCCTAACATGAAGTACACAAAATAATCAAAAAATATCATTCTTTTTTTTGTTTTTTATTTAATGGTTAAGATTCGTTGCATTACAGTATGAGTTTAGCACCTGTATTTGTAGGACATACTGTAAAGTAATAACATTTTTGGAAAAACTGTGCTGGATGAACAAGCAGACTGAATTGCACCATATAACCATAAACTTTTCACAAACTCCCACTTTTCAGATTAACTAGATAATATACACAAGTGATTATAAAATAGATCTGCCGCTTTGAGAGAGCAAGCTATTCTGCTCTATTGATATAAATATACATTAACCATTTTATGAAATGTTACTTAAATCAAATGATTACAATTATTGTGAATTCAAGTATCTACTTTAAGTATTTATTATAGATAAAATATTAAAATTATCTGATTGCACATTAGCATTTTCAAAAAGACATTTACTTCAGACTTAATTCCCATTTACACTAAAATAGTTCACTGGCAGAACAGCCTAAAATGTTTAGCATTTCTGAGGATCAGTTATGGCTTAGTTAGGGTTTTGAATTGACTGAGGTGGCCCCGTTATCTTCTCATTGAATCTGGTCGGAAAGTGGGGCACAGAGATCTAAATGTACTTATTTCTGGACACCACATTGTTTCATTTTCAGTCCTGGGTTACAACCCTCCATATAGGAGGTTTAGGTTAGAGTAGGGTGAAGCTGCCCCTTAGAAGCTGATCTATGGTCAGTTTTGTGTGTTTACCCATAATTCTTAAGGTTAAAATTTAGGCAGGGCTGCTGATTCTAAATCTGTGTCTAAGGGCAACTTCTTCCTGGAGCGTTAAGGTTGGGCCAAAACATTTGCAGTGCTCTTCAAGTGCAAAAATACAAAACAGGGGGGAAGAGAGGAAAGGGGTTAGGGTTAAAGTGCAAGACAAGTGTTTTAGTGACCGGGAATAGGTCCTTATACATAACAACATCTAAACCTTCATTTGACGTTTATTTTTATTTTTGTTTCATAAAAGATTATTCTCTTCAAACTAACTTAAACTTTTATATAAAAAGTCGACTGCAGCTCCCTTTTCTGAATTATTTAAAGGCCCAGTGCAGTCAAAATTCACTTCTTCCTGTGTTTTGTATCAAATTGTACAACAGCTGATGAAACTAACACTGTAAAAGTGTGAAAACATTTGATCAGTGTTATTTCCTGATAGTTGCTGGTTGAAAATGCAATCTACACACAACCTTTTAATCAGCAGGTTTGCATGGGTGGGGGTTTTGGCTTGCCTGGTGACATCACCAGGTGGTAAATTGGTTAATAGACCACTAACAAAGAGAGTTCCAAACCTCTCTGCCAATAACAGCTAGTTTTCAGTTTTCCCCTCCCCACTCCCAAACTAATTTGATTGTGCTGCAATGTTGCAACTACAAGTACTTTCCCATTGTTAGATTCAGCATTTAGGCCTTAATCTGTAACATTAGCAGTGAAAACCTATATTAAAACAAAATCTACACATCTTCAAACTTTGTGGATATGCTGTTTACATTGCTTGGGTGTAGATATAGATTTGAGTGTGGAAATGTTTGCGTTAACATCCCCAATCATATGCCCCAAGGTCTAATCACTGTCTCTAAAATTCGATAAAATCTCATATCATTTTGTGAAAATGGTGCTAACTTCCTACATTTCAGTGTAAATGCAACAAAGACTATAACTACGTAGCTTAGCCACAGCATAAGAACACAGGAAAGAATATGATGTATGTGTTACAGTGTGGTCTTTCACTACTTTGGGCCGTCGAAAGAAAGCCAAACAAAACAAAGAAAGAGACAAAAACTAATTAGCATATTGCACTGAAGCAGACTGATAAAAAAAAACCTCTCTACCTCGACATTCTTCTGCCACAATAAAAAACAAAAGACGCCAAAATGAAAAACAACAAAAATGCAAATGAGTGTGATCGCTTTAGACCAAATTTGACCTTCCTGCCTTGAAAAAAAGAGTGATGACGTCATTGCTTTGAGTATGTATATATCTCTCTCTATATATAGAGATATTTTATATATACACAGTACAGTTTATCCGTAAAAAAAATCACTAGCAGTACCTCACCATCCTAATAGAATATCCTTTGAAAAATCTCTCAAACACAACATGAATCTAAAGACATATAGAGGGAATATGCCAACATTAATTAGAAATACTACTTTTGTTTAGAAAATGCTATTTATACATAGAGCGGGATTATAACTTTGATTACAATTAACCGCTGTTGTCAATAGTTTAACTGAAACGATGCTTAGAAATGGAATGGAGGAAACAAAATGCAAATGACTGTTATATCAACATATACCAGTAGACACAAACCGTATACAGTATATTTAAGGTTGAAACACAAAGATCAGAGTGCAGTTGTTTTTAGTTTCGTTCTCTGTCCCCCAGTCCTTGAGGCATCCAAAACGTCCTTGAGCTTACTGGCGTAATGTGGATAGATAGACATAGATAGCATCCTCTCTGGCTCTTGGGTTAGTCAGAGCTACTCGGAAGGAGGGGGCACCCACTTGGGCTTACTCCTCCGTGTGGTGGGTGGGTTGGGCTGTCTGTTTAGTGTCAGGCTCCCTGTGTTCCCCCTCTCTGTCGGGACCGGGGTCTTGGCCTGGGCCATGTTCGGGGTGGGGGCTGAGGTTGGGTTCGGGGTGGGGGCTGAGTTTTGGGTGGTGCTGAAAATAGTATTGGTTTGGACGGGGGTGGCCTCAGGGGGGCGCTCTTTGGGCTTGCGGCCTCTCTTCTTTCCCATGGTGGCTCCGTTCTTAACCTCAGTTTTCTCTATCCCTTGGTGCTCTGACGGTTTGCTCTTGCTGCTGATGCTGCTGCTGGGCACCATGTGGCTGGAGGCTCGGAACCAGTTCTGTAACGTATGGTAATGTTGAGGGAAAAACATTAAACTGCATGTTATTGCAAGTGTATGACATCCACCTGTGTGTTTTAAAATGTGTGTATAAATGAGTGTGTATATCAGGCCTATCTGTAAGTGAGTGTTTATGTATGTTCGTCTCACCTGTGAGTGTGTCTTGCTGATATGGTACTTGACACCACTCTCTGAGCTGAATTCCTTCTGGCACAGTAAGCAGGTGTACTTCCCTGCATCGCCCCCTGCCTGGAGCACACAGAAACACACCCCAGTCAAGTGTAGGTAGAAGTTGTCCCTAAACCCAACAAGGTGATACAGGGTCAGATATTTTCTTATCCATTTAAATTATACTGGTCCTGATGGTCCTACCTGGTTACAGTTGGCTAGATGAGCTTTGAGTCCGGACACACTGGAGTAAACAGCTTCACAGCTCTAAAAACAGAGAGGAACAAACTCTGCCTATAAAACATGAACTTGTTCATTTTTAGAGACTGTTGAGCTCTGAATTGACAGCGCTGAAATGAATAACAGCAACTGGACTATTTAAAATACAGGAGTTATCTGAGAGGGGTTTAATGTACAGAACATGTTGTCCAGAGGTTCTTACTCCGTTGGAGCAGCAGATGAAGCCCTTCTCTTTGACCTCATTCTTCCAGCTCTCCAGCAGCTTGGGACTGAACTTGGGAAGGCCAGGACGAGTGTAGTTCAACTGGGGGAGGAAGACGGACGACATGTTAAGTGTGTGTGTGTGTGTGTGTGTGTTTGTGAGTGTACGTGTCTGTATCTTACCCTCTTGCTGTCCGGTACCAGGTCATCTTTGATGCGACGCTTTGTGCCCCAGTCCTTGGCCAGTTCATCCTCTGCTATCTCCTGCAGGTGGAACACTGCTACCTGAGCAGACTGACGTCTCACCCTACCACTAGGAGTCCTCTCAAAGTCCTCCCCCAGCCCCTCTCTCTCCCCACCCCACTCTCTCTCCCTCTTTCTCCCATCCCTCTCTCTCTCCTTCTCCCTACCCGCAGACAACCCCTGCCACTTCTCTTTTTTCTTCCTCTCTCTCTCCATGTGGTTCTGTTCCCTCCTTCCTGCAGGCTGTGGCTGTGACTCCTCTGTTGTTACCTGGAGGAGAGGAGGGACACAGCCCAGTCAGAGACCAATGAGGAAAGGATTCACAGCGATTCAACCAATGACTATGGGTGTAATAAAGGACGAGAGGATAGGGAATAGAGAGCAATAGTAACGGCGTCTTTTTGTAGGCATAACTCCGCCATGGCTTGTCGGCCTAAGCCTGTGAGGAAATTAATATAAAAAAAAAAAAGTGTTTTTGGGATAAATGCAGAAAATAAGATCTGTGGTAAACACAGGCTTAGGAGATCTTATACGTTTTGTTCTATGAGATAATCTTCATCAGATAACGTCACTTTTTGTGAATTATGAAGCATTTATGTAATCAAAGCACATAAAGCACATAACGGCTTCATAATTCATAAAGATCTGACATTATCTCACAGAACAAAACGTATAAGATCTCCTAAGGCTGTGTTAACCTCTGACCTTATTTTCGGCGTTGATCCCAAAACCCAATTTTTCCCCATAAATGTCCGCCATAGGAATGGCTGAACGAACCAGATGTAACTAATTTCCATAATTAACAGTATATATGACATGTCAAGACACACTAGTCATAATAGTTTAATAGTAAACAACGTTCAGCTCTCTCTTACCCCTCTGCCGGTGGTATTGTTGATATTGTTGGTATTGTTGTTAGTGGTGGTGGTGGGGTGTTCGGTGCGGAGGTGGTAGTCTCTGCCAGACTTAGAGCGGTAACTCTTCCCACAGTGCTGACACAGGAACACAGGCTTGTCCTCCTCTGATAGCTCTCTGCCACAGCGCTTCTGATGGTATTGGTATCCCATCAGACTGGAGAAATGGGCCGAGCAGCCCTGTGTGTGTGTGTGTGTGTGTGCGTGCGTGCGTGCGCAACATTTAAAAAGGGAGAAATAAAAACATTCACAATAGACTAGAAATCAGGTTAGTGGAGCGGAGTATGGATTTGTCTAACGAACACAACCATCACATTTTGTCTATGTATTATTCATCTAACCCTTTTATATAGTCTAATTAACATAAACATATTTTTCTCAAGAGAGATGGCCAACCATTTTTTGTGGTTGTTTGACATAAGAATGAGATAGAAGTGGAGGAAAGATTGAACCATGTCCATGGATGAAGAGAGGTTATTGTAAATGTCTCTGTCTCTGCACCCCTGCCTCTTCCCCTCTCTGCACTGTAGTGTGAGGAATTGGTAACAGAGTGTTGATGTGTGTTTGGGCAGAATAACAAGAAAGACAGAGGAGAGGAGGGAGCGAAAAAGGAAAGTGAGAAAGAGAGAGAACGAGAGAGGGGTAAATGGAGATGGAGGGTTGTGCAGCAAAAATAGAGAAGAGGAGTGAATAAAATTGGAGACGATAGCAAGAGAAAGAAAGAAAGAAAGAAAGAAAGAAAGAAAGAAAGAAAGAAAAAGAAAGAAAGAAAGAAAGAAAGAAAGAAAGAAAGAAAGAAAGAAAGAAAGAAAGAAAGAAAGAAAGAAAGAAAGAAAGAAAGAAAGAGAAAGAAAGAAAGAAAGGGCACAGCCCACTGTGCAAAAACTGGTTGAATCAACGTCGATTCCATGTCATTTCAACCATAAAATTTGAATTAACGTGGAATACTGATCCAATGACATTGTGACATTTTTTGTTGATTTAACATTAGTTGACAACTCAACCAAATGTAAATCAAAACTACACATTGAACTGACGTCTGTGCCCAGTGGGAGGAGAGAGTACATACCTCGCTAGGACACTTGATTCGTCCCATCTGTTTGAGCACTCTGCGCAGCCTCTCTCTCTCCTCCTGCCCGTCCCCCATCTGGCCCTCGCTCCCCGAAGCCTGAGGGTGGGAAAACACAGCGTCGTACTAGCGTCCTGTCCCCTCAAAACACCTCCCCCTCCCAAACCAGGCCTGGAAAATGTGATTTCCATCTCAGGCATTCGGGCGGTGCCAGAATCATTAAACGGTTTCATAGGAAGGTCGTTACTCAACGCATGTTTATGACAACTGTCAAACTAATGTTTTCACCAAGGTGTTTATCAGTGCCAAAAACATGCCTGATAAAAATAGCAGCTGACAGCACAGCACAGCCAGAGAGAGGAGGAAAGGGGAGGGGGGCTACAGATTAGGGTAGTGATTAAGTGCATTTGTGACCCATTTCAAGAAGCTAGGCGTATTTCGCACGTCACTACGTCACAAGAGAGGCCTTTAAATGTTTTTTTGACAGAAATGCCTTCTGGAACATGTGAACTTTCATCTGCCTTGATAACAAACATGTATGCCATCTGTAAATACAATTGTTAAATTACGAGCCTAGTTGGTTTAGCCACGGAAAAATACAGGAACCTTCCCGCTAGCCATGATTGGCTGAGATAATGGATTTACTGGACATGCCGAGAGATGAGTTCGGATTGGTCTGCCATGTAGCACGCCTCTGTCTATAACATGAGCTCCTCAGTATGTGTAGATAATCCTTTCTACTGTGGCTTTCTTTTAAAGATATCATGAAGAACTGAAAAAGTGTTGCTACTGCTCTCAACATTGCTGCCCTGAAGTTGTGATGGACTACTTTCTGGAGGACGATCATGCCATGCTGACTCTCTCAGACTCTGAAAATGAATCAGATGATGAGGAAATCCCTGATTCAGGTAAAAACATTTTCACTGAACCAGACATTGTAGGGATGACAGTGATGGGGAAGAAAAGGTGATCAACAGTGTTGTTGTCACGGAAGAAGTTGACCGAGTTTTGAAATCAATGGAATGCTCGGTGGAAGCATAGAGATGATTGCCAAATACGGAGACAGTCGATAAAAGAACACAGAAGGCTGTTGTATAAAACACCTGACTCCAGATCACATCTTCAAACTAATGGCAACCATGGCATCCATGGCAGAGAGGGAGAAGTGTTCGTCTATGTATACGGGTAAGAGTCTAGCTACATTTTCAGATATTATAAGTTTCTAATTTAGTCAGAAAGTCGTTTTCATTACAATTGAAAGCATACTGTTAGCTAGCTACCTAAAGTTAGCTGACTGGCTCGCTAGCTGAAGTTACGAATGATCTGTCTAGTAATATTATTTGCATCTCCGAAATCCAGCTAGCTAACATTGAACCTAGTTGGTTAGCTTTAGCTACAGTGGCTTGCGAAATTATTCACCCCCGTTGCCATTTTTGCCCATTCTTCAAGGCAAAACTGCTCCAGCTCATTCAAGTTGGATGGGTTCCGCTGGTGTACAGCAATCTTTAAGTCATACCACAGATTCTCAATTGGATTGAGGTCTGGGCTTTGACTAGGCCATTCCAAGACATTTAAATGATTCCCCTTAAACCACTCAAGTGTTGCTTTAGCAGTATGCTTAGGGTCATTGTCCTGCTGGAAGGTGAACCTCCGTCCCTGTCTCAAATCTCTGGAAGACTGAAACAGGTTTCGCTCAAGAATTGCCCTGTATTTAGCGCCATCCATCATTCCTTCAATTCTGACCAGTTTCCCAGTCCCTGTCGATGAAAAACATCACACAGCATGATGCTGCCACCATCATGCTTCACTGTGAGGATGGTGTTCTCGGGGTGATGAGAGGTGTCGGGTTTGCGCCAGACATAGCGTTTTCCTTAATGGCCAAAAAGCTCAATTTTAGTCTCATCTGACCTTCTTCCATATGTTTGGGGAGTCTCCCACATGCCTTTTGGCGAACACCAAACGTGTTTGCTTATTTTTGTCTTTAAACAATGGCTTTTTTCTGGCCACTCTTCCGTAAAGCCCAGCTCTGTGGAATGTACGGCTTAAAGTGGTCCTATTGAGAGATACTCCAATCTCCGCTGTGGAGCTTTGCAGCTCCTTCAGGGTTATCTTTGGTCTCTTTGTTGCCTCTCTGATTAATGCCCTCCTTGCCTGGTCCGTGAGTTTTGGTGGGCAGCCCTCTCTTGGCAGCTTTGTTGTGGTGCCATATTCTTTCAATTTTTTTATTATGGATTTAATGGTGCTCCGTGGGATGTTCAAAGTTTCGGATATTTTTTTATATTAGTTAAATAAAGTCCACCTGTGTGCAATCTAAGTGTCACATGATCTTTCACATGATCTCAGTATATACAGTGAGGGAAAAAAGTATTTGATCCCCTGCTGATTTTGTACGTTTGCCCACTGACAAAGACATGATCAGTCTATAATTGTAATGGTAGGTTTATTTGAACAGTGAGAGACAGAATAATCCTGAAAAACACATGTCAAAAATGTTATAAATTGATTTGCATTTTAATGAGGGAAATAAGTATTTGACCCCTCTGCAAAACATGACTTAGTACTTGGTGGCAAAACCCTTGTTGGCAATCACAGAGGTCAGACTTTTCTTGTAGTTGGCCACCAGGTTTACACACATCTCAGGAGGGATTTTGTCCCACTAATCTTTGCAGATCTTCTCCAAGTCATTAAGGTTTCGAGCCTGACGTTTGGCAACTCGAACCTTCAGCTCCCTCCACATATTTTCTATGGGATTAAGGTCTGGAGACCACTCCAGGACCTTAATGTGCTTCTTCTTGAGCCACTCCTTTGTTGCCTTGGCCGTGTGTTTTGGGTCATTGTAATGCTGGAATACCCATCCACGACCCATTTTCAATGCCCTGGCTGAGGGAAGGAGGTTATCACCCAATATTTGACGGTACATGGCCCCGTCCATCATCCCTTTGATGTGGTGAAGTTGTCCTGTCCCCTTAGCAGAAAAACACCCCCAAAGCATAATGTTTCCACCTCCATGTTTGACGGTGGGGATGGTGTTCTTGGGGTCATAGGCAGCATTCCTCCTCCTCCAAACACGTCGAGTTGAGTTGATGCCAAAGAGCTCACTTTTGGTCTCATCTGACCACAACACTTTCACGCAGTTCTCCTCTGAATCATTCAGATGTTCATTGGCAAACTTCAGACGGCCCTGTATATGTGCTTTCTTGAGCAGGGGGACCTTGCGGGCGCTGCAGGATGTCAGTCCTTCACGGCGTAGTGTGTTACCAATAGTTTTCTTGGTGACTATGGTCCCAGCTGCCTTGAGATCATTGACAACATCCTCCCGTGTAGTTCTGGGCTGATTCCTCACCGTTCTCATGATCATTGCAACTCCACGAGGTGAGATCTTGCATGGAGCTCCAGGCCGAGGGAGATTGACAGTTCTTTTGTGTTTCTTCCATTTGCGAATAATCGCACCAACTGTTGTCACCTTCTCACCAAGCTGCTTGGCGATGGTCTTGTAGCCCATTCCAGCCTTGTGTAGGTCTACAATCTTGTCCCTGACATCCTTGGAGAGCTCTTTGGTCTTGGCCATGGTGGAGAATTTGGAATCTGATTGATTGATTGCTTCTGTGGACAGGTGTCTTATACAGGTAACAAGCTGAGATTAGGAGCACTCCCTTAAAGAGTGTGCTCCTAATCTCAGCTCGTTACCTGTATAAAAGACACCTGGGAGCCAGAAATCTTTCTGATTGAGAGGGGGTCAAATACTTATTTCCCTCAATAAAATGCAAATCAATTTATAACATTTCTGACATGCGTTTTTCTGGATTTTTTTGTTGTTATTCTGTCTCTCACTGTTCAAATAAACCTACCAATAAAATTATAAACGGATCATTTCTTTGTCAGTGGGCAAACGTACAAAATCAGCAGGGGATTAAATACTTTTTTCCCTCACTGTATACACCTGTTCTGAAATGCCCCAGCGTCTGCAACAGCACTAAGCAAGGGGCACCATGAAGACCAAGGAGCTCTCCAAACAGGTCAGGGACAAAGTTGTGGAGAATTACAGATAAGGGTTGGGTTATAAAAAAAATATCAGAAACTTTGAACATCCCACGGAGCACCATTAAAAAGAATATGGCACCACAACAAACCTGCCAAGAGAGGGCCGCCCACCAAAACTCACGGACCAGGCAAGGAGGGCATTAATCAGAGAGGCAACAAAGAGACCAAAGATAACCCTGAAGGAGCTGAAAGCTCCACAGCGGAGATTGGAATATCTGTCCATAGGACCACTTTAAGCTGTACACTCCACAGAGCTGGGCTTTACGGAAGAGTGGCCAAAAGGCATGTGGGAGACTCCCCAAACATATGGAAGAAGGTACTCTGGTCAGATGAGACTAAAATTGAGCTTTTTGGCCATCAAGGAAAACGCTATGTCTGGCACAAACCCAACACCTCTCATCACCCCAAGAACACCACCCCCACAGTGAAGCATGGTGGTGGCAGCATCATGCTGTGGGGATGTTTTTCATCGCAGGGACTGGGAAACTGGTCAGAATTGAAGGAATAATGGATGGCGCTAAATACTGGGAAATTCTTGAGCGAAACCTATTTCAGTCTTCCAGAGATTTGAGACTGGGAGGACAATAACCCTAAGCATTCTGCTAAAGCAACACTTGAGTGGATTAAGGGGAAACATTTAAATGTCTTGGAATGGCCTAGTCAAAGCCCAGACCTCAATCCAATTGAGAATCTGTGGTATGACTTAAAGATTGCTGTACACCAGCAGAACCCATCCAACTTGAAGGAGCTGGAGCAGTTTTGCATTGAAGAATGGGCAAAAATCCCAGTGGCTAGATGTGCCAAGCTTATAGAGACATACCACAAGAGACTTGCAGCTGTAATTGCTGCAAAAGGTGGCTCTACAAAGTATTGACTTTGGGGGAGTGAATAGTTATGCACGCTCAAGTTTTCTGTTTTTTTGTCTTATTTCTTGTTTGTTTAACAATAAAAAATATTTTGCATCTTCAAAGTGGTAGGCATGTTGTGTAAATCAAATGATACAAACCCCCCAAAAATCCATTTAAATTCCAGGTTGTAAGGCAACAAAATAGGAAAAATGCCAAGGGGGTGAATACTTTTGCAAGCCACTGTACATCCTTAGTCTGCGAGGGAAAGGAGGGGGATAAGATGGTAGCTCTGAGGATTACATGTAATTCCCACACTAAAGCAAAGCAAAGAGAATCATGTCACAGTCAGGCCCTGAGGCTAGAGAACACACACTCCCACTAGCCTTAGATTCACCAGGGGACACAGCGAAAACACCAGCATCTATTTTTTTAAACCTATATCAGACATGAGAGAGAAGGAAAGGGGTGAGAGAATGAGAGAGAGAAATACAGAGAAAGAATGAGAGTGGGAAAGAACGATATGGAAATGTAGTGAGAGTGTGAGAGGAAGAGAGAGGGAGGGAGAGAGACAGAGCGAGAGGAGAGGGAGTAAGGGAGTACTAGAGAGAGGGATAGAGAGTAGAGAGAGAAATCAGAGGTAGTGTATCACAGTGGCAGTTACAACAACAAGGTCAAAGCCAGCAGGTGACCTCTGTCACTGTGTCATTCTGCTGCTGTGTTTTCCGACGCTGCACTGGGGCTCAGCCATGTGACCATAGGACACACACTGGGTACAGACTAGCAACGATGCCACTTCTGCAGGTAATTCAGAACAACACAAACACACCCACATAGACACGCACAATCACAAACGAAAGTGTTTGGGACATGTTAGTTCATTCATATTTTATTATACTTTTTAAGATAGTCGTTTTGAATTATTCAACAAACTTAATTGGAGAGCCATTCCACTAACGCAGGAGGGATATGTTGATATCTTAATGAACATCCCTACTGCACCAGAATGTAATGTGCAGAGACTGAAGACATAAGGGTCTTAGCCAGTTTTACTTCACTTGTACAGAGGGCATAACTCATCTTAGATTTAAACAAATCAGCTATGATGGCAAGGCTGAATGAAACACACACACACAGTATTGCGCAGCTAACCTTGTGAGGACATACAATTCAGTCAATTCAAAATCCTATTTTCCCTAACCCTAAACCTAACCCTAACCCATACCCTTACCCTAATCCTAACCTTAACTCTAACACAAAAACCTAACCTTAACCCTAACCCTAAACCTAACCCTAGCACCTAACCCTAAAACTAACCCTATCTCCTAATCCTAACCCTAATTTTAACCTTAACCTTAAACTTCCTAGAAATAGCATTTGACCTTGTGGGGACCAACAAAATGTCCCCAGTTGGTCACATTTGTCTTGCTTTACTATTCTTGTGGGGACTTCTGGTCCCCACAAGTATAGTTAAACATGTCCACACACACACACGCATGCACACACGCACACGCACAAAGGAGACTGTTTGGGAAATGTTTGTTCATTAATATTTTATGATGGGGCGGCAGGTAACCTAGCGGTTTAGATCATTGGACCAGTAACCGAAAAGTCATTGGTTCGAATCCCTGAGATGACTAGGTGAAAAACCAGTCAAATCAAATCAGGTCGACGTGTCCACTAATGCAGGAGAGAGGGCCATGTTAATATATTAATGAACCTCTACTTGAGCAAGGCACTTAACCCTAATTTCTGTGGATACGAGTTTCTGCTAAATGTAAAACTTTTTGAGATAGTAGTTTTGAATTATTTAACAAACTTAATTGAAGTGCCATTACACTAATGCAGGAGGGATATGTTGATATCTTAATGAACCTCTCTACTGAGGGAGTTAACACCATAATGTAATGTGCATGCTTTCAGAATAACCATAACAAGCATTACTTCAGCTGTGCCAAAAAGAACAACAGTAGCCTCCTGTAGCTCAGTTGGTAGAGCATGGCGCTTGCAACGCCAGGGTTGTGGGTTCGATTCCCATGGGGGGCCAGTATGAAAAATGTATGCACTCACTAACTGTAAGTCGCTCTGGATAAGAGCGTCTGCTAAATGACGTAAATGTAAAAATCCATCTTTTAGAACAGGGGTGTCAAATTAATTTTGCACCACGGCCGCATTCGGTCTTCACCGAGGTCCAGAGGGCCGCACTTTAAATTGATTACTTCAATTAATAGCCCAGGAGTTTATTTGCTTCAATCACTGAACACAACAGGCGCTTATAAGAGACATGCTTCTATTTGAGCCATGCATCTATTTCCTTAATGCACACAACTTTTGCTCAATAAAATGTTGAAAAGACTACCACACTGTTTATTGTGACCAGTATGACCAGTATAACATAATAACAAATCCATCGCAGATCAGACTTGCAAAGACTAGGCTGCCTATCACACACCCCCAATTCTATGCTTCAGCACCATTCTCTCACTTGTTGTGCCTTGTTGCAGCGAGATCATATTACTTTATGCTTAACTGTCATGTTTTTTTTAACCCTTACCGGCTACATTCACTTCACCAATAGATGTTTATTTCCCCCCCCCAACCATGTCAAACCACAGTACTGTCTCATCCATGGCAATGATGTTGCTCTTCTTTATCTTATTTTATGCACTGAATTTCACTCGTAAACAATTCATTTAGACCCAGCGTTTATTTAAAACAGCTGTTTATTTACTGAAATGTGTGCCAATGCCCGGCTATCAAAAGGGACAGGTGGCTATTTGAGACTGCATTTCATTGAAGTTTTACAATATATTCCCTTGTCATCAAAATGTGCAAAAAATAGTTCTCTATCTAATAACGCTTTTAGAATTTTCGATGCTCCCTGACTGTCTAGCTTTCCTTTCGTTGACCATTAGCAAGCTGGGCAGAGTGACTATAAACGTAGGTCCATTATGTAGGTCCATTTTCATTTCTACACAGTTTCAATTTAGTTTTAGTCATTTCAATGTTGATTAAGAACAATTTTCCCTGAGAAGAATACATAAAATACAATTACTGTAATTTTTTTACTCAAACCACCTTCGGGCAGGATCCAGCCCACGGTCCTTATGTTTGACACCCCTGTTTTAGAAACATTTAAAACAATTTTTTTTTACCCACAGTTATAATTGTTTGGTACATGGCCTTCTCAAGAGACTCTGTCTAAAATTGCACATTTCTGATACTATATCCCTTCACACAATCCATCCATTACAAGAAACAAGGTGCTCTTTCTGACAGGGGAAACCAGACACAAGCACACTGTAGGGTGTTGGAGTCCATATTGGTCAGAAGTGAAAACACACTCTACTTTAGGGTCTGGTAGACACTTGGGGCTCAATTTTAACAAACCTAATGCAAATGGTCAATCTAAGCGCAGGCGGTAGCGCTATAGGTTCAGGGGTGTGTCAGAAATATTTGTGCTATTTTCACAACTACAATTATCGGCTCACTTGCTGGCGTTGGCGCGAAAGGGTTGGGTTTTCATGAACAAGTTGTTGGTGTGTCGAGGCTTGGCCCCTCACTGGCCAATCAGAACATGCTCCATAGCTAAATATGTGGTTGCTTCAAGTTGTTTATTTACGGTCTTTTATGTATTGCATTGGAATCAAATCCAATTCCAATGTTAGTCCGTTATAGTTTGTTAAATGGCCTACAGAAACGAAATAACAAAATGTAGACCTATCCCATCTTTGCTAAATACATTAATTTGAACCCATTGTCCTAAGTAATTGCATGGCTTCAATAGCATTCATTTACATTTCAGTCATTTAGTAGACGCTCTTATCCAGAGCGACTTACAGTTAGTGAGTGCATACATTTTCATACTGGCCCCCCGTGGGAAACGAACCCACAATCCTGCCGTTGCAAGCGCCATGCTCTACCGACTGAGCTACAGGGGACATTCACACTGATATAGGGGCTAGGCCTACTGTAAATTGCACTTTGGCTGTGCATGGACATGCCAAACATTGTTAATAAGCTAGATTCAATTCATTATTGATAAGGCCTAAAAAGAGAACACATAATTCTAATCAAATTCTACAAATAAAAAATACATGTTTTAAATAGGCTATGTCGAAATACACTTACAGGCACCATAATTTCTCCCCGTGGGCATGTAATATTAAAACAACGCAGACTATGGAGGGTTTTACGCACATCCAAACTTTTCACAGTAGCTGGATCCAATATAAAGAGAAATGGAGAATGTCCACTCACCGTTATACAGCTCCCAAATATTTTTTATGAATATAATCGGAACCATCTTACAGATCAGATCGTATTCACACATCTCCAGGAGTTGCATTGCATGCGCGCCACGGAGTTGTCACCATAAAACCAGGAAGGAAGGTGAATCATTCTAATAAGTTTGGTTGTTAACGAAAAACAAGCAATCTGTTGTTTTTTAAAAATACAACAGCAACAATAAATAAATGTAAAATGTAATGAAATCATAAAATGGCCAGGATAAAAAAGACATGCATTGCTGTTGAACCAGTCTGTGTTATAGTAGGCCTAAGGGAGGGCTCTGGTTTTGAACATATGAACAAGCATTTGTCACAGGAAAATAACTTCTAAATACAAGGTTCACCAGTATGTCAGCTCACTATTTTGCTCCTCTCAAACTTGATATTTTAATAAAACTTTGATGATTAAGATTTATTTCCAAGCGTTCTCAGGAGCCAAACCCTTGACTACTTCGCGACTGCATTGGGCAGGACAACAACAAAAAAAGCCTTCATTGAGAGGAGCGGAGGCTATGCTTGGTTTTTAATCCAATAAAACGAAATGGAAAAAAACACAAGTTTTTTATATCTCTAAATACGAAGTATACAGGCACCAAAAGCAGATTAGGATACTCTTGTTCCATGTGCATATGGGCATTGTGCGTTATCGCTAAAACCAGCTTTTGGTTGGTCTTAAATATCCCTATCAGCGCTGCCTGAAATTAGCACTTTGGATCGTGTTTTTTTTTAAGGACACACCTCAAATATTTCCACCCCTCCCATCTGAGCAAAAGTGAGCTGATATAAGACAGGTAAATTGCTGAACCTGGCGTTAGGGCTGGAAAATGCCAGTGCGTCAGTTTTTACATGACAAAATTGCTAATGTGCGCTTGACACTCGCGTCACCTTAACGCCAGCTGAAAATAGAGCCCTTGGTGTCTATATTGCTCAGAGGTGTCTATATTGGTCACTCAACAGTTCTAGGTATGTAGTGGTCAGTGGGTCACTGGGTCTGAGGTGTAACCTCTTTGACCAGGGCTGGATTACCGAACGGGCACGCAGGGGACTTGCCCCGGGGCCCCCGACTTCCAGGGGCCCCAACAGAACATAGAGGGGGTTTTAGCATATGATAGCAAAATGTGTAGAATTACAGGAAATTAGCTTTCAAACTGCAACATTTTCTCTTAGCCTCATGGCAAAATGTGTAGAATAGCAGGAAATTAGTTTTAAAACTGCAAAACTTTCTCTCAGATTCATGGCAAAATGTGAACAAAAGCATGAGATGCGCTATAAAATGGCCAAGAAATAGAGGTCAGGAGAAGAACCCTTCAATTGTCTGCCATGCCACCCCCAATCCCAAACCAATCCCTCACGCCTACTTGCTAGGAACTCACAACAGAGCTCCCTCCACTGTAACATGTTGCTGATTAAACTCCAACGGTTACTTTCAGAACGGATAGTTTCTGACTAGGGGATCAATAGATCAATCAACTTTGGTTGTGTGTGTGTGTGTGTGTGTGTGTGTGTGTGTGTGTGTGTGTGTGTGTGTGCGTGCTTGCGTTTGTGTGTGTACCTTGCTGCTGTGCTCAGCCATTGTATGGTAGTTGAGTCCGGCCTTGGACCTGAACTGTTTCTGGCACTGCTGGCACTTCAGGGCATCCTGGAGCTGCAGGGTTAAAGGACAAAGTAACTCAAAGGTAATTAATTCCTATTAACTTCTAAATATCTTGTATCCACTGGCAGTCAAGGCCTTAGTCTTTCAGCTCACTGTTCCCCACCCTTTTAATGAAGAAGACACAACAGGCCAATATTGATCTATCTGGCAGAGGAAGAGGTTTTACAGTGACTGACCCCTGTGCTAATGTGGTGATTCTATCACTCCTTAATGGCACAACTGTCACTTTTATAGTCACACAGTCCACCTGGCCAGGCTTCATAAAGAACCCGCTCTCATAAGCACCTATTGCCTTAGCTCTACATTACCTCAATAGTTTAAATTGGCTTCTTCTCCTTGTGTCCTTTCCTGATTGTTTTGACCTACAGCCTGTAGCCTGTGTTTTCAGATTGGTACAGTTAAAGGAGAGGAAGCTACTTCAGAGTATTGAGATGCAGCCACAGTATAATTCCTCCAGCCAATCAATACTCTGCATCTAATGGCCCCCTTCAGAGAGAAGCATCTAACAGCGTGCCTGACTTATTCTCATCCCCAGAGTACAATAGTGGTCTGAACCCGATGAAGAGGTTACAACTGCATTTCAGAAAGCAGTACAATTATTAAAAAGCAAACAAAGAGTTTCATCCCAAAACGTGTTATATCCATTTTCAGAAATGTCGGTAAATTGACATTAATTTAAAAAATATGTGAAAGAGATAGAGCTATACTTTTTTTCATTTTACCATGGCATGGGCTAGTGAAAAGACAGACATTATTTTGTTTGAAATGTATTGCTAGGTAATTTTATTTTAAAGAGACAAATAATCATTTTTGTGGCAAAACGCTATATATCCACATCAAACAACAGTACTCCAACAGAAAAAGTATCCCAATTGAGTTTTAAACAGGTACATGTGTATTCTCTGCAGAAGGTGAGCAGCGTATAACATTTGTGTTAACAATCTATTTGGTTATTATATTGTACAATATTATATATTGTACAATGGACATAAGGGTTCAATACAAATACATATTGCATTTCGTAGTGATGGCAATATCCTTATTCATGTCACTAATATCTTTGTCTGTTCAGCTGTCTGACCCATTTGGGTGAATGAACTTGGTTTGAGCTTTACTAATCGTCCGTGAGTTTTTACTCTTTATTTAGAACCTACAGTGCCTTGGCGTTTTTCCTATTTTGCTGCATTACAACCTGTAATTTAAATGGATTTTTATTTGGATTTCATGTAATGGACATACACAAAATAGTCCAAATTGGTGAAGTGAAATGAAAAAAATTACTTGTTTTAAAAAATTCATGAAATTTATAATGGAAAAGTGGTGCGTGCATATGTATTCACCCCCTTTGCTATGAAGCCCATAAATAAGATCTGGTGCAACCAATTACCTTCAGAAGTCACATAATTAGTTAAATAAAAGTCCACCTGTGTGCAATCTAAGTGTCACATGATCTGTCACATGATTTCAGTATATACAGTGGGGAATATATTTAGTCAGCCACCAATTGTGCAAGTTCTCCCACTTAAAAAGATGAGAGAGGCCTGTAATTTTCATCATAGGTACACGTCAACTATGACAGACAAAATGAGGAAAAAAATCCAGAAAATCACATTGTAGGATTTTTTATGAATTTATTTGCAAATTTGTCACGCCCTGACTCAGTTTAATATTTAATAAACATGTACGCATATCACGCTGCGCCTTGGTCTGACCCGTCGATGAACGAACGTGACAAAATTATGGTGGAAAATAAGTATTTGGTCAATAACAAAAGTTTCTCAATACTTTGTTATATACCCTTTGTTGGCAATGACACAGGTCAAACGTTTTCTGTAAGTCTTCACAAGGTTTTCACACACTGTTGCTGGTATTTTGGCCCATTCCTCCATGCAGATCTCCTCTAGAGCAGTGATGTTTTGGGGCTGTTGCTGGGCAACACGGACTTTCAACTCCCTCCAAAGATTTTCTATGGGGTTGAGATCTGGAGACTGGCTAGGCCACTCCAGGACCTTGAAATGCTTCTTACGAAGCCACTCCTTCGTTGCCCGGGCGGTGTGTTGGGGATCATTGTCATGCTGAAAGACCCAGCCACGTTTCATCTTCAATGCCCTTGCTGATGGAAGGAGGTTTTCACTCAAAATCTCACGATACATGGCCCCATTCATTCTTTCCTTTACACGGATCGGTCGTCCTGGTCCCTTTGCAGAAAAACAGCCCCAAAGCATGATGTTTGCAACTCAGCATTCTTTGTCCTCCAAACACGACGAGTTGAGTTTTTACCAAAAAGTTCTATTTTGGTTTCATCTGACCATATGACATTCTCCCAATCCTCTTCTGGATCATCCAAATGCACTCTAGCAAACTTCAGACGGGCCTGGACATGTACTGGCTTAAGCAGGGGGACACGTCTGGCACTGCAGGATTTGAGTCCCTGGCGGCGTAGTGTGTTACTGATGGTAGGCTTTGTTACTTTGGTCCCAGCTCGCTGCAGGTCATTCACTAGGTCCCCCCGTGTGGTTCTGGGATTTTTGCTCACCATTCTTGTGATCATTTTGACCCCACGGGGTGAGATCTTGCGTGGAGCCCCAGATCGAGGGAGATTATCAGTGGTCTTGTATGTCTTCCATTTCCTAATAATTGCTCCCACAGTTGATTTCTTCAAACCAAGCTGCTTACCTATTGCAGATTCAGTCTTCCCAGCCTGGTGCAGGTCTACAATTTTGTTTCTGGTTCCTTTGACAGCTCTTTGGTCTTGGCCATAGTGGAGTTTGGAGTGTGACTGTTTGAGGTTGTGGACAGGTGTCTTTTATACTGATAACTAGTTCAAACAGGTGCCATTAATACAGGTAATGAGTGGAGGATTATCAGTGGTCTTGTATGTCTTCCATTTCCTAATAATTGCTCCCACAGTTGATTTCTTCAAACCAAGCTGCTTACCTATTGCAGATTCAGTCTTCCCAGCCTGGTGCAGGTCTACAATTTTGTTTCTGGTGTCCTTTGACAGCTCTTTGGTCTTGGCCATAGTGGAGTTTGGAGTGTGACTGTTTGAGGTTGTGAACAGGTGTCCTTTATACTGATAACAAGTTCAAACAGGTATCATTAATACAGGTAACGAGTGGAGGACAGAGGAGCCTCTTAAAGAAGAAGCTACAGGTCTGTGAGAGCCAGAAATCTTGCTTGTTTGTAGGTGACCAAATACTTATTTTCCACCATAATTTGCAAATATATTCATAAAAAATCCTACAATGTGATTTTCTGGATTTTTTTTCTTCTCAATTTATCTGTCATAGTTGACGTGTACCTATGATGAAAATTACAGGCCTCTCTCATCTTTTTAAGTGGGAGAACTTGCACAATTGGTGGCTGACTAAATACTTTTTCCCCCACTGTGTACACCTGTTCAAAAAGGCCCCAGAGTCTGCAACACCACTAAGCAAGGGGCACCACCAAGCAAGCGGCACCATGAAGACCAAGGAGATCTCCAAACAAGTCAGGGACAAAGTTGTGGAGAAGTACAGATCAGGGTTGGGTTATAAAAAAATATCTGAAACTTTGAACATCCCACGGAGCACCATTAAATCCATAATTAAAAAATGGAAAGAATATGGCACCACAACAAACCTGCCAAGAGAGGGCCGCCCACCAAAACTCACGGACCAGGCAAGGAGGGCATTAATCAGAGAGGCAACAAAAAGACCAAAGATAACCCTGAAGGAGCTGCAAAGCTCCACAGCGGAGGTTGGAGTATCTGTCCATAGGACCACTTTAAGCTGTACACTCCACAGAGCTGGGCTTTATGGAAGAGTGGCCAGAAAAAAGCCATTGCTTATAGAAAAAAAATAAACAAACACGTTTGGTGTTCGCCAAAAGGCATGTGGGAGACTCCCCAAACATATGGAAGAAGGTACTCTGGTCAGATGAGACTAAAATTGAGCTTTTTGGCCATCAAGGAAAACGCTATGTTAGGAGTAAACCCAACACCTCTCATCACCCCGAGAACACCATCCCCACAGTGAAGCATGGTGGTGGCAGCATCATGCTGTGGGGATGTTTTTCATCGGCAGGGACTGGGAAACTGGTCAGAATTGAAGGAATGATGGATGGCACTAAATACAGGGAAATTCTTGAGGGAAACCTGTTTCAGTCTTCCAGAGATTTGAGACTGGGACGGAGGTTCACCTTCCAGCAGGACAATGACCCTAAGCATACTGCTAAAGCAACACTTGAGTGGTTTAAGGGGAAACATTTAAATGTCTTGGAATGGCCTAGTCAAAGCCCAGACCTCAATCCAATTGAGAATCTGTGGTATGACTTAAAGATTGCTGGAACCCATCCAACTTGATGGAGCTGGAGCAGTTTTGCCTTGAAGAATGGGCAAAAATCACAGTGGCTAGATGTGCCAAGCTTATAGAGACATACCCAAGAGACTTGCAGCTGTAATTGCTGCAAAAGGTGGCTCTACAAAGTATTGACTTTGAACGGGTGAATAGTTATGCACGCTCAAGTTTTCTGTTTTTTTTTGTCTTATTTCTTAGTTTCATAATAACAAATATTTTGCATCTTCAAAGTGGTAGGGATGTTGTGCAAATCAAATGATACAAACCCCCAAAAAATAAAAAATCTTGGGGAGATGTGAATCGTAGGCTGAACAATTATAGGATATGGACCTAGAAAGCCTGAGTTTATTCAGTAGACCCATTGTGTAACGACCGGTCGTAAAATGATGGTGTAGGGTAGGTTCCATAAGGATAGGTCCCTAGTGGGGGTATTCCCCTGCACGATCTGTAAGAGGGACGAAAGTCCCAGCCGCAGTGGCCGTGAGGCAGTAGAGTGTATGTGGATAGTGATAAAAGTTTGCCTATAAGTTCTGGAGGAGAGCCTCATCCATAG
This sequence comes from Coregonus lavaretus, assembly GCF_964263955.1. NCBI lineage: Eukaryota > Metazoa > Chordata > Actinopteri > Salmoniformes > Salmonidae > Coregonus > Coregonus lavaretus. The sequence continues at coordinate 4,130,878 of NC_140007.1, read as the reverse complement.
TTAGAAAATAAAGAAGATATTCAAACGTTGTTTGAACATGATTTGAGTGTATTAGCAGTAGCAATAAGGAGAGAGTTTGGTTTATGCCCTATTGGGGCGGGGAACCGTGACAGATTATGTGGAAATAGGAAGTGAACTGTGAATAATTTTGGTAATGTGTGTTGTCAACAACAATGATATTTGAGGCATAACACTGGAATAAGACATTAGGTCATCCGTATTCTCCAGTAGTAATTTGGCAGAAGCTTCAGTATTGTGTCTAATACAAGGTATCAGGTCCAGTGACCAAATTATTAGGTACAGATACCGTAACTACTCTCAGGGAAGTGGATATCACTACCTGAAAAATAGTTAAAATTGGCGTGTATTAGAGTGTGGGTGCGGAGATCTAAACACCCTGGACACCGTCGGGAGAGGCTTCGGAAAAATAACTATTGAAATGGCGACCGGCGGCCCTGATTCTCCCTGTAAACGGGGACTAGAGGAAGAAACTTTCAATAAAGCCATAGAGGCTCTGAAAGAGGCACACGAGCATTCTACCAAATCGGCTCGAATATGAAATAAATTGATCAAACTGGATAAAATTGGTCAGCATTTCCCTGCTGATGGAAAATTCCAATCAAATAAAGAACTCAGAGATGCTGTTGTGGTATGGCACAATGACATCAATGAGAAATCGAAAACTCAATATACAAGGGTTTTGATGTCGGCGTTTCTCAACAGAAGAGTATAACCGATTAAACCAAAATTAGTAGATGTACTCAGCTGCAAAAAGACTGGGTACGTGAGTACATTGATAGAATTTGTTCGTCTGCTTTGATGGCAGGTTTGAAACCTGTTATCAAAATGGCAATTGCGGGGGTAGTGGATGAAATAGAGAAGGATGCTTTGAGAGTGGAATCTAACTCTGCTCACTTCGCAGTCGTGCGAGGGGTTAATATTGCCACGGTGAAAGTCACTAACAGTGGTTTCAATGGCCAAGGTAAGACAAAGAAACAGGGAGGGAAAAGTAGCGAAAAAACATAAAAGCGCAGGGCGACAGATCCCTGTTTAGATGTGGGGCTGTTGGTCAATGGAAGACTGAGTGTAGAATGGTAACACTCTTGAGAGCAGCGGGGCAGGAAACTCCCACATAGCGGTGTATGGCCTCGGTTCTATCGATAGTCATAGTTCTTAGAGATGACAGTTTCTATGTGAAGGGAGACGTAGGAGGCCATGTCTCTCACAACTTTCTAATAGATGCCTGGGATCAAATATCACTGATTCCTTACGTTGAGAAATAGGCTAAAAGTATTACATTTAGCAAGGTAACAGGGGCAGCATCGAAAGCGATACGATTACTACCTGTCTTTAAACATAGGACCAGTAACAATACCCAGATAAGGAGGAAGTGGAGCCGGTTTTGTGGTTGGAGAATCTATGCGAAATGGCAGGGGAATGATTTTTAAGAAGGTAACAAATTAAAATTACCAGGCCAAACACTCCTTGCAAACTCAGAATACATTTTTCTAAATGATTTTTTATCTTGTGAGACATTTTATTTAGTCTTATTCTGAAATAGATTGACATTTTATGTCGTCTTATTCTGAAATAGATTTATAGAATTCACGAAAGGGTGGATGGGTCACGGGAAATTAGATTGGACTTAATATTGTGAATAAGTGTTAGTAGAGTTTTAAAGAAGCAATTCTGTCAAGTGACAGCATTGGGGTTACCAAACCTAGAATGACCTTTTAAAATGTTTGTTGATGAACATGAAGGGCATTGTGGTACGGTGGTTACGGAAAATCATGGGGAAAAGAGAGACCAGTCATATACGGGAGTAAATCGTTAAGACTCGGTGGCGAGATAAATGTTGCCGTGTCTAAGGGTAGTACATGCTAAATGAAGGGCACATAAACGTTGGGGTAGATTAAATCACATGATTAATGATTGGAGGGAGGCCAGTGGACTTTTGGGTTGCTAATTAAGATGTAGCATAGTGAATATTATGAAATGTACACTCTCTCTTCCAGGAGAGGAGGGGGTGTCATTATCTCTCTCTATTTGAAATGATTCCCGAGACTTTTGGCTTGGGGAGAGCGGTTAGTGAAATTCTGCAGTTTTTAAAAGTATAAATTGTTGGTGGTGTTAATACCATGTTTGATTTCTTGAGGGGGGTCTGTTGAATTTGGTTGTAAACTGAGTATGCAGAATGATGGAAATGTTTGAAATGTTTTTTAAATGGTTTCTGAAGTACAGGGACAGAAAATACTTAATGGTGTTGAATGACCTTTGTCCTGACTTTCTGGGGAGGCCTGATCAACCTCACTAGAAATGATAGACATTAGGTGAGATTTAAGTATAATATGAATGAGGGACACCTGTCTCTACTCTATTTTACCATTACCTTATGGGATACAATTAGTTCCTTATGGAGTTATCAAGAGTTGTAATTCTAATTTAATTTGTTATTCTAATTAGTTACTTTTTTATTTAACAGGCAAAAAATTAAAAAAATACGCATGAATCACGATGTGAGTCTTGTGTCCAAAGTGGAAATTACCAAATCCCTGAGGTCCTGGCCCTTTGGTAAATATGCAAATACATTTCGTTCAGTATGCATATCAAAAGGACAAGATATGTTGATAATGGTTGACAGTTACACCAAATGGATTGAGGTTTTCCCCACCTTGAGTGATATGTGTATTGTTGTTTTTGTCGATCTATGTGTATTGCTGTTATTGTTTTGGTTCTTGTTTTTGTCTTTGTTTCGATACAAATCTCACCAGATTGGGTCTGCTGAATGGTGGGGATTTCTCCCTAAGTGTTAGCTCTCTAACTCCCTGACCCGGTAACTCTGCGGTGAGGTCGCAGGTATGATAAGGGAGTATAAGTCAATTTGGAAAATGGTTTCAACAGTGTGTTGTTATGCTCTTTGACTTTTGTCTTAGAGATTTTGGTATTAAGAAATTTGGGAATGTAATCATTTGTAATACGGTGAATAGATGGTCTGGATTGTCAGAATCAGAAATATCTTAAACTGTTGTTTTGCTCTGTCCTCTCTCGAGTCATGGCGAAGGTGAACACAGATGGTGTCTTGATGCATGGGAGGGATAATTTGACCAAGAACAGTTAACCTCAACCCCACTTAACCGGCTGAAGAAATAGCGACAGAGGAGTTCTTTACGGCCCTGTCCTGCACCACTATTACTGAGTCCGAGCCAGCAACCTGTGTACGAGCGGCAGGTGTGCGGCATGAGTCCTGAGACCGTGCATGTGGAGTGAGCATGGAGAGAGATCACGTTCAAACTCCTCTCATGCTGCTGGTGCACAGGAGGGAGAATGGACTGTACAGAATGGTGGTGGCTGCTCAGTCAATATGTTTTCTAGGTGTCGTGGAACATGAGAGTGATCATTGTTCCAAAGGAGGGATTGTTGGAAATTCACTAATTGACACTAATATTTTAGTATGTTTATAACTATAGAAGTGGATTAGTAGTAGTGACTAATGTGTTATGGGTTAGATGGAATGTGACTGGAGCGGGATGGAATATGTGACTGGGGTGGAGATCTGTGTGGCTCATAAATTAAGGAAGGGGTAATAGTGTCTGGGGAAAGATACCACTACTCTATGTATATTGTTACAGGGGATTGTTCATTGGAGAGGAAGGACAGCTAACTGTGCACAATATATAGACTACTATGAAGTCAAGTTGAACGTCACATATACCCAGATCATGGTAAGAGTAGCAGAGATAGTGTTGTCATTTCAGACACTATTGTCAACTTTCAATGAGGGGTTCGTCGAAGAAGGTACAACGCTTGAAAGGAAAGCCACAGATTCCTGTATACAAGAGGCCACATCACCGGAAGGGAAGTTCGCTGTAATAACAGCATCTCCTGAAGAGTGTGATTAAGAAACATGTGACTCAGAGTTTTGTTAGGTTGGATACACCTCCAACGCCACCACAGGACTCACTCCACATGAAGTGGTAACGGGGAGACCGATGGGTGTACCGGGTGCTGTTATTCACGTCACAAATTAGTGATCTGGCAATAATGGGAGAGTATATGTTGTCCTATTGTCAGGAAATGACCCATGCGTTGCAGTGTGTACATTCCCAGGGGAAAGCAACACATGAGGAGCAGGAGATAACCGAGAGCACGGGCTGAATCCTGGAGATCGAGTGTACATCAAGATCCACCAGGCGGGGTTGTTGGGACAGCGTTGGTCTGGATCATACACAGTACTCCAGCGGTAAAATACCACAGCCTGTCCTCGGTGGGTTCACACTTCTCACGTAAAACGAGATCCAGCTGCATAATGGGTGAGCTGGAAGCCAGCATGATAAAGGAAGCGGAGCTAAAGAGAGAGAAGGAGAGTAGATTCCACTGTAGACAAGCAGTTGGGTTGGGTCTGGGAGCTACTTTAACTGCCATAGTTTAGGGGTCAGTTGCTTTATTAGTTAATGTAAAAAGGATAGATGTTGGGGTAATTCTACACTGGAAAACATTCTTAGGGCATTGAAGTGAAACGTACAGTACCAGTCAAAAGTTTGGACACACCTACTCATTCAAGGTTTTCTCTTTATTTTTACTATTTTTTACATTGCAGAATAATAGTGAAGACATCAAAACTATTAAATAACACATATGGAATCATGTAGTAACCAAAATAGTGTTAAACAAATCAAAATATATTTTATATTTGAGATTCTTCAAACAGCCACACTTTGACTTGACGACAGCTTTGCACACTCTTGGCATTCCCTCAACCAGGTTCAACTGGAATGATTTTCCGACAGTCTTGAAGGAGTTACCACATATGCTGAGCACTGCTTTTCCTTCACTCTGCCGTCCGACTCATCCCAAACCATCTCAATTGGGTTGAGGTCGGGGGATTGTGGAGGCCAGGTCATCTGATACAGCACTCCATCACTCTCCTTCTTGGTAAAATAGTCCTTACACAGCCTGGTGGTGTGTTGAGTCATTGTCCTGTTGAAAAACAAATGATAGTCCCACTAAGCCCAAACCAGATGGGATGGCGTATCGCTGCAGAATGCTGTGGTAGCCATGCTGGTTAAGTGTGCCTTGATTTCTAAATAAATCACAGACAGTTCCACCAGCAAAGCACCCCCACACCATAACACCTCCTCCTCCATGCTTTACGGTGGGAACTACACATGCGGAGATAATCCGTTCACCCACACCGCGTCTCACAAAGACACAGCGGTTTGAACCCAAAATCTCAAATTTGGACTCCAGACCAAAGGATAAATTTCCACCGGTCTAATGTCCATTGCTCGTGTTTCTTGGCCCAAGCAGGTCTCTTCTTATTGGTGTCCTTTAGTAGTGGTTTCTTTGCAGCAATTCGACCATGAAGGCCTGATTCCCACAGTCCCCTCTGAACAGTTGATGTTGAGATGTGTCTGTTACTTGAACTCTATGAAGCATTTATTTGGGCTGCAATTTCTGAGGCTGGTAACTCTAAAGAACTGATCCTCTGCAGCAGAGGTAACTCTGGGTCTTCCATTACTGTGGTGGTCCTCATGAGAGTCAGTTTCATCATAGCGCTTGATGGTTTTTGCGACTGCACTTGAAGAAACTTTCAAAGTTCTTGAAATGTTCCATATTGACTGACCTTCATGTCTTAAAGTAATGATGGACTGTCGTTTCTCGTTGCTTATTTGAGCTGTTCTTGCCATAATATGGACTTGGTCTTTTACCAAATAGGGCTATCTTTTGTATACCCCCCCTACCGTGTCACAACACAACTCAAATATAAAATATATTTAGATTTGTTTAACACTTTTTTGGTTACTACATGATTCCATATGTTTTATTTCATAGTTTTGCTGTCTTCACTATTATTCTACAATGTAAAAAATAGTAAATGAATGAGTAAGTGTGTCCAAACTTTTGACTGGTACTGTATATACAGTGCTGAGTTACCTCAAGATGAGGTAAAGTTGATTAAGGCCATCGCACGTGTATATCAGGTGGCCATGGAGGAAGAAGGAGATGTGGAGCGAAGTGAAAATGACATGGCTTGGGATCACCTCTTATAACCTGTGGCCGGATGGGGAAGACTGGGTGAAAGGATGAGGATGTTTTTTAGGGCCTTCATTTTTGTGGAACCCAGCAGAAAAGTATCCTGAAGGCATAGTCAGGTGAAGAGAGATTTGGAATCATCATGTTATCAAACTTCGGGTTGTCTTTGCACATATAATGATGCATAGCTTAACACATTATTAATACTGTTATGTTTTGTGTTTCTTTTTGCTTTTCAAGTCTTGTGCTATCACTCTCTTAGGAACCAGAAGCTGAAAGGGAGGAAGCCAAAAGCTCCAGCTCCAGCTGACATGTTATTATACGAGAGATGGAAATAAGTGTGCCTAGTTTAATTATAGATCAGAGGCCATAAGTCTCAGAGGTGAAAACATAATAATCAATTGTGAATGTTAATCATATGTTATTTCTTGTTCATATTTTATTTTCATTTTTGTTCATTTATAAGTAATTTCCAAGTTTATATAATGTTGAACAGTATGGAGTTAATGTTCAAAAGGGGGACTGATGGGTTCTGACTTATAAAAAGGCAATATCCTCATTCATGTCACTAAGGGAGAGAGAGGAATGCAGGACGTTTACATTGTGTCAGAACATGTTACTGTTAATCATCAGGGATCCTATGGGAAGGAGGAGGGCCACAGTCTGGTACAAGTCAACAGGACAGCCCTGAGTTGGGGAAGAGTGAGGAATTTGGGTCGAGGTCAGGGCAGATGAAGTGACAAAGAACAGGCATCACTAAAGTCCTGTCTAGCAACAGAGATGTATTGGCTGTCCAGATGTGTAAGGAGGAGACTCAGCATAGGAGAAAGGTTTAAATGACAGTGCTTGGTGAATATGTCTTTGTCTGTTCAGCTGTCTGCCCCATTTGGGTGAATAAACTTGGTTTGAGCTTTACTAATCGTCTGAGTTTTTACTCTTTATTTAGAACTGAACAGTAGTAATTTTGCTTAATATTGAGATGTGACAGCTGTCACTCCCCTTACTGTAAGCTTAAATCAAAGTTAAAAATATTTCTCTACAGTCAATGATGCTGCAGCTAGTGTCGTTACCATGGCAATTTCAATGGAGGCACCTAGCCCCAAATTAGCAACGAAATCATAGTGTTCAAAATCTAAATGTTAAAAGTGGAAATGTTTAAATGACAAACACCCAGATCCTATATCTGGAGTTTGTATAGATCGTTTTATTTGAATTAGCTTGTAAAATGATTCCATTTAAAGCACCTCTAAAGTAAATGCTTTAAAAGTATGAGAACAACCATAATTCATACACATACAGTGGCTTGCGAAAGTATTCACCCCCCTTGACATTTTTCCTATTTTGTTTGTATCATTTGATTTACACAACATGCCTACCACTTTGAAGATGGAAAATATTTTTTCTTGTGAAACAAACAAGAAATAAGACAAAAAAACAGAAAACTTGAGCATGCATAATTATTCACCCCCCCCAAAGTCAATACTTTGTAGAGCCACCTTTTGCAGCAATTACAGCTGCAAGTCTCTTGGGGTACGTCTCTATAAGCTTGGCACATCTAGCCACTGGGATTTTTGCCCAATCTTCAAGGCAAAACTGCTCCAGCTCCTTCAAGTTGGATGGGTTCTGCTGGTGTACAGCAATCTTTAAGTCATACCACAGATTCTCAATTGGATTGAGGTCTGGGCTTTGACTAGGCCATTCCAAGACATTTAAATGTTTCCTCTTAAACCACTCAAGTGTTGCTTTAGCAGTATGCTTAGGGTCATTGTCCTGCTGGAAGGTGAACCTCCAGCCCAGTCTCAAATCTCTGGAAGACTAAAACAGGTTACCCTCAAGAATTTCCCTGTTTTTAGCGCCATCCATCATTCCTTCAATTCTGACCATGCTTCACTGTGGGGATGGTGTTCTCGGGGTGATGAGAGGAGTTGGGTTTACGCCAGACATAGCGTTTTCCTTGATGGCCAAAAAGCTCAATTTTAGTCTCATCTGACCAGTGTACCTTCTTCCATATGTTTGGGGAGTCTCCCACATGCCTTTTGGTGAAAACCAAACGTGTTTGCTTATTTTTTTCTTTAAGCAATTGCTTTTTTCTGGCTACTCTTCTGTAAAACCCAGCTCTGTGGAGTGTACGGCTTAAAGTGGTCCTATGGACAGATACTCAAATCTCTGCTGTGGAGCTTTGCAGCTCCTTCAGGGTTATCTTTGGTCTCTTTGTTGCCTCTCTGATTAATGCCCTCCTTTCCTGGTCCGTGAGTTTTGGTGGGCGGCCCTCTCTTGGCAGGTTTGTTGTAGTGCCATATTCTTTCCATTTTTTAATAATGGATTTAATGGTGCTCCGTGGGATGTTCAAAGTTTCAGATATTTCTTTATAACCCAACCCTGATCTGTACTTCTCCACAACTTTGTCCCTGACCTGTTTGGAGAGCTCCTTGGTCTTCATGGTGCCGCTTGCTTGGTGGTGCCCCTTGCTTAGTGGTGTTGCAGACTCTGGGGCCTTTCAGAACAGGTGTATATATACTGACATCATGTGACAGATCATGTGACACTTAGATTACACACAGGTGGACTTTATTTAACTAATTATGTGACTTCTGAAGGTAATTGGTTGCACCAGATCTTATTTAGGGGCTTCATAGCAAAGGGGGTGAATACATATGCACGCAACCACTTTTCCGTTATTTATTTTTTAGAATTTTTTTAAACAAGTAATTTTTTTCATTTCACTTCACCAATTTGGACTATTTTGTGTATGTCAATTACATGAAATCCAAATAAAAATCTATTTACACCAAGGGGGATGAATACTTTTTCAAGGCACTGTAAAGGGACCCATGAACATTCATTTCAGATGAAAAAATGCAAATATCACATGAAAATAAATGGTATAACACCCTTTGGTATCAAATATAAACCATCAAAACGTTATATATTGTTCTTATACACAGCAGCATATACTGTACAGTAATATCTAGATCACGTGTTAAACTCATTCCACAGAGGGCCGAGTGTCTGCAGGTTTTCACTCCTCCCTTGTACTTGATTGATCAATTCAGGTCATTGATTTGTTAGGAACTCCCTCACCTTGGTGTCTAGGTCTTAATTGAAATAACAAAAAACAGCATTCACTCGGCCCTCCATGGAATGAGTTTGACACCCCTGATCTAGATGTTGTCAACTGATATTGACTCAGAGGGCAAGTCAGTTTTTGTATTCAGCACAATTGTTTGAGTGAGCTAGAATCAAGAACAGATGTGACACAGTACCAAGTATAATATTATACAGAAAATGGGGCATATGGATTATGATTTAGGGCAAGTGTCAACTGATATATTGGGGTTTAAGAGTTTCAACAGTGAGTGTGAAACACAATCCTTTATTTAGAGGAATGAAAGCCAGATGTGGCACTGTGGCTAGAGGAGTGGATATAAATGGTGAAGACGGAGGTTCACCTCAAATCAAACTCTGTCATGTCAAATGTATTTATACTTTAGAAGTTGAACAGAGACAGTATATTGTGTGGATATTGTGTGTATCCTGCTACAAGCAGTAAGAGAAATATGCAGGCTGCATTCTCAAATGAAAGGGAAAGATTGGCACTATTTCATTTTAGCTGTGAAAACATCTGTTTAGATTGATTTAGTTCTCTGGTCCAAACACCCTCGGTTTTGATTGACTCACCTTTTGGCAGATCTCCATGTGCTTCTTGAGGCCTGAGACGGTCTTTCTTGTGACAATGGAGCAGGTAGGACACACCACCTCCCCCCGCTCTGTAATGGCATGCTGCCACTGGGCCTCTGCTGGAGTACCTGGGGGATATATCAATCAATCAACTAATCAATCAACCAAGCAATCAACCAATCGATCAATACTTTATATTGTGAAAATTGATCACACAAAGTGGTTCAACGTGTGTACCAGGGAAACATTTGGAAGATGGAATATGTCTTGTCAATCAACAGAAATTCACAAGTAGTCCAGAACAGCCATATTAGTACCAGAGGTGAGGGGTGGTGGGTCTCTCCTGGAGGCTGGACCGGGGTGCTTCCCCTGGGGCTCCTCGCTAAACAAACCCCCTTCTAATCTCTTCACACGACCAGCCTTCAGCTTCTCCTCTACCTTGTTCATACCTGAAACATACAGAATGTATGACTGAGTGTACCAAAGGAGGTTGGTGGCACCTTAATTGGGGAAGACGGGCACTTGGTAATGGCTGGAGAGGAATAGGTGGAAAGGTATCAACAACATCATACACATGGTTTCCATGGTTTCAATGTGTTTGATGCCATTCCATTTGCTCCGTTCCAGACATTATTATGAGCCATCCTCCCCTTAGCAGCCTCTACAAACGTGTGTATATTTTATATATTTATTTTTAATTTCACCTTTATTTAACCAGGTAAGCCAGTTGAGAACAAGTTCTCATTTACAACTGCGACCTGGCCAAGATAAAGCAAAGCAGTGCCATAAAAACAACAACACAGAGTTCCATATGGGGTAAAACAAAACATAAAGTCAAAAATACAACAGAAAATATATATACAGTGTGTGCAAATGTAGCAAATTATGGAGGTAAGGCAATAAATAGGCCATAGTGCAAAATAATTACAATTAGTATTAACACTGGAATGTAAGAGATGATGTGCAAATAGAGATACTGGGGTACAAATTAGCAAAATAAATAACAATATGGGGATGAGGTAGTTGGGTGGGCTAATTTCAGATGGGCTGTGTACAGGTGCAGTGATCGGTAAGGTGCTCTGACAACTGATGCTTAAAGTTAGTGAGGGAGATAAGTCTCCAGCTTCAGAGATTTTTGCAATTCGTTCCAGTCATTGGCAGCAGAGAACTGGAAAGAATGGCGGCCAAAGGAGGTGTTGGCTTTGGGAATGACCAGTGAGATATACCTGCTGGAGCGCATACTACGGGTGGGTGTTGCTATGGTGACCAATGAGCTAAGATAAGGCGGGGATTTGCCTAGCAGTGATTTATAGATGGCCTGGAGCCAGTGGGTTTGGCGACGAATATGTAGTGAGGACCAGCCAACAAGAGCGTACAGGTCACAGTGGTGGGTAGTATATGGGGCTTTGGTGACAAAACGGATGGCACTGTGATAGACTACATCCAATTTGCTGAGTAGAGTGTTGGAGGCTATTTTGTAAATGACCTCGCCGAAGTCAAGGATCGGTAGGATAGTCAGTTTTACGATGGCATGTTTGGCAGCATGAGTGAAGGAGGCTTTGTTGCGAAATAGGAAGCCGATTCTAGAATTAACTTTGGATTGGGGATGCTTAATGTGAGTCTGGAATGAGAGGTTACAGTCTAACCAGACACCTAGGTATTTGTAGTTGTCCACATACTCTAGGTCAGACCCGTCGAGAGTAGTGATTCTAGTCGGGTGGGCGGGTGCCAGCAGCGTTCGATTGAAGAGCTTGCATTTAGTTTTACTAGTGTTTAAGAGCAGTTGGAGGCTACTGAAGGAGTGTTGTATGGCATTGAAGCTCGTTTGGAGGTTTGTTAACACAGTGTCCAATGAAGGGCCAGATGTATACAAAATGGTGTCGTCTGCGTAGAGGTGGATCTGAGAGTCACCTGCAGCAAGAGCGACATCATTGATATACACAGAGAAAAGAGTCGGCCCAAGAATTGAACCCTGTGGCACCCCCATAGAGACTGCCATAGGTCCAGACAACAGGCCCTCCGATTTGACACATTGAACTCTATCTGAGAAGTAGTTGGTGAACCAGGCGAGGCAGTCATTTGAGAAACCAAGGCTATTTAGTCTGCCAATAAGAATGCGGTGGTTGACAGAGTCGAAAGCCTTGGCCAGGTCGATGAAGACGGCTGCACAGTACTGTCTATTATCGATCGCGGTTATAATATCGTTTAGGACCTTGAGCGTGGCTGAGGTGCACCCATGACCAGCTTGGAAACCGGATTGCATAGTGGAGAAAGTACGGTGGGATTAGAAGTGGTCGGTGATCTGTTTGTTAACTTGGCTTTCAAAAACTTTCGAAAGGCAGGGCAGGATGGATATAGGTCTGTAACAGTTTGGATTTAGAGTGTCACCCCCTTTGAAGAGGGGGATGACCGCAGCAGCTTTCCAATCTCTGGGGATCTCAGACGTTACGAAAGAGAGGTTGAACAGGCTAGTAACAGGGGTTGCGACAATTTCGGTGGCTAGTTTTAGAAAGAAAGGGTCCAGATTGTCTAGCCCAGATGTTTTGTAGGGGTCCAGATTTTGCAGCTCTTTCAGAACATCAGCTGTCTGAAATTGTGTGAAGGAGAAGCGGGGGGGGGGGGCATGGGCAAGTTTCAGCGGAGGGTGCTGGTGGCCGGGGTAGTGGTAGCCAGGTGGAAAGCATGGCCAGCAGTAGCAAAATGCTTGTTGAAATTCTCGATTATTGTAGATTTATCGGTGGTGATAGTGTTTCCTAGCCTCAGTGCAGTGGGCAGCTGGGAGGAGGTGCTCTTATTCTCCATGGACTTTACAGTGTCCCAAAACCTTTTGGAGTTAGTGCTACAGGATGCAATTTTCTGTTTGAAAAAGCTAGCCTTTGCTTTCCTAACTGCTTGTGTATAATGGTTCCTAACTTCCCTAAAAAGTTGCATATCGCGGGGGCTATTCGATGCTAATGCAGTACGCCACAGGATGTTTTTGTGCTGGTCAAGGGCAAATTTCAAGTCTGAGGAGAACCAGGGGCTATATCTGTTCTTAGTTCTGTATTTTTTGAATGGGGCATGTTTATTGAAGATTGAGAGGAAATTACTTTTAAAGAACAACCAGGCATCCTCTACTGACGGAATGAGATCGATATCCATCCAGGATACCTGGGCCAGGTCAATTAGGAAGGCCTGCTCGCTAAAGTGTTTTAGGGAGCGTTTGACAGTGATGAGGGGTGGTCGTTTGACCGCGGACCCGTTACGGACGCAGGCAATAAGGCAGTGATCGCTGAGATCCTGGTTGAAGACAGAGGAGGTGTATTTAGAGGGTAAATTAGTCAGGATGATATCTATGAGGGTGCCCATGTTTACGGATTTAGGGTTGTACCTGGTAGGTTCGTTGATAATTTGTGTGAGATTGAGGGCATCTAGTTTGGATTGTAGGATGTCCAGGGTGTTAAGCATATCCCAATTTAGGTCACCAAGCAGTACAAACTCTGAGGATAAATGGGGGGCAATCAATTCACATATGGTGTCCAGGGCACAGCTGGGGGCTGAGGGGGGTCTGTAGCAAGCGGCAACAGTGAGAGACTTATTTCTGGAAAGGTGGATTTTTAGAAGTAGAAGCTCAAACTGTTTGGGCACAGACCTGGATAGTATGATAGAGCTCTGCAGTAGATTGCAACTCCACCCCCTTTGGCAGTTCTATCTAGACGGAAAATGTTGTAGTTGGGGATGGACATTTCGGAATCCTAAGCCAGGATTCAGACACTGCTAGAACATCAGGGTTGGCAGAGTGTGCTAACGCAGTGAATAACTCAAACTTAGGAAGGAGGCTTCTGATGTTAACGTGCAGAAAACCAAGGCTTTTACGGTTACAGAAGTCAACAAATGATAGCTCCTGGGGAGTAGGAGTGATACTGGGGGCTGCAGGGCCTGGGTTAGCCTCTACATCACCAGAGGAACAGAGGAGGACTAGAATAAGGATATGGCTAAAGGCTTTAAGAACTGGTTTTCTAGTGCGTTGGGTACAGAGAATAAAGGGGGCAGATTTCCGGGCGTTGTAGAATAGATTCAGGGCATTATGTACAGACAAGGATATGGAGGGATATGAGTACAGTGGAGGTAAACCTAAGCGTTGGGTAACAATGAAAGAGATAGCATCACTGGAGTCACCGATTGAGCCGGTCTCGGCGTGTATGGGAGGTGGAACAAAGGAACTATTTGAGGCAGTTTGAGAGGGACTTGGGGTTCTACAGTGAAATTGTATAATAAGAACTAACTGGAACAGCAATAGGCAAGGCATATTGACATGGGAGAGAGGCATAAAGCAATCACAGGTGTTATTAGAGAGAGCTAAGACAACAACTGGTAATGGAGATAAAGTTTGGGCTGAGGCTAAACAGATAAACAGGACAGGGTACCGTGTAAAGGAACAGTCCAGCAGGCATCAGCTGTGCAGCTGAGTGATCATAAGGTCCAGTGAACAGCAATATGTGAGTCCGAGAGCAGTTCGAATTGGTGCTACAACACAGCAAGCAGGAAGCACGGCTGTTGTTTGCGTGTGCTAGCGGGCCGGGGCTAGCAGATGGATCTTCGTGGTCGTCGCAACGGGAAGCCTATTGAAACCACAGACGATTACGTCGGCAGACCAGTCGTGATGGATCGGCGGGGCTCCGTGTCGACTCTAGGATGTCCCGTCCGGTTGACAGAGAGGTAGATAGCCGGGAGATGTGCCTGACTCAAGGCTAGCTCAAGGCTGATTAGCCAACAACAACGTTCATTTTGGATGCCGCTAGCTAGTTGCGATTATCCAGTGTTAAAGGTCCAGTGATTCAGTGATTCCAGCAAAGATCCGATAGTCGATAACGCGCTGTGCAGACAGTGCAGACTGGCCGATAATAGTCCAGGCTAGAGCTGGCTGGTAGGTAGTGCAGGCCACGGACAATGGTGAAAAACCGCTAACGGTGGCTAATAGCAAGTAGCTAGTTAGCTGGTTAGCTGGCTACTCCCGTCCGGTAGACAGAGAGGTAGATAGCCGGGATATGGGCCTGCTCGAGGCTAGCTCAAGGCTAACTGGTGCTTGCTTCGGGGGCAGTGGTGATTAGCCTACAGCAACATCCATTCGACATCCATTCGGTTGTGGCTAGCTAGTTGCTATCCGGTGTTAAGGTCCAGTGATTCAGTTATTCCAGCAGAAAATCCGATGTTCTGGGTGAAAACCGCTAACGGTGGCTAATAGCAAGTAGCTAGTTAGCTAGTTAGCTGGCTGGCTAGTTTCAACTGGAGATTCTAGATAAAGGTGAGTAAATAATACAATCTGTTCCACATTGAGTGAGGCGGGTTGCAGGAAAGTATATTTTGTAGATGGATGAAAAGTGTGATAGGGAAATATATACGTAAAATACAAAAAACTGGCTATTTACATGGACACACAAGAGAACCCGACCGCACTGCTACGCCATCTTGGAAAGTGCATATGAGTGCATATGTGCATGTGTACATGGGTCAGGTTCAGTAAAGTGAAAAAGGTAATCAGAGCTCATGACATTTACAGTCAGAGTTAAAGTTAAAGAGAACCTAGAACTGCAGAGATTAAGTTAGTCTGAGCAGTATGACACCAGGACAATTACAGAGTAATACCCTTTATTTATCAGCTGCATTTCACAGGGGGAAACTAATGGGGATGTAGAATGAGAGAGCGAGGGAGGGAACGAGAGAAAGAGAGGATGTTGCTGACTAAGAGGAGTATATAAAGAGAAAAGCTGATTCCTGAACAATAAAAATTAACAAAAGAGTTGTAGCGAGAGAGATGAGGTAGGGATATGAGAAACACATAGAAAGAGAGAGAGATAGTCGTGTAATGTGTAGTGCTGTGTGAGTCACTGAGCTTAGAGAAAAGTGGTGCTGAGAAAGAGAGAAAATGTGTCAGAATGAGAGTATGAGACTGACTCACTGAGTCTCTGTACTGAGTCATGATATAAAACACCTCGACAGTTCCAACACATTAACAGAGAGCGAGAGCGCGAGAGAGGCCACTACTATTAAGACAAACTAAGGGGATGGGGACTCTCAGATGCCTACACTCTTAGAAAAAAGTGTTCCAAAACGGTTCTTTGGCTGTCCCCATAGGATAACCCTTTTTGTTTCCAGATAGAACCCTTTTTGGTTCCAGGTAGAACTATTTTGGGTTCCATGTAGAATCCTCTGTGGAAAGGATTCTACATGGAACCAAAAAGGGTTCTTCAAAGGGTGCTCAGTTGGTAGAGCATGGCGCTTGCAACGCCAGGGTTGTGGGTTCGTTTCCCACGGGGGGCCAGTATGAAAATGTATGCACTCACTAACTGTAAGTCGCTCTGGATAAGAGTGTCTGCTAAATGACTAAAAATGTACATGTAAAATAGTGTAGTCAACCCAAATCACCCAGTAGTGGTCTGGTGAGTGAGTTCCCCCTACTTTTATTTCAAGCATGAGTGAGAGAAGCTGTGAGAAGAGATACGCTGAGGGGTCTACCTTTCAGTCCGAACGTCCCCGAGATAGAGGGCTGCTCTCCAGTGAACTTCTTAGGAGTTTTCTGCTTCCGTCCTGGCTCAAGAGGAGAACAGAGAGCAAGAAACCGTCAAACACATGGGCCCCCATTTCCACTGGACTTCTAACTGTACCCTCACAATGCAACAAAAAGTAGAACCCGACCGGTAAGGGATTTTTGGGTCCGATAGCGATTTTAGGGAGGCTGACAAGTTTTTTGCTCCGCTCATACATAATTTTTTTATATACAGGTATTTTTAAATTGTGATTTATCAGGGGGTGCTACCTCACGCGGATATGCCAGACAGTAACAGCGTTATTTTTGTATCAAGGATGAGTGTTCACTTTGGCGCCAGTCCAGTGTTTGCACTTAAGTAGCACAGATTGCTAGCTAACTAGGCTAATTACCTTGCTGGCTAGATAGAGCCTAACTACATTAACGTTAACTAGTCTAATCAAATCAAATTTAATTTGCCACATGCGCCGAATACAACAGGTGTAGACATTACAGTGAAATGCTTACTTACAAGCCCATAACCAACAATGCAAAGTAAAACAAATAAAAAAAGTGTTAAGCAAAAAAAATTAAAGCAAATAACTAAAGAGCAGCAGTAAAATAAAATAACCGTGGGGAGCCTATATACAGGGGGTACCGATGCAGAGTCAATGTGCGGGGGCACCGGCTAGTCGAGGTAATTGAGGTAATATGTACATGTGGGTAGAGTTAAAGTGACTAAGTGAGAATGTGATGAGAACAGGGCTGCTTCCTTGGTGAAGTGTACTTTTGATTATTTACGTATTCAAATATGCTGTCACTGACTGTGGCAAGCTACTTGTCCCACCAAACTATTTTAAGATGCATGCACTAACTGTAAGTCGCTCATTGACAAAAATGTAAACATTTAAAATGTATCTTCAGGAAACAATTGAAAAAGTATAAAAATGACAGCAAATGAGCAGATGTATTTGTTCATTCTATGTATATAATATCCGCGTTTTATCTGTGGAATAAAGACTGATACAAATATTTATGTGAAAGGCTAATATTGGCCGATAATATTGGTCAACCGATTTATCGGTCGGGCTCTAACAAAAATATCATATTACTCATCATATTTTAATCTTACTGTGCCTTGTCCTCTCAGGGTCTTCATTGGGGTATGGTGGGGGCAGGCTGCTCCCCTCACCTTCGCTCTCGCTGCCCCCCGGGGTGTTGGGGGAGGTGTCAGATGAGGAGACCTGCTGCTGAGGGGGCTGGGGGTGTGTGTACTGTTTCCTCTCTCCCCTCTGGGGGGCACACTCCCCGTTCTGGGAGGGACTAGACACCTCCTGGGTCTTCTTGACTTTGAAGAACACAGGCGACGGTGGAGTGTTCTCAATAGGCCTGGACAGAGAAGACACATTGGTACAATCTAATCATAGGTAGGCCTACCTACAGTATGTAGGTAAGCTGTGTCTTACGGTGAAAATCCCTGACCCATGTCACCTTTTCTTGGCGGTCCACTTCACGGGGGTCTTACGTAGTTTGGGCTCAGCCTTGGTCTCGATGGTAGCCCTCTCGGGGTGGTTCCACAGCTTGTGCTTTTGGAGGCGGACCTTAGTGGGAAACACCGCCTTACAGTCCGGACAGCCATGACTCACCTTTTCCGCTAGGGTCACCTGAGAGACACAGTAAGAAAGAGGGATGAGGTCAAATAGAGAATGGGAAAGATATTGATACATCTAAAGTACAACATCTAATTCAACAGGTGTACACATTGACAATAAATATACAGACACCCTCGAAGATAGTGGGGGACAGATAGAGAAGGTGGGGGTGGGGCGAGATGGAGGAGGTGAGGAGGGACGATGCGGGAGAGCAGAAGGGGTGAGGAGAGAGAAGATGTGGTGAGTAGAGGGTCATGTCTTACCCCCTGGCAACGTTGGTAGTGGTATTTGAGACCGTAGATGCTGGGGAACTCTAACCAGCAGCCTGAACACGGACACTTTACCCTGGGACTCTTCTTAAACTCCTCCTTCCACTGGACCATCATGTTAGCCTGCAGAGAGGGGGAGAGATGATATATATACATGCCTTTCACACACACCCCTAGGAAGTAGGGATTAGAAGGGATAGTAGATACTCACAGGGATACTCTTGAGCTCCTGTACTTCAGCTGTGGGACGCCCCTTCTTCTTTCCCTCCCCTCTTTCACTACAGGGTGTACCTGAGAGAGAGAGAAAAAGAGAGGGGTGGGGGAGATAGATAACTATTTACTGTATCATTGGTTCAATTCACAACCAAAACAGCTCCCTCCTATCACAGGCATAGAAGAGAACACAGCAGATTTAGATCACATCCACGTTTTTCTTTTTTATCAGTGTTTGTACCAATTACTGTGGAACAAAGCATAGATGGAAAACACTTGATAGTAGTGATGGGGGAAAAAATTAGATCCAGTTACACTACAGGTCAAAAATTAGAGAACACCTACTCATTCAAGGGTTTTTCTTTATTTTTACTATTTTCTACATTGTAGAATAATAGTGAAGACATCAAAACTATGAAATAACACATATGCAATCATGTAGTAACCAAAAAAGTGTTTAACAAATCAAAATAGATTTTATATTTGAGATTCTTCAAATAACCACCCTTTGCCTTGATGACAGCTTTGCACACTCTTGGCATTCTCTCAACCAGCTTCATGAGGTAGTCATCTGGAATGCATTTCAATTAACAGGGTTGCCTTCTTAAAAGTTAATTTGTGGAATTTCTTTATTTCTTAATGCGTTTGAGCCAATCAGTTGTGTTGTGACAAGGTAGGGGGGGTATACAGATGATAGCCCTATTTGGTAAAAGACCAAGTCCATATTATGGCAAGAACAGCTCAAATAAGCAAAGAGAAACGACAGTCCATCATTATTATAAAACATGAAGGTCAGTGAATACTGAACATTTCAAGAACTTTGAACGTTTCTTCAAGTGCAGTCGCAAAAACCATCAAGCGCTATGATGAAACTGGCACTCATGAGGACCACCACAGGAATGGAAGACCCAGAGTTACCTCTGCTGCAGAGGATAAGTTCATTAGAGTTACCAGCCTCAGAAATTGCAGCCCAAATAAATGCTTCACAGAGTTCAAGTAACAGACACATCTCAACATCAACTGTTCAGAGGGGACTTTGTGAATCAGGCCTTCATGGTCGAATACCTGCAAAGAAAACACTACTAAAGGACACCAATAAGAAGAAGAGACTTGCTTGGGCCAAGAAACACGAGCAATGGACATTAGATCGGTGGAAATGTGTCCTTTGGTCTGGACCGCTGTGTCTTTGTGAGACGCGGTGTGGGTGAACGGATGATCTCCGCATGTGTAGTTCCCACCATATAGCATGGAGGAGGAGGTGTTATGGTGTGGGGGTGCTTTGCTGGTGACATTGTCTGTGATTTATTTAGAATTCAGGGCACACTTAACCAGCATGGCTACCACAGCACTCTGCAGCGATACACCATCCCATCTGGTTTGTGCTTAGTAGGACTATCATTTGTTTTTCAACAG
>NC_140007.1:3816228-4110915 GCF_964263955.1 Coregonus lavaretus | reverse complement strand
CATAAGGTAAGGTATGAGAGATTACATGTAATCTTTGATTGGGTACTGATGGTAATGATGCAGAAAAACTGATGATATTCTTTGGGCATAAACATTTCCCCATTAGCTCTCTCAACTATTGCTGTCTAAACTACTGTTTGCACACATAGGCACCCTCTCACTAATAGGCTACACACACACCCATTCCCAACATATGCACGCATGCGCACACACACACACACACACACATACACACACACACACACACACACACACACACACACACACACACCTCACTTAAACAGTGTAAAGGGTGTGTATTAATATTCCTCAAACATAAGAAGAACATTGGCCTATTAGTTGTCTCACTTGCAGCAGGAGAGGTGATTCAGTCAGACGGTGCAGCTCCTGAGCTGGGAGGAAATTGAGCATGCATTTTAATTGCTGTCTTGGAAAATAAAGTCTCTTAAAAAAAGAGGCATAATTAATGAATTTCATTATTGGGTAATATATGTTCTTGTTGCTATGGGAATAAGGACCCACCTCTCTTAGCTACTATTACCATCCAGCCTCTTTCCTGATGAAAAAAACCGACACACAAATACACACATACACATACACACACAAGCACACGCGTGCACACACACACACAAGAACACATGTAAGTATAAATACAAGGACAGAGCTAACACACACACACACTGACACACACACACACTCATACACACACTCGCCATCTTTGTCAAAACACAATGCCTACTTTCTCTGTGAATCCCCCTCCCCAACATGAGCCTGGCAAACACACACCAGACAGCGCACGTACGTACGCACGCACGCACGCACACACACACACACACACACACACACACACACACACACACACACACACACACACACACACACACACACACACACACACACACACACACACACACACACACACACACACACACAACACACACACACACACACACACACACACACACACACACACACACACACCACCCTCCAGCTGTCTGCTGCAGCTGCACATTGTTCAACCTCTCTGGAGAGAGAAAACAGGATAGAAGAGAAGTGAGGAGAAAGAAAAGGGAAGGCATGCACAGAGAGGAGGAGAGGAGGAGAGGAGGAGAAGAGAGGAGAGGACATGAGAGAAGACAAGATTGGAGTGGAGGAGAAAAGAGGAATCAGGCCCCAGGAGTATTGCCAGCAGCCTGATGATCTCAATTAACCCGTGTTCCCCTAGCTACGCCCACCTGCTACCACTTTCCCTGAGCACACACACACACACACACAAACACACACAGCTTTTTGCTTTGACTTGTTACGGTGCATTACGGTGCACTAAATAATTTAAAACACAGCGACTAGGAAATACACACACACATACACACACACACACACACAAACAAACACCACAGCAACATAACAACACTTCTACAGCAGAGAGCAACCATTTGTTTTCCCTTTTACACATAGGAGCCTTTGTTTGTCTGGACTCAGAAGTTTGTAAACAGACACACAGACAGTTCAGAACAAATGCTCACTCCCAACCCCAGCAAATAACAGATATACAAACAATGCATGTACACACAGTATGGGTACATTATATTCATCTGTGGATCTGCTGTTTATACAGTACAGTCAGTCATTCCAGCCCATGTGTTTTAGAGATATAATGATGAGGGTGTGTGGAGCAGCTGGACCTAACAGTTATCTTCTCACTTGATCTCTCGCTCTCTCTCCATCTGGACACCAATTCTTCACACTCTCACCCTTTCTTTCTTTTTATACACTTCGCTTCCTCTTTCTTTCTCTTCTTTTCTTCTAGCAATTCTCCTCTAACTTGATATGTTTCCATTAACTTGTCCAGTGATTTTGTGTCGACATTTAAAAAGTTTGCATTGAAAATAGATGCTACAATTGGCTGCTAGGGTGCGTTTCCATTGAACTGTCTTGTGTCGATAAAAACAGCTGGACGTAATGGCGTCACACCAAAATAAAAGTGGTTGAAGATTTTCCATTAACCATTTAGGCAAATTGCGCATTAATAAATTGGCGACAGCCTGTATGCCCTCCCACCTCTCTGTTTCATGTCTCAGGTTGCCCGCGAAAGCCAGCATGGACAGAATGCAATAATTGACTAATATTTGCCATATTCTAATAATTCTCATTTGCCAACGTATCGCCACGGTCCGTGCCATGGTGAAACTTGCGCTCCTGAAGATCTGAAATAATTGCAACTTTCCAGCCAACCACCAGAAAAGCAAGGCAAAGCAATTAGCCATTATTGAAAGTCAGGACAATTCTTGTCCTGTAAAGAAACATTATTTTTTATAGTTTAACATTTTTATTTAGCAAGCAGTAGGCATTTAGAATGACGTGGAGTGGAGCTTTATGGTTCTGTGATTACATCACATGCCCTGTGTACCTTCACAATTATTTGTCAATCATAATTTATTCTAAAAACACAGTTTCCATCTTCATTTGTCGCAATAAAGAAAGTTTGTCAAAAGAAAAGTCCACCCCTGTCGAACGGATAAAAATGCAATCTTTAGAAAATGTCTCCTATATCTGCCGTTTCCATTACACACGTCACTATGATTTTTTTGAGACACTGCTTTTGTCGAATAAAGCTGGGTCAATGGAAAGCTGCCCCATCTCCTTCCATTTCCCTCTGAAATGTTCTAATAATCCTCTCACTCTGTCTGTCTCTCTCTCTCTCTCTAACTCTCTCTCTCCTTCTCTCTCTCCTCTGTCTGTCTGTCTGTCTGTCTGTCTGTCTGTCTGTCTGTCTGTCTGTCTGTCTCTCGCTCTCGCCTGTTTTCAGACAGTTAATAGGCAGACAGTAGGAACATACTAACATTACAGCCGCTCAGACAGTCGCTTCATGTAGCCCAGACACATTCATTTTCCCTTTCCCCCTCTGGCTGAGGGCCCGGCTTGGTGCACACACACACACACACGCACGCATACACACACAAACACGCACGCACACACACACACACTAGGACTAATCTTACTTCTCCATTCGATAGCACAAAGTTCACTACAAAGCATTCTTTATGAGCCAAGAATCCACAAACAGCACAGCTCAACTGTGGGGGTATCTTGTTACCAAAGAGGATATGTTACGCTAAAAAGAGCAGAATCAACAGAAAACCCAATACTCAATGATTTCTGCTGTATAATTGTGCATCCTGAATTGGCCCTTAGGACCTACATTGATTCTAGAGCATATTATACCAATGCCAGACTGCCTGGTATGCCTCACATCATTCTAAAGTTTAGAAAGATAGAATCAACAGAACTTAAATAAACCTTTTCTATCAGCCTATTGGCCCAAAAGCCAACAGTCTGCTCACTCTCATCCAATCACAGAAGCTCTGGATGACTGGACTTCCATTTGAAATCATGGAATATCAGGCCCAAGGGTGAAATGATATCAACAGTGTTTTGTGGACTTTTGTGGTCACTTAGGAGCTGCTGAAGCAAAAAAACACACATTGCTCTGAGAGAGATTGAATTCCTAGACAGTTTCCCAAGTAGGCCTACTACATTATTAGGATCAAGACTAAAAGGCTATAACTAGCTGTTGTTCAGGTTATTATTCATTATATACAGTGGGGAGAACAAGTATTTGATACACTGCCGATTTTGCAGGTTTTCCTACTTACAAAGCATGTAGAGGTCTGTAATTTTTATCATAGGTACACTTCAACTGTGAGAGATGGAATCTAAAACAAAAATCCAGAAAATCACATTGTATGATTTTTAAGAAATTAATTTGCATTTTATTGCATGACATAAGTATTTGATACATCAGGAAAGCAGAACTTAATATTTGGTACAGAAACCTTTGTTTGCAATTACAGAGATCATACGTTTCCTCTAGGTCTTGACCAGGTTTGCACACACTGTAGCAGGGATTTTGGCCCACTCCTCCATACAGACCTTCTCCAGATCCTTCAGGTTTCGGGGCTGTCGCTGGGCAATACGGACTTTCAGCTCCCTCTAAAGATTTTCTATTGGGTTCAGGTCTGGAGACTGGCTAGGCCACTCCAGGACCTTGAGATGCTTCTTACGGAGCCACTCCTTAGTTGCCCTGGCTGTGTGTTTCGGGTCGTTGTCATGCTGGAAGACCCAGCCACGACACATCTTCAATGCTCTTACTGAGGGAAGAAGGTTGTTAGCCAAGATCTCGCGATACATGGCCCCATCCATCCTCCCCTCAATATGGTGCAGTAGTCCTGTCCCCTTTGCAGAAAAGCATCCCCAAAGAATGATGTTTCCACCTCCATGCTTCACGGTTGGGATGGTGTTAATGGGGTTGTACTCATCCTTCTTCTTCCTCCAAACACGGCGAGTGGAGTTTAGACCAAAAAGCTCTATTTTTGTCTCATCAGACCACATGACCTTCTCCCATTCCTCCTCTGGATCATCCAGATGGTCATTGGCAAACTTCAGACGGGCCTGGACATGCGCTGGCTTGAGCAGGGGGACCTTGCGTGCGCTGCAGGATTTTAATCCATGACGGCGTAGTGTGTTACTAATGGTTTTCTTTGAGACTGTGGTCCCAGCTCTCTTCAGGTCATTGACCAGGTCCTGCTGTGTAGTTCTGGGCTGATACCTCACCTTCCTCATGATCATTGATGCCCCATGAGGTGAGATCTTGCATGGAGCCCCAGACCGAGGGTGATTGACCGTCATCTTGAACTTTTTCCATTTTCTAATAATTGCGCCAACAGTTGTTGCCTTCTCACCAAGCTGCTTGCCTATTGTCCTGTAGCCCATCCCAGCCTTGTGCAGGTCTACAATTTTATCCCTGATGTCCTTACACAGCTCTCTGGTCTTGGCCATTGTGGAGAGGTTGGAGTCTGTTTGATTGAGTGTGTGGACAGGTGTCTGTTATACAGGTAACGAGTTCAAACAGGTGCAGTTAATACAGGTAATGAGTGGAGAACAGGAGGGCTTCTTAAAGAAAAACTAACAGGTCTGTGAGAGCCGGAATTCTTACTGGTTGGTAGGTGATCAAATACTTATGTCATGCAATAAAATGCAAATTAATTACTTAAAAATCATACATTGTGATTTTCTGGATTTATGTTTTAGATTCCGTCTCTCACAGTTGAAGTGTACCTATGATAAAAATTACAGACCTCTACATGCTTTGTAAGTAGGAAAACCTGCAAAATCGGCAGTGTATCAAATACTTGTTCTCCCCACTGTACATATTATATTATTATACATACATATTATTACATAAGGGCAGCAGGTAGCCTGGCGGGTAGGAGCGTTGCTGGATCGAATCCCCAATCCTACAAGGTAGAAATCTGTCGTTCTGCTCTTGAGCAAGGTGGTTAACCCCCAACAACAACTGCTCCCCGGGCGCCGATGATGTGGATGTCGATTAAGGCAGTCCCCCACACCTCTCTGATTCAGAGAGGTTGGGTTAAATGCGGAAGACACATTTTGGTGTAATGCATTCCCTAGCTTTCCCCTTTGCTATTATCATGACAAACAATGTATCCATGTATCAGACCTGGGTTCAAATACTATTTCAAATATCTTAATTACTTTTACATACACTTGAAGTAAATATTCAGATTGATTTTATTTGAAAAGACAAGTAGTTGAATATTTGAATGTATTTGGAAATAGCTCAGTTGGTAGAGCATGGCGCTTGCAACACCAGGGTTGTGGGTTCGTTTCCCACGGGGGGCCAGTATGAAGATGTATGCACTCACTAACTGTAAGTCGCTCTGGATAAGAGCGTCTGCTAAATGAGTAAAATGTACTTGAAAATACTCAAATGCACTGACTCAAACACAGAGCATTCGGAAAGTATTCAGACTCCTTCCCTATGAGACTCGAAATTGAGCGCAGGTGCATCCTGTTTCCATTGATCATCCTTGAGATGTTTCTACAACTTCATTGGAGTCCACCTGTGGTAAATTCAATTGATTGGACACGATTTGGAAAGGTACACACCTGTCTATATAAGGTCAAACAGTTGACAGTGCATGTCAGAGCAAAAACCAAGCCATGAGGTCGAAGGAATTGTCTGTAGAGCTCCGAGACAGGATTGTGTCGAGGAACAGATCTGGGGAAGGGTACCAAAAAATGTCTGCAGCATTGACGGTCCCCAAGAACACAGTGGCCTCCATCAATCTTAAATGGAAGAAGTTTGGAACCACCAAGACTCTTCCTAGAGCTGACCGCCCGTCCAAACTGAGCAATCGGAGGAGAAGGGCCTTGGTCAGGGAGGTGACCAAGAACCCGATGATCACTCTGACAGAGCTCCAGAGTTCCTCTGTGGAGATGGGAGAACCATCCAGAAGGACAACCATCTCTGCAGCACTCCACCAATCAGGCCTTTATGGTAGAGTGGCCAGACGGAAGCCACTCCTCAGTAAAAGGCACATGACAGCCCACTTGGAGTTTGCCAAAAGGCACCTAAAGGACTCTCAGACCATGAGAAACAAGATTATCTGGTCTGATGAAACCAAGATTGAACTCTTTGGCCTGAATGCCAAGTGTCATGTCTGGAGGAAACCGGGCACCATCCCTACGGTGAAGCATGGTGGTGGCAACATCATGCTGTGGGGATGTTTTTTCAGCGGCAGGCACTGGGAGACTAGTCAGGATCGAGGGAAAGATGAACGGAGCAAAGTACAAAGAGATCCTTGATGAAAACCTGCTCCAGAGCACTCAGGACCTCAGACTGGGGCGATGGTTCACCTTCCAACAGGACAACGACCCTAAGCACACAGCCAAGACAATGCAGGAGTGGCTTTGGGACAAGTCTCTGAATGTTCTTGAGTGGCCCAGCCAGAGCCCGGTCTTGAACCTGATCAAACATCTCTGGAGAGACCTGAAAATAGCTGTGCAGCGATACTCCCCATCCAACTTGACAGAGCTTGAGAGGATCTGCAGAGAAGAATGGGAGAAACTCCCCAAATACAGGTGTACCAAGCTTGTAGTGCCATACCCAAGAAGACTCAAGGCCGTAATCGCTGCCAAAGGTGCTTCAACAAAGTACTGTCTAAAGGGTCTGAATACTTACACTACCAGTCCAGGGTTTTTCAGTCAATACTGAACATTTCAAGGACTTTGAACGTTTCTTCAAGTGCAGTCGCAAAAACCATCAAGCACTATGATGAAACTGGCTCTCATGAGCACCGCCACAGGAATGGAAGACCCAGAGTTACCTCTGCTGCAGAGGATACGTTCATTAGAGTTACCAGCCTCAGAAATTGCAGCCCAAATAAACGCTTCACAGAGTTCAAGTAACAGACACATCTCAACATCAACTGTTCAGAGGGGACTGTGTGAATCAGACCTTCACGGTCAAATTGCTGCAAAGAAACCACTACTAAAGGACACCAATAATAAGAAGAGACCTGCTTGGGCCAAGAAACACAAGCAATGGACATTAGACCGGTGGAAATTTGTCCTTTGGTTTGGAGTCCAAATTTGAGATTTTTGGTTCAAACCGCTGTGTCTTTATGAGATGCGGTGTGGGTGAACGGATGATCTCCGCATGTGTAGTTCCCACCGTAAAGCATGGAGGAGCTGTTATGGTGTGGGGGTGCTTTGCTGGTGACACTGTCTGTGATTTATTTAGAAATCAAGGCACACTTAACCAGCATGGCTACCACAACATTCTGCAGCGATACGCCATCCCATCTGGTTTGGGCTTAGTGGGACTATCATTTGTTTTTCAACAGGACAATGACCCAACACACCTCCAGGCTGTGTAAAGGCTATTTTACCAAGAAGGAGAGTGATGGAGTGCTGCATCAGATGACATGGACTCCACAATCCCCCAACCTCAACCCAATTGAGATGGCTTGGGATGAGTCGTACGGCAGAGTGAAGGAAAAGCAGCCAACAAGTGCTCAGCATATGTGGGAACTCCTTCAAGACTGTTGGAAAATCATTCCAGGTGAAGCTGGTTTAGAGAATGCCAAGAGTGTGCAAAGCTGTCATCAAGGCAAAGGGTTGCTATTTGAAGAATCTCAAATATAAAATATATTTTAATTTGTTTAACACTTTTTTGGTTACTACATGATTCCATATGTGTTATTTCATAGTTTTGATGTCTTCACTATTATTCTACAATGTATAAAATAGTACAAAATAAAGAAAAACCCTTGAATGTGTAGATGTGTCCAAACCTTTGACTGGTACTGTATGTAAATGTGATAGTTTTTTGTAAATACATTAGGTAACATTTCTAAAAACCTGTTTTTGCTTTGTCATTATGGGGTATTGTGTATAGATTGATGAGGGAAAAAAACAATTTAATCAATTTTTCTAGAATAAGGCTGTAACGTAACATAATATGGAAAAAGAAAATGGGTCTGAATACTTTCCGAATGCACTGTACACTCCCATGCATTTAACCCAGATATTTGAAGAAAGTATTTGAAAATACTCTCAAATACAATTTGGTAGACTATTTGGTTTTGATAACCATTCAAATACTCAAAAGTACTTGTTTTGGGCTGTGTATTTGAAAATTCTCAAATACACAGAAATAAATATTTTAAATACCAGATACTCAAATACACATGTATTTGAACCAAGGTCTCTCATGTACACTTAAGACACAGATCCAATTGCAGTTCAGACATCGCAATGTCCTAGTCAGTGACTCACACACACACCATCCTCTCTCATTTCCTCCCCACCTCCTCCATTCCCCCATCCCTTCATCTTGCCACACAGGAGGTGTTATTAGAAGATGAAGGG
Source organism: Coregonus lavaretus (assembly GCF_964263955.1). Lineage (NCBI taxonomy): Eukaryota > Metazoa > Chordata > Actinopteri > Salmoniformes > Salmonidae > Coregonus > Coregonus lavaretus. The sequence continues at coordinate 4,102,179 of NC_140007.1, read as the reverse complement.
TTCTCATAGAAACTCACAGACACCAGACAGAGAAACCCACAACAAGTAAATGTATCAGACAAAACAAACATTACTAATCTATAACTCCTATCGATTGTAGCTTTGTGTTCTCACCAGTAAGCGAGTTTCGAGGGTTGGACATCGATAGAGAGGAGAAAGGCTTTGGGATAGATGCGGGAGAGGGAGGGTAGAAAGAGAGAGAGAAGTAGAGATAGGGAGAAAGAGGGAGGGGTGGGAGAAAGAGGGAGGGGTGGGAGAAAGAGGGAGCGGTGGGAGAAAGAGGGAGGGGTGGGAGAAAGAGGGAGGGGTGGGAGAAAGAGGGAGCGGTGGGAGAAAGAGGGAGGGGTGGGAGAAAGAGGGAGGGGTGGGAGAAAGAGGGAGGGGTGGGTGGGAGAAAGAGGGAGGGGTGGGAGAAAGAGGGAGGGGTGGGAGAAAGAGGGAGGGGTGGGAGAAAGAGGGAGCGGTGGGAGAAAGAGGGAGCGGTGGGAGAAAGAGGGAGGGGTGGGAGAAAGAGGGAGGGGTGGGAGAAAGAGGGAGCGGTGGGAGAAAGAGGGAGGGGTGGGAGAAAGAGGGAGGGGTGGGAGAAAGAGGGAGGGGTGGGAGAAAGAGGGAGCGGTGGGAGAAAGAGGGAGGGGTGGGAGAAAGAGGGAGGGGTGGGAGAAAGAGGGAGCGGTGGGAGAAAGAGGGAGGGGTGGGAGAAAGAGGGAGTGGTGGGAGAAAGAGGGAGCGGTGGGAGAAAGAGGGAGGGGTGGGAGAAAGAGGGAGGGGTGGGAGAAAGAGGGAGCGGTGGGAGAAAGAGGGAGGGGTGGGAGAAAGAGGGAGGGGTGGGAGAAAGAGGGAGCGGTGGGAGAAAGAGGGAGGGGTGGGAGAAAGAGGGAGGGGTGGGAGAAAGAGGGAGCGGTGGGAGAAAGAGGGAGCGGTGGGAGAAAGAGGGAGCGGTGGGAGAAAGAGGGAGGGGTGGGAGAAAGAGGGAGCGGTGGGAGAAAGAGGTAGCGGTGGGAGAAAGAGGGAGCGGTGGGAGAAAGAGGGAGGGGTGGGAGAAAGAGGGAGGGGTGGGAGAAAGAGGGAGCGGTGGGAGAAAGAGGGAGGGGTGGGAGAAAGAGGGAGGGGTGGGAGAAAGAGGGAGGGAGAAATGAAGGGACAGAAAGAGAGAGCTGCTATAAAAGAGATGCTCGGTCAGCAGATAGAGTCTGTGTGGTGGTGGGCTGGAGACGAGGGTCTACACTGTTGGTAGCCTGACATCTGAGAACCACGCAAGTGTGCCCTCCATCCTGTTACTGTTGAACTGCCACCCCCGCATTACCAGCGTCCCACCACACAGGGGGCACCAGACGGACAGACTCTCTGCTCTGGGGCCCAGAGGTAGGGTGATGTGGCCCCTAGACACTGATCTAATGACAGTTTTGCTTCCCTGACCTTAATGGTTAAGGTTAAGATTGGGTGAGGGAAAGCTGATCTTAGATCTGTGCCTAAATGCAACTTCTATCCCATAGTCAGGAGACTCGGTTAAAATACTTTCAGAAAAGCAGACTCCCTGCTCCCTGTATTGTGAGGTAATGCTATGATAGCATGTCATCACCTTAATGGCCATACAGCTCTCTCTCTAATGGTGCTACCATTTCCCCTGGTTAACACCCTATGCCCATGACTCTGGCATGCAGGCACACACACTAATCTATTCCAGACAGACACCCTCTCTGACCCCATCCTGTCCTGGTAGCTGTGTTTCGGGTATGGCCGAGTGACAACCCAACCGCACCACTTATTCTCAATGAGGATGAAGAGGGCGCCATGCTGCTTCTGTTACTGAATGAATCCCACTTTGTTTACATTTACAGTATAAAAACAAGAGGAAAACCACTGGGCCTCTGGGAAAACATAGGAAGTGTATGGAATGTCTCACTCACCCTATATTGTAATTATGACGCTATTTGATGGTTTGTCCTAAACATTTGTTTCCTGTATCTAAATGTGACAACAGACTCTAAAATGTCTGTCTGGGAAGCCTGTATCCGTATTGTTCTAATTCACTTCACAATATCAGTGAAACGCAACAATTCAGTGTGTATCCAGGCTAGTGTCTGGGGACAATTAGAGTGAATATGTTAACAGCCACTATAGTAGCTACAGCTGAGAGAACATCAATGGAAACACTGTTAGGAGTATAATGAGGTTCAATGAATGCATTCACCTCCAGAAATGTACTTAACACTTTAGCTTTTCCTCCACCTGGGGACAGGGGACGGGTTCACTTGGCTTGGCTATGGTATACAGTAGTGTTCAATACAGTATTATTCTACAGTCCTACTGTATATCCCTTGGTATTCACAGGAAATCTACAGAAACCGTGTGGGAACACTGGGTACTTTCAAGTCACCATAAGTGACATAGCCAACACCTTTCAGCCTGTTGCTGAAAGGCCTATAAAGTAACACATATATAACCACTAGCGGGATACTAGCAGCATGATGCTAACAACACAGGCCACATACTGGAATAGCATTGTCATTACTCACTAGTGAACCACAGCCAAGTTTGTATGCCTTCTCCCTCACAGGACCACAACTGAAATTAAATTACCCTTTTAACTTTTTCTTTCTGTTTTTACCCTTGGTCATTTGGAAGGAATATACTCTTGTTATCCTATCTGAGAGGTCATACAGTACCTCAAAAAATAGTTATGGATATAAGTGCATTTTGTATATTAAAATACCTAAACAAACTAAACCTCACTAGTGTTGTGAGCTTCCACCTCTTCTCTTTCCCGCTTTCCCTCCCTCTTTCCCTCTCTTTCCCATTCTGGCTCTGATTCCCAGTGCTGTGGGAGAACCAGGTGTGGGACTCTTGTCACAATAATTTGAGCCTGAGGGCACGCTCTTTTGCAATTTCGACCTGTTAAAGCCGGCACTCTTCAATTTTCAAACCCTAGCGCCAGGATTCATAATTTACCTGTTTTAAATGAGATCGCTTGCGCTGAGGTGGGAGTGGTGGCAATATCTGAGGTGTGTCCTTAAAAACAGGTACTAAAGTGCCAATATGCGTTGGAGAGGATATTGAAGACCAACCGAAAGCTGGTCTTAGCGGTAACGTGGTTGTTTATGGTGTGGATTTAGAAAGAGGAAGCGCAGCCTATCCAGCTGAGACGAACCGTGCCTATTTGCACATGAAACAAGAGAGATGTGTTTTTTTGTGCCCGTAAACCTTGTATTTAGAAACATAAAAACTCATGTTTTTTTCCCATTTCGTAAAATTTGATTAAAAACCAAGCATAGCCTCCCCTCCTCTCAATGAAGGCATTTCTGGGTGGGGAACGACCAATGGGTGGGAATCCCTTTGCTTTTTGTTTCACATCCATGGCCTTATTAACACTAAAGATAACAATTACATCATTAATAATACATTCATTTTTTTTAAACAATGGCAACGCTAGCTATTCTCGCTTGGAATTTGAAAGGCCTAAACTCACCTATTAAACGTTCCAGCTGTCTTGATAGCCTAACAAGAAAACATATTGATATAGCAATGTTACAAGAAACACACCTGCTCCAAAAGGACGAACATAAAATAGAGAACTATTTGTAAAAACTGGCTGCTTTTTCATCAGCCCCAAACAAAATTAAAGGTGTAATCATAATGATACATAAGAAACTCAAAATTACCATCTTGGGTAAAGGCAAAGACCAAGAAGTCATAATCACTTTACTTAAATGTATCCATAACGGAAAGAACAATTCCTTTATTAATGTGTATGCTCCGAATTCATATGATCCTACATTTTTTGATTCTCTGAACAGCATATTGTTAGGATTAACTGATTTCCATCTGGTTATCGGGCCAGACATGAATGCCATTTTGGACATGCGGGACAAATCTAATTAAACCAACTACAATCCACATGCAACCAAGGCTCTCCAGCATATACTCTCTGATTACAACTTCAAGACAAGTAAGACAAGTAGAGAAAAACACTAGAAAAAATATTAGCAAAAGTAGAAACCTGCAAAGTTTTGTAGGAGCTCGAGGCGAGGCTACCATGTTCGTCGTTGCTATCCTCTTCTCTCAACAGAGTAAGCCACCTCGCTGAGAGCCCAAATCTCTCTCAATGAACTCAAAAGGATATTGGATAGCATGAATAAAGGCAAATAACCTGGATGGGACAGTAAGTCTATTTAAAATATTGGAATCAATTAGGTACACTAATGCTCTAAATGACTAATATAGCCGTTCACAAAGGTTCATTTGGGAGAGATGTGAACACAGCACTAATTTAGCTTTTATAAACAAATATTAGATTTTGTTTGATTTAAAAAACGTTACTATAACAAAAGCTGGTTCAACAGCAATGCGTCTGGTATCTTTCTTATCCTGGCCATGCACAAGTAGCCTATCCATAAAAGGTTTCTAAATGGTCTACTCGTGAGGCTTTTTCCGACATGCATTTGCATTAGGTCTATTCACAATTCACATAGGCCTACCTGCAGTGCTCCATTCGGCTTGTAACAATCCCCATTTACAAAGAGTGCCTCTTGTCCAGTTACCAAAAACGCGCTCCTCCAAACATAGACTATTCGCATTTTTCGGTCCCATAACGCCATATCAATGATAGGCCTAGGCTATATCTTGCTTATTGAGAATGTGCCTCACACATACAATACCAGTTACGGGAGCCTAGTATTTTTTATTAGAGAAGTGTGATGCGTAAAGGCTTATACTCGTTGAAGCCAATTACAACAATGTTGACTGTCAACACTCCAAACATTGAGCAAACACTATACATTTTTTTTTACTGTTAGTATCACTCGTTACTGTAGCCTATGCTATTTAATAAACTGTAGGATCAATCTACAATGGACTAGGATGAGAATATTCAGTGCCCCCAGCCAAATTGGAGTTGAGACAAGGCAAAGACTCCAGAGTTACGCAGTGGTCTAAGGCACTGCATCGCAGTGCTAGCTGTGCCACTAGAGATCCTAGTTCGAGTCCAGGCTCTGTCGCAGCCGGCCGCGACCGGGAGACCCATGGGCGGTGCACAATTGGTCCAGCATCGTCCAAGGTAGGGGAGGGTTTGGCCGGCAGGGATGTGGGTTCGTTTCCCACGGGGGGGCAGTATGAAAAAAAAATAAACATGTATGCATTCACTAACTGTAAGTCGCTCTGGATAAGAGCGTCTACCAAATGACTCAAATGTAAATGTAAAGACCGTCAATAACCTACAGAGCTTGAGACAAACACATGCAGTATTAAGCCATGGAACACCTTGATTGGCCAGTGAGTGGCCAAGCCCTCGTCACACCTACAACTTGTTTACTCATCAAAACCCAGCCCTTTCGCGCCACCACCAGCTATTGTGCTCATCCAAACGGCTGTGCAAATACCTCAAATATTTCTGACCCACCCCTGGACCTATAGCGCTACCGCCAGCCCTTAAATTCACCGTTAGGTTTGTTAAAATAGAGCCCTGCGTGATTTATATGCAGATGTTTCATGAGCAATAAATACAGGAAGGTATAAACCATGGCACACTGAGTACTGGGAACAATCCGTGTATCCATCAGTCAACTGGTGTGTCAGTTAACATTCGTCCAGCCAAAGGAAGTTAAACATTAACTAACCAGTCACGGGAGGGTTAGAGAAACAGAACAGCGCATAACACATAACAACGGGTCAGGACTTTTTCCTGACCACGTGACCTGACCAGGACAAACTCTGGGAACTAGTTATAAACAACAACAAGGGCCCATGGTTATATTCCTGGACGTTGAGTCCTGATCCTGCACATAGCCACCAGAATAACCTGCTCTTATAAGCTCTCATATGCACTTTCCACTGTTTTAACTTCTATTCATTGTTATGTTTTATGTTGTGTTGTGTGTAACTATATGTATGCTGCTCTCTTGGCCAGGGCTAATTTGAAAAAGAGATGTCAATCTCAATGTGACTTCTCTGCTTAAATAAAGGATAAAAACAATTCACTCTGGTTGACTCAGTAAAGCAACTAAGCAAGTTAAGCAACATATATCATAACCATCATTTGTATTCACTGCTTATTCTAGTATACGTTATATTTCCATATCATCTTAGATTCAAATGATATGCGACAGGGAGGGGAGGTAGGGACAAACAGCCTCATTGTCATGACAAACACAAACACCATCTTTACCAAACACACACTTAGGGTTGGGCGGTATCCAAATTCTGTACCATACCGTGCAATACGTATAACCGAATGTGCACACAAGGGGCGCACAAACAATTTTAGACAACAGGGATCTTGATCCAGGAGGGGATTGAATGTCTCTGCTGTAACCAATAAGCTTGATCTTGACATCTAGCCACTTAGCTAGCAAGTTAGCAAACCAAATGCATAGCTGGAGCCCTGAGCTGGATATCATTTATTTGACACATTTTAGATTTCTTATAGTTATACTTAACTTATAGTTATAAGCATGGCGGGAGTGCCCCCCCCCCCGGTATACGGTATAAACGGTATATAGCCCAAGCCTAAAAAACACGCAACACAAACGCACACAGACACTCCCCTCTAAATGCCTTGCTTCCATGCCATCACTAACTCCAATGTAAGTGCATATGATCAAGAGGGTTCATCTAATTACTACCCAAGACCATACACTACTTTATTGTCATGCTTTCCATTTTTTATTAATGCTTTGGCTGAAGTTAACAACACACACATAAACACAAACACATTTGCACGTATACATAGGGAAACAATTTCCCCCTTTTCTTTCCTAAATTGTCAAATCTAGACCTCTCACTATGGCAAACAGCAGTCAGACATAACAAGGAGCATGCTCACGCTCACGCACACACACCACGACGGGTAAAACATTCACATCCACAGTACATAGCTGAATATTAACACAGAATTTAAATATTCCTAGGACGTGTAGGAGGCTAAAGCCGGTGGACTCTCATTGGTCTGGCCTGAGACACTGTGTTGTAGCAACCAAACAACTGCCAACTATTTGCCCTCACAAAAAAAAAACACCAACCCATTCCACCATTTAACCCTCACTAATCCTACTCCAGGCCCACAGTCTGGGAGGACACAACACTACCACTCAACACCCTCTGCAACTCTTCTGCAGTAAAACCACGCAATCCCAAGTACTTCTCTGCAGCTGTCACCACAACCTCTATTTTCTGTGATTTACGTTCCATTTCTGCAGTACAGTTGACAACCACTGTCACGATCGTCGGATATAGAGGACCAAGGCGCAGTGTGGAAGGTGAACATACTTATTTATTAAATGATACACGAACAAAACAACAAATCGATACGTGACGTCCACAGGTGCAAAACACAAACCAACACAGAACAAGATCCCACAAACACTGTGGGAAAACCACCTGACTAAATATGGTTCCCAATCAGAGACAACCAGCAACAGCTGATACTCGTTGCCTCTGATTGAGAACCACTCTGGCCAACATAGATATACAAACTAGACTAGACACAACGAGCACAAAACATAAACTCTACACACCCTGGCTCAACTTAAAAGAGTCCCTAGAGCCAGGGCGTGACAACCACGGCTATGAATGCTAAGAAACCCACCTTACTGAAGCACATGTTATTCCTATCACTCTCTATTGGTCTCTTCCTACTCACAGGAATCCTCTCAGGATCCCTCACCCTGTCCCCATCTTCCTCTACTGCTCTCTTCACTGCTTCAACATATGACACTTTCTGTACTACTCTGACCCTGGCAAACTTAACCTGCCTTTCTCTCACCGGACATCTCCGATACTACACATTCCTTCATCTCATGCCCTCCTGCACACTTCTCACATCTACGAATCTTCCTCCTACACACTGCTGCAACATGACCATCAGCTTGAAACCTAAAACAGCGTAGTATTTTCTGAACAAAAGCTCTCATGGGATAACTGACACATCCTAACTCGACCTTGTCGGGAAAAGACTCTGCATCAAAACTCAGCAAGACAGACAATGTCTTCTCCGTTTCACCATGCTCTGCACCGGGTCTGCGTTGCACCAAATGGTGAACGGCACAGACACCAGGAATCTTCCATTTCAGCTGATCCTCCTCAACACTTAATGCCACCCCCGTTATCATTCCTTTCAACAGTGCCCTGCTCCGGAGAGTAAAGCAATTCACAGTTCTTGTCCCTAGTCGCGTGGTCCGGAGCATCCGCTCCCTCTGGACAGAAGAAACACAATAAATCCTCACGAGTTCACTTCCGAGTTACTTTCACCGACTCAACAGTTCCCAATCTCTTCTCCACCAAACCTGACACCACATACGGATCAGCCAGAATACAAGGATCCATTCTCTCCACAAATCTCACTCCCACTGGACCAGAATCATCCCTGTCATCACGAGGACAAGGCTTGAACTCGCCGGTCCTCACCCCAGTTACTTCATCCTTCCTCTCATCACGTTCAATTTCTTTCTGTTGCTCTTCCAAAAGTGATATCCTCCATTCCATATTCACTCAAAACATGTTCCACTTTTCTCCTTTTTTTCTTGTACACCATCTTCTCCTTAATCAGATCTTCCAGAAGGCTTGTGCAATCCCCCACTCCATATTTACTCACAATATGTTCCACTTTCCTCCTTTTTTCCCCGTCAACTCAGCCCTTTTACCGCCCAACTCAGCCCTGTCAATGAACGCCCTTCTCCCTTCCAACCGCTCTCATGAGAGCTGTGCTGAAACAAAGCCCATACACAGTGACTGTGCATGGTTGTGATCAGAGATCACTTACTGTGTTTGCTGTTCTCAGGGGCTGTGGTGGTGGTCCTGGCAGCCTCCTGGGGGTGGGCCTGTTTTGGGGGACGACCCCTTGACGCCCCCCCTGATGACAGCTTCCCCAGCCGGGGGATACTGGGGGTCTCCATGCCTGGGGACAGGAGAGGGAGGTTAATATACAGGTACAGTTATGTAAGTTATGTTTATGGTCGTCTGCATCTATGGTCGTCTGCAGTTGACTGGTTGTACACACTAATCTGTAATCACAGTGTCATGACGATGATATGAAGTTTCAGGAACTTTGGTAGTCTAACTTGCAAACAGGTCAATATTAGATTCACACTAAATGTAACAAACATGTAATCAACATAAAGAAATTCCTTGCTAAAAGTATTTTTCTGCAATTCTCTCTCAACATTCAGTAAAATGACTTTTCCAGCCCTGGTAGCATTATTTAAGCTATGCAGATAGAGGCAACGCCATCGTCCTAAGGTGAAAAGAGAGCATGAACTTCCATGTTTCATTTAAAAATCAATACTTTCAGTTACATATTAACTGAACTCCATGGTCAGCCACTTAAGAGTGGAAGGGAGTACAGTAGTACAGAACCAATGGACCAAAATGGAGAGAGAGAGAGAGTGATGGAGTGACAGTGAGAGAGAGAAGAGAACTAGCAGTAATAGACACATTTTGATTTCTAAGCACTTTACAATAATAAGTTAGCATTGTGTTGAAGAGAAGTCCGAGGAGGGACTGAAATCAAGAATTGCATCGATATATTAGGCTGGACTACCTCATCATTCCACTATCTATAGCTTCTTAATGCATTTCTAATTCCATTTAGAGACCATTAAGTTTAATGGGCTGGAGTGTAGCCTCCATGCCTGGTCCATGTACAGTCAGTTCAATTGAGTACAGGCTTAACCGAATGAACAACAAAGACGGAATGCAATATGACATTTTATTAAATAGTTTGGGGAATGGCCTCGTCTCTGTGGGAAAATCTTCAGAGCCAGATGATGTAATGGCAGGTAGCCCCATGTATGCCATGTTGATTCTGGCCATCATCGCCACAGCACACTGGCTAATGGCTAATGAATGATTGCTGACCAGTGGAGGCTCCTCAGAGGAGGAAGTGAAACATTAAAAAAGTTATAATTTTTAGATAAAACTATACTAAATATATTCACGCCACAAAGTAACTGTTTAAAACACACAGTTTTGCAATGAAGGTCTACAGCGGCCTCAACAGCACCCTCTTGGATAGCTCCATGGTGTAGCCGGAGGACTGCTATTTTCTGTCCTCCTCTGCGTACATTGACTTCAATACAAACCTAGGAGGCTCATGGTTCTCAACCCCTTCCATATACTTACACAGTAATTATGACGACATCCTGAGGATGTCCTCCAACCTATCAGAGCTCTTGCGGTATGAGCTGACATGTTGTCCATCCAATCAAATGATCAAAGAGATACATCTAGCTCCTGAGTGGCGCAGTGGTCTAAGGCACTGCATCGCAGTGCTAACTGTGCTACTAGAGATCCTGGTTCGAATCCAGGCTCTGTCGCAGCCGGCCACGACCGGGAGACTCATGGGCGGCGCACAATTGGCCCAGCGTCGTCCAGGGTAGGGGAGGGAATGGCCGGCAGGGATGTAGCTCAGTTGATAGAGCATGGCGTTTGCAACGCCAGGGTTGTGGGTTCGTTTCCCATGGGGGGCCAGTATAAAAATAAAAAAAATGTATTCACTAACTGTAAGTCGCTCTGGATAAGAGCGTCTGCTAAATGACTAAAATGTAAATGTAATGATCTATTACTAAAAGCAGCTAGCACTGCAGTGCATAAAGTGGGGTGAGTAGTTGACTCAAAGAGAGAGCAAGACAATAGTTGAACAGTTTTTAACTAATTTATTTATTCAAAAATTAAGGAGAAGCAGCAGAGAGAGCGATAGAGAGCTAGCTATATTTAATTGTATTCTTTTAATTATTGGTTTAAATTTCAATTACTTAGCTAATGCAGCTAATTTAGCCTACTCAACAACCTGACTTAAACAGAGAGGAATGCTATTTATGTTAGCTAGCTGGCTAAGGCTATCCAACACTGCAACTCTTCCAAGTCAAGGTAAGCTCCGGTTTTACTAATTGATTGCCACCGGGGCCCGCCGGTGTAACTGCTAAACTGCTTGCTGTACACTGTACTGTGTGATTGTACACATGGATTGGATTGTGGGTTTACTGACACGTTAGTTCTAGTTTGTTGACTATAATGTTAATATGGGGACAACAAAGTAGGCTGTGTAGCGGTTAGCGGCTATGGTATGAAGGTTTGGTTTGGAAAGGTCTTTGCGCCTGGTCACAGTAGGTGAGAGAAGGAATGATATAACAAACAAAGTGATGATGCTGTATGTGACTGCTATGAAAGTGAACTGTGTGTGCGGGTGATCAGGGGTCAAATCAAATCAAATCAAATTGTATTTGCCACATGCTTCATAAATGAAAATGAAATACAGAAGAATTCACACCCCTTTGCTATGACAATCCAAATTAAGCTCAGGTGCATCCAATTTCCTTTGATCGTCCTTGAGATGTCACTACAACTTGATTGGAGTCCACCTCTGGACTCCCCATCTAACTTAACAGCTAGAGAAAATCTGCAAGGAAGAATGGGATATGCAAAGCTGATGCAGACATATCCAAGACGACACAAAGCTGTAATCGCCGCCAAAGGTGCTTCTACAAAGTATTGACTCAGAGGTGTGAATACTTACGTGAATTAGATATTTCTGTAAAATTTCTAAAAACATGTTTTCACTTTGTCATTATGGGGTATTGTGTGTAGATGGGTGAGAAACTAAATCTGTGTAATCCACTTTGAATTCAGGCTTTAACACAACAAAATGTGGAATACGTCAAGGCACTGTATGTACATATAACTAGGTAAAAAGTGACTAGGAAACAGGATAGATAATAAACAGTAGCAGCAGCATATGTGATGAGTCAAAAAAAGTTTCTGCAAAAAGGGCCAATGCAGATAGTCTGGGTATAACTATTTAGCAGTCTTATGGCTTGGGGTTAGAAGCTGTTCAGGGTCTTGTTGGTTCCAGACTTGCTGTGCGGTAGCAGATAGAACAGTCTATGACTTGGGTGGCTGGAGTCTTTGATCATTTTTAGGGCCTTCCTCTGACACCGCCTGGTATAGAGGTCCCAGATGGCAGGGAGCTCGGCCCCAGTGGTGTACTGGACCGTACGCACTTGCGGTCGGATGCCAAGCAGCTGCCATACCAAGCGGTGATGCAGCCAGTCAAGATGCTTTCAATGGGGCAGCTGTATAGACTATCTTCTTTCATGATATGCACAGAAAAGAATAGCATTATATTTTCAAAAGTATGGGAGTCTAGAGTTCATATTTCATAACCTCCGCAGGCTTTTCGAGTTTCCTATGCGTGAGTCAATAGCAAAATAATACACTTGATTTATGCTACATAGCATGCTAAATGTGTCTGATCAGATATTAGAAAACTAATAGATGAGCTGACGGAGATTCAGTGAAACAAAAGGACACTGATTGATTATAAGACAAGTCAAGGGCTTTTAGTCGGGATATAGCCTAGGCTACTACGCGAGTGAAGAGCAGAATAATCCATCTGTTATACTAGGCTAGTGTAGGCTAAATAGCTAGCTAACCTGCTAGCAAAATGTTCTGATAATACTGTTAGATGAGCAAACTAGACTAAAGACTATCATCATGAACACTCACCTCAATTTGGCTCACATTGATTTCGTGAAAACTAAAATCTGACATTGATTGATTTATCATGACGAGTCCCCATGCTTGTCTCAAAGCAGCATGAAAACGCTGTCCCAATCGTAATGGTGCTGAAATTATGGTTGACCACACATGGCTATTGCTTTAAAGTATTTAAAACGGTTGGATGACTTTGGGAGTTTCAGTAAGCAACAATATGATAAATGCCTTCAATGGCATTAGCCAACTTTATTCCAATATGTTCATCATTCAGTGATATTCATTCCCACAGTAATTATTGATCGATCCATCCAGTTGTGGTTAAGAAAACGTGCATGCATCGTGGTGGCCTTTGCTAAGTGATTAGCGAATCGACATGCCTCGCAATGTTTAGAACTGCCACGAGGATGGTAACAGCCTAGTAACAGGCGCTGCCTAGCAACCATCATTATGAAGCATCAAATCTCATGAATGTGCATTGCTTATGCCAGACTTAGCTATGACTAGTCTTATTTTTGGTTGGTGCAATAGGTGTAAATTCTGATCCCAAAGTCGGACGTAGCTATGCCCGACCTAGCCTTTAAGACCAACTTCTGTACGCCCAACTGGTGCAACTGGCCCCAGATCAGCTAGATGCAGGCAAGAGTGTGCAAGGCGGTACTGAATGTGTCACTGTTTGTCACCTTGATTACTCCAATTTTTCTCTCGACCTGTGCACCTACGTTAAAAACGTTCATTTGTAGGCTAGGTTGTAGCAACCCCATGATGGGTTTAGGGCAAATTTCGAGTATCAAGTAGTAGCCTATACCTATCGATGTTACATTGAGCTGGGTGAATGGAATATGAAGGAGAGTCATCCAATTTGCTGTAATAGAAATAAGCACCGACCGCCACTGTTTCTGACAATGACTAATTATGCTAATTAAAATGTATTTCAGTTAGGCCTAACATCATGCTTTCTCAACGTAGTATGCGTATATTCATGTCATTCCCCTAATTAATTACTACAGTACACAAAGGGTCATTCATGTGGTGGCTCAGGTAACAATCTTCTAATTTCACCTTGTATGGTGGTGTGGGGTGGTTTCGGAGAGTTGTGTTGTGTGTACGTATAAAAAAAATTATAATCACAAAGATGTCTACTTGTGAAACTGAATTTCACACACACAGACATGCATGCAAACACACACATGCACACACGTGCACACACATCCGCACACTGGGAAGCCCTGGGCCCTGTGCATTACAAGGCAGGGGAGGTATATGGTTGTCCCACATATTTTACTGTATCCTGTCTGTAAGGATACGTGAGCCATGGTGGAAATCCATATAGAGAAGCAGGGCTGAGAGTTTGATAGGAGTTTCATACACTAGGCCAGACAGACAGAGCCAGAGAGACATTATGCACGTTCATAGTCCTAAGACTAGACAGTTTATTGTGTCCCTATTGTTTCTTGACTGACTGTCCTGTCTATAACATTGTTGGCACTAAAACAAATTCATTTTTGTTGATTTGTTTATTGATGTACCATGGTTGATTTTTGATTTGCAATACAGTTTTCAATTCAACTAAATTCAAAAAATATAGTTTATATTCTATATTCACAGTATAGAATATTCTATACTCACAGTTACTGTACACCCAATTGAAGTGAACACACAGTCAAGGCACTGTTACGACTACCGTGCATACATACTTGTGGTGCACCTTGAACACACAGTCAACAAACACACACTTTTGAGGTAGACCTGATCAAAGCTGAGAGAAGCCACACACACACACAGTTTCTGAGTTATTAAGTAATACCACTGTATTACTGTTTTACAACACTGTTACTGCTACATTAGAACTATTATACTGCTACTTTAGTAGTATTGCATACATTTGATAGCCAACTTTCCAATTCATGACAGTTAGAAACCAAGACATTATACAGCTGGCTGCAACCAACGCTGAAAACCAGAAGCCTCCTATTGAATGAAATAAAAGCCTACTAGGGAATGAACAGTGGAGCTATTTGGGGAATGTAACACTTACATGTTTGAAGGCTGCACAGGCACACAGTCAATCAAAAACCTAATACAACCTGCCATATTCACCTCTAGGGCGCATAGAATGCATGTGACATATCTGGGTGAAAACGGCAGTTTGAGTTGGGTCTGTCTCATTCTAGATGGTTACATTATAGCAACATTGTTTGCATGTGAAATATTGCTACATTGGTGCATTTGAACGCTACTGCATACAATGTTTACAGTGCTGTTGATGAATATCATCAGGACGTTGGCTTCTAGAAGACCACACCTACCTGGAATGTCGGAGTCACCCAGCACGAGCGGCCGGGTGGCCCGGGTCACCCACGTGAGGGTCAGGCCGTAGGGCTACACCTAGCGCGGTATATGCGCCTTTCGCGGGGTTACATGGCAATCACACCTGCCTGTCTTGAGCGTAGGTGCAGGAAGGTTGATGCAGGCGGACTGACAGTCGTCACGGTCGGTCGTTAGCCACGCGCCTAGCCCCCGCTGTGAATCCGAGGAAAGAGTAGGAGGGGGCAATGAAGAAGAAGAGGGAGCGGGAGGAGGAAAAGGGAAATGCCAATTTAAATCCTAGAGACTTTCACCTTATTTCCAGCCTTCACGTGCCCCATCTCGTGCATTAATATGTCAACCACGAGGCACTTATTCAACCTCAATCGTCTCGTTGGAAAACTCAAGAAAATGAAAATCAGCAGGCAGGAAAGATAGAGAGGTCTCCGACTCCTTGAAGAGAATAATTTAAATAGAAGGTTTTATATAGGCAGTGAAGCAAAATGGCGACTTTAATACGAAGGAGGGGTATAAAAATCCTTGCGCTGGCTGGAGCTAAAGGGAGGCACATAAATATGTTTAGTGCAGTAATTTTCGACAGCTGCAAGAGAGTTGGTTAGAGTAAAATAAAACGAACCAGAGGAAAAAATGAACGAAAAGATTCGACCTCGGTCGCATTCGGTGCCGTCTGCAGTTCCTTACCTCGGGATTATTTCGTTTTTTTAAATACGGATATTATCTTCTCCGCTGTGTACAGTAATATAGTAAGTAGTGTGTTGGGTCATGCGCGTATCCACTCTACCTTTGACAGTTGCAACTACAGTCTTCAGGCAACTTGCAAACTCTCGCGTTATTATTAATGTTATCGAGCAAATAATATTCGGGGTTTCTGCCTAATAAACCCGAAACAAAACTGACGGTTTGATGCAGCTCATCCGATGTAACGCCATTCGGTCATGACCAAAAAGGGTTAGGCTAAATTCTTAAAACCAGCTTTGTTAAACGTTTTAATCTGGTAGGCATAATATTACTAAACATTCGGCATTTATCGTTAATCGCAGTTTCAGGTAGTCAATTGAGCGCACAGCAAACATAACCCCTAGATTGTAATGTGTCTTTGTACTGTTTCGTGGGCATCATGCCAGTCAATCCAAAAAATAAACCACTGTTAGGGTAGCAATCGAAACTTGCATATTGATACTGGGACAGAATAGAATAGGCTGTTCTGCTCTTATCAGAAACGGATCAATCAGTTTGATATAGAATGTGAAATAAGCTACGACTGTTATGGTTGAGCATTGCTGAGCTGTCATTTTATTCCAACAAACTGTAATGCAATTTCGAAAAACAAGGTCACTTGGTATGAAAGTTTCGCTTATTTTGCCCACTAAAAAACGATTATTTATTATTTATTATTATTATAATTATAATTATAATTATATTTCTGTTCAAGTCAGCAAGCTTCTGTATGAGCGGCTAAATGTCCCCATGTTACTCTGTTAATGATATGTAGGTCTAATGTATGTGGCCTGTAGGCCTACTTATGTAGCCACTCTGAATCATGGCCACTTACAGTGAATGTGGTATCATAGCCACGTACAGTGGGCTCACACAACCAGAGGAGACTTCAGCTCTCTCTCAGGGTGTGATTGGTGCCAGGCAGCATGACCTAATATTTCCTATAAGTGGAAATCATCAGAAACAATGATGAAATCCATTGGCTGTTCTCCTAAACCCCATTTTAGGGCTGGGCAATCTCAGAGCCCCAGCAGGGTCATGGATCCTACTTTCCACCACTCTTTGAAGTCGTTACTGATGAGACATTACTTAGATTTGACAGTGAAAGCTATGTGGCAGAGCCCTTGCTTTCACCTGTCAATTTACGTTAAACCAGTTAGGCCTGCTTCAAGGAAGGAATGATTAAGGATGCCGTTTTAATGTATTCCATCACCTTTCCTTCTCTGCTTCTCTTCTTCTGGACTGATTTGAAATAGTTTGTAAAGTGAAAGTAACATGACCAAAATCCTGCCTCCTTTCATCTGTCATGGCCTCAGAGCTTTAGAGTGTGTAGCTACATTCAATTATTGCCAGTTTTCTTAATTTGCTCTATGATTGTTGTCTACACCATCACATATCAATGAACGATCCAGTAGGGGGAAGTGTTGCCTCACTACTGGGTTGTGACGCCTGTGAGACTGAAATATAGACAGGCCAGACTGTCATATGACCACTGGAGAAGCCACAGACAATTCAAATCTTGAATTGATTATTGGTTGGTATCTTCCAATCTTATGAATCTTGTCAGTGAATGTAGTATTTCCTCAGCTCCTCTGACAGACCATTGTTCCATTGTTCTTTCCTTTTGTTTTGATAATGACAAGAGATTTTCTAAAGCATACTGGAAAGTTTACTATTTTATTTAAAAAATGAGTCATTTTGTTTACAGTCTAAATATTGTATCAGAGAGACCTGTTTCAATTCTGCTCTTTCTGCTACTAACAAATTACTAAATTCAGAATTCAGAATGTCTTGCCATCACTACTGGTAAAATGCTAGCTCAGAAAAGATTCTCCAAGCAGATGGATATTATTGTTGATATTAACAGGCTGAGCAATAAACTTGATTTAAATGAAGATGAAAAGGCAGAGCTGGCTAAATGCCAATGTGACCTGGACGACATATACAACGATAAGGCACAGGGTGCCTTAAGGGTGAAAAAAATGTTCAAAGGGTGAAAAAAATGATTTCTTTAATTTGGAGAAGAGTAGGCAGACTAGGAATAGTATTTCATCCATTTATGTAAATGACACTATAGGCAACAGGCCACAGGCGAAAACAAACGCACACTAAACTGTCCAAAGTAAGTGTGCACAATGTGCAGGACTCTCTATTACAACACGAAATAAGAGAGAACAAAAATACAGAGGACCAAACAACCACACGACAGTAGAACAATTACACACAACACCTGACCTAACACAAGGGAACTAAATAGGGTGCCTAATGAAACTAAACACTAAACAGGTGTGACAAACAGACAAAACCAATCAAACATGAAACATCGAACGGTGGCAGCTAGTACTCCGGAGATGACGACCGCCGAAGCCTACCCGAACAAGGAGAAGGGGCCGCCTCGGCCGAAACCGTGACAGTACCCCCCCCCTTGACGCGCGGCTCCAGCCGTGCGCCGCCCCCGGCCTCGGGGACGACCAGGAGGACGCGGAGCAGGGCGCGCAGGATGACCACGATGGAATTCGGTCAGAAGAGACGGGTCCAGGATGTCCCTCCTCGGCACCCAGCACCGCTCCTCTGGGCCGTACCCCTCCCACTCCACGAGATATTGGAGACCCCCCATCCGGCGTCTCGAATCTAGGATGGCCCGAACAGTGTACGCCGGAGCCCCCTCGATGTCCAACGGGGGCGGAGGAGTCTCTTCTATCTCAAAGTCCTGGAGTGGACCAGCTACCACCGGCCTGAGGAGAGACACATGGAACGAGGGGTTAATATTTTTGTAATCAATGGGCAGTTGTAACCTGTAACACACCTCGTTCAATCTCCTCAGGACTTTAAAAGGCCCCACAAACCGCCGACCCAGCTTCCGGCAGGGCAGGCGGAGGGGCAGGTTTCTGGTTGAGAGCCAGACTCGATCTCCAGGTGCGTACACTGGCCCCTCACTGCGGTGGAGGTCGGCGCTCGTCTTCTGTCGACGGATGGCTCGCTGCAGATGGACGTGTGCAGCGTTCCACGTCTCCTCCGAGCGCCGCACCCACTCATCCACAGCAGGGGCCTCGATCTGGCTCTCATGCCAAGGTGCCAGAACCGGCTGGTACCCTAACACACACTGGAAAGGGGTTAGTTTAGTGGAGGAGTGGCGGAGAGAGTTCTGTGCCATCTCGGCCCAGGGCACATATCTCGCCCACTCCTCCGGCCGGCCCTGACAATATGACCTCAGAAACCTACCCACATCCTGGTTGACACGTTCGACCTGCCCATTACTCTCCGGGTGGTAACCCGAGGTAAGGCTCACCGAAACCCCCAACCGTTCCATAAATGCTCTCCAGACTCTGGAGGTAAATTGGGGGCCTCGATTAGACACTATATCCTCGGGTACCCCGTAATGCCGGAAGACGTGAGTAAATAGAGCCTCAGCGGTCTGTAGGGCAGTAGGAAGACCCGGCATGGGAAGGAGACGACAGGCCTTCGAGAACTGATTCACAACGACCAGGATGGTGGTATTCCCCTGTGAGGAGGGAAGGTCGGTAACAAAATCCACCGAGAGGTGAGACCAGGGTCGTTGTGGAACGGGCAGGGGTTGTAATTTACCCCTGGGCAAGTGTCTGGGCGCCTTACACTGGGCACACACTGAGCAGGAGGAGACATAAATCCTCACATCCCTGGCTAACGTTGGCCACCAGTACTTTGTACTAAGGCAGTGCACTGTCCGGCCAATACCTGGATGTCCAGAGGAGGGTGACGTGTGAGCCCAATAAATAAGCCGATCCCGGACCTCGAGCGGGACGTACGTCCGACCCACCGGACACTGTGGAGGGCTAGGGTCGGTGCGTAATGCCCGCTCGATCTCCGCATCGACCTCCCATACCACCGGTGCAACCAGACAAGACTCAGGTAGTATGGGAGTGGGCTCCACGCACCTCTCCTCTGTGTCATACCGCCGAGACAGGGCATCTGCCTTCCCGTTCTGGGACCCAGGGATGTAAGTGATCTTAAACACAAACCGGGCGAGAAACATAGTCCATCGAGCCTGGCGAGGATTCAGTCTCCTAGCTGCCCGAATGTATTCCAGGTTACGGTGGTCAGTCAGAATGAGAAAAGGGTGTTGAGCCCCCTCAAGCCAATGCCTCCACACCTTTAGGGCCTGTACTACGGCTAACAGCTCCCTGTCCCCTACGTCATAATTCCGCTCCGCCGGACTGAGCTTCTTAGAATAAAAAGCACAGGGGCGGAGTTTAGGTGGTGTGCCGGACCGTTGTGAAAGAACAGCCCCGATACCGGCTTCAGACGCGTCCACCTCCACTTGGAATGGTAAGGTGGGATCCGGGTGCGCCAGCACTGGAGCCGAGGTAAACAGGTCCTTCAGTCTCCCAAAAGCCCTGTCCGCCTCAGCTGACCACCGCAAGAGCACAGGACCCCCCTTCAGAAGGGACGTTATGGGAGCTGCCACCTGTCCAAAACCCCGGATAAACCTCCGGTAGTAATTCGCAAAACCCAAGAACTGCTGCACCTCTTTAACCGTGGTTGGGGTTTGCCAATTACGCACGGCAGACACACGGTCAACCTCCATCCTCACCCCTGACGCAGACAACTGATAACCCAAAAAGGAGACCGACTCCTGAAAGAACAGACATTTCTCGGCTTTGACATACAGGTCATGCTCCAACAATCTCCTCAATACCCTGCGCACCAGGGCTACATGCTCGGCCCGAGTAGAACTGTACACCAGAATATCGTCTATGTACACCACTACTCCCTGCGCCTGCATGTCCCGGAAAATCTCATCTACAAAAGATTGGAAGACTGATGGAGCATTCATTAACCCGTATGGCATGACGAGATACTCGTAATGACCGGAAGTAGTACTAAATGCTGTCTTCCATTCATCGCCCTCTCTAATGCGCACCAAGTTATATGCGCTCCTGAGGTCCAATTTTGTGAAGAACCGTGCCCCGTGTAAGGACTCCGTCATGGTCGCAATCAGCGGGAGTGGATAACTATATTTCACAGTCACCTGATTGAGACCGCGGTAATCAATACATGGACGCAAACCTCCATCCTTTTTCTTCACAAAAAAGAAGCTCGAGGACGCGGGAGAAGTGGAGGGCCGTATGTATCCCTGTCTCAGAGACTCGGCAATGTATGTCTCCATTGCCCTCTTCTCCTCCTGTGACAAAGGATACACATGGCTCCGCGGGAGCGCAGCTCCTGCCTGGAGGTCTATCGCACAATCCCCCTGTCTATGAGGCGGCAACCGTGCCGCTCTTGTCTTGCTAAACACGAGTGCCAAATCCTCATACTCAGGTGGAATGTGCAGTGCGGGCATCTGGTTCGGACTCTCCACCGAGGTCGCCCCTACGGAAACACCCAGACATAGCCCCTCACACTGAGCAGACCACCCTTTAAGAGCCTTCTCTCGCCACGAAATCGTAGGATCATGGGTAATCAACCAGGGAAGCCCCAGTACCACCGGATACGCAGGAGAGTCGATCAGATAGAGTTGAATCGTCTCCTCATGACCCCCCTGCGTCTTCATCCTAAGTGGCGCTGTGACCTCCCTAATCAACCCAGATCCTAACGGACGACTATCTAGGGCATGTACAGGGAAAGGATTATCAACCGGAAGGAGGGGAATCCCTAACTCAACACAGAATTTACGATCTACAAAATTCCCAGCTGCGCCTGAATCTACTAGCGCCTTATGCTGGGAACGAGGTGCAACCTGTGGAAAACAAACAGGTATAGTTATGTGTACGACAGAAAGCTCTGGGTAAGTGGGGCGCCTACTCACCTGGGAGGACTCCCCAATGTGTGGTCTGCCGTCTCCTCCACCAAGGGACCCTCCCCAGCACCTAGCCGCGGTGTGCCCTCCACGGCCACAGTTGGTGCAGGGGACGGCCCCCCTCGGGCTCCTTCTTCTCCCTCCTCTAGCGCCAGCACCTCCGAGCTCCATCGGGCTCGGCTCGGAGGCGCTGGAGGGTGGAATGGGCGACTCCCACCTGGGACGTCCGCGGGTAGCGAGCAGGGTGTCCAGCCGAATGGCCATGTCCACCAACTGGTCAAATGAGAGTGTAGTATCCCTGCACGCCAACTCTCTGCGGACGTCCTCCCGGAGGCTGCAACGAAAGTGGTCTATGAGGGCCCGCTCATTCCACCCTGCATCTGCCGCTAGAGTCCGGAACTCCAGCGCAAACTCTTGAGCGCTCCTCATCCCCTGCCGGAGGTAGAATAGACGCTCCCCCGCCGCCTTCCCCTCTGGTGGATGGTCGGCGTCTATTCTCCTCCATTCGGCGTTGGCCCACTCCAACGCCTTGCCGGTGAGACAGGAGATGAGGGCGGAAACGCTCTCGTGTCCCGAGGGCGCCGGGTGTACGGTGGCAAGGTAGAGTTCCACTTGTAACAGGAACCCCTGACACCCGGCAGCGGTGCCGTCGTACGCCCTCGGGAGCGAGAGCCGAATCCCACTGGGTTCCGGTAGTTGGACGGGCGGGCTGACCGATGGTGATGGTGCGGTAGGTGGGGGTGTGGGTACCCCGCTGGTCTCCCATCGATGGAGGGTGTTCATCACCCGGTCCAGGGCGTGCCCGATTTGGTTGATCCGATCTTCTTGACCACGAAGGCGCTCCTCCATGATCTCGGTGGGTGCGGGTGCTCCTGCTGATTCCATGAGATGGTGTGTAATTCTGTCAGGGGTGGAGTGTAGTGGGATGTGGAATCACACGCAGGACACAGAGATATAAATCCAAAGGTCTTTTAGTGAAGTCCGTAGTACACGCCAAACACGGCAACAGGCCACAGGCGAAAACAAACGCACACTAAACTGTCCAAAGTAAGTGTGCACAACGTGCAGGACTCTCTATTACAACACAAAATAAGAGAGAACAAAAATACAGAGGACCAAACAACCACACGACAGTAGAACAATTACACACAACACCTGACCTAACACAAGGGAACTAAATAGGGTGCCTAATGAAACTAAACACTAAACAGGTGTGACAAACAGACAAAACCAATCAAACATGAAACATCGAACGGTGGCAGCTAGTACTCCGGAGACGACGACCGCCGAAGCCTGCCCGAACAAGGAGAAGGGGCCGCCTCGGCCGAAACCGTGACACTATAGAAGAAAGGTTTAAGAAACTCTGTGATTCTGATATAGATATTACTGAGTTAGACCAATCCATTAAACAAATGCCTATAGGTAAATCTCCTGGACCGGATGGCCTGACTCCTGAACTCTATCGACATTTTTAGCCTGATATTAGAGAGTTATTGCTTTCGGTCTACAAAGAGGGTATTGCTAATGCTATCTTATCTCCTTATTTGAGACAGGGACTAATAGTTATTATACCCAAACCAAATAAGGACTCTTTTTACCTGGACAATTGGAGACCAATCACGTTGTTGGCAACTGACTATTAGTTACTAGCCCATGTCTATGCCAATAGGCTGAAAAAAGGCCTTGATGATATAATCAGTGAAACTCAATCAGCCTTCATTAAAGGAAGGAGTATTCATAACCATATACAATTGGTTTTAGATATTTTAGATTACAGTGAGTTCATAGAAGATGATGGTTATGAACTTTTGACACTTTAGAGCACAACCTTTTATTTAGAACTCTACTTTTGGGTTCGGGGAGAATTTCTGTAAAGTGATAAGGATGATATATAATGATATTAGCAGTTCGGTGGCTATGAGTAATGGAACATCCCCTCGTTTCTCTATTGCTAGAGGAATTAGACAGGGTTGTCCAATCTCCCCTCTTTTATTCATTTTAGCCACAGATTTACTAGCCGTATTTCTTATAAAATCTGAGAATTTAAAAGGGTCCGTATTTTTGGTAAAGATAATATCAGTCAATTGGCAGATGGTACTGCCCTTTCCTAAAGGATAGGGAGGCTATTCCCTTGGCTATTGACAGAATCAAGAAATGTTCTATGGCCTCTGGGTTGACTCTCAACCTTAACAAATGTGATCTCGTGCCAATTCATTGCTGTGACTCCGTCAACATTGCCTCCATACCTGTTAAAAAGGAAGTTCAATATTTAGGAATTGTTATCACTAAAAACGTTTCAGATATAGAATCTTTAAACATCGATAATAGGATTAATTCCATGAGAGTTTCATTAAGTCAGTGGCTGCAACGTGATATCTCAAGTTCGGGTCGTATTCTTTTGTCCAAGACTGATGGTTTATCTAGAATCATTTACCCAAGTCACTCCCTTTTTCTTTCTTCTAATAACGTCAAAAAAAAAAAAAAACGGTTCTATTTAGATTTATTTGGAGGAATAAAACGCATTATATTTGGAAATCTCAATTAGTGAAAGACTATGATCGTGGAGGTTTACAGGCTATTGATTTTGAGTTGTTAGTGGGTACTATTAGAATTAAATGGTTGAAATGATGTCTGTCTAATCCTACTTTTACATTTACATTTTAGTCATTTAGCAGATGCTCTTATCCAGAGCGACTTACAGTTAGTGAATACATACAGTGGGGAAAAAAAGTATTTAGTCAGCCACCAATTGTGCAAGTTCTCCCACTTAAAAAGATGAGAGAGGCCTGTAATTTTCATCATAGGTACACGTCAACTATGACAGACAAAATGAGAAAAAAAAATCCAGAAAATCACATTGTAGGATTTTTCATGAATTTATTTGCAAATTATGGTGGAAAATAAGTATTTGGTCAATAACAAAAGTTTCTCAATACTTTGTTATATACCCTTTGTTGGCAATGACACAGGTCAAACGTTTTCTGTAAGTCTTCACAAGGTTTTCACACACTGTTGCTGGTATTTTGGCACATTCCTCCATGCAGATCTCCTCTAGAGCAGTGATGTTTTGAGGCTGTCGCTGGGCAACATGGACTTTCAACTCCCTCCAAAGATTTTCTATGGAGTTGAGATCTGGAGACTGGCTAGGCCACTCCAGGACCTTGAAATGCTTCTTACGAAGCCACTCCTTCGTTGCCCAGGCGGTGTGTTTGGGATCATTGTCATGCTGAACGTTTCATCTTCAATGCTCTTGCTGATGGAAGGAGGTTTTCACTCAAAATCTCACGATACATGGCCCCATTCATTCTTTCCTTTACACGGATCAGTCGTCCTGGTCCCTTTGAAGAAAAACAGCCCCAAAGCATGATGTTTCCACCCCCATGCTTCACAGTAGGTATGGTGTTCTTTGAATGCAACTCAGCATTCTTTGTCCTCCAAACACGACGAGTTGAGTTTTTACCAAAAAGTTCTATTTTGGTTTCATCTGACCATATGACATTCTCCCAATCCTCTTCTGAAACATCCAAATGCACTCTAGCAAACTTCAGACGGGCCTGGACATGTACTGGCTTAAGCAGGGGGACACGTCTGGCACTGCAGGATTTGAGTCCCTGGCGGCGTAGTGTGTTACTGATGGTAGGCTTTGTTACTTTGGTCCCAGCTCTCTGCAGGTCATTCACTAGGTCCCCCTGTGTGGTTCTGGGATTTTTGCTCACCGTTCTTGTGATCATTTTGACCCCACGGGGTGAGATCTTGCGTGGAGCCCCAGATCGAGGGAGATTATCAGTGGTCTTGTATGTCTTCCATTTCCTAATAATTGCTCCCACAGTTGATTTCTTCAAACCAAGCTGCTTACCTATTGCAGATTCAGTCTTCCCAGCCTGGTGCAGGTCTACAATTTTGTTTCTGGTGTCCTTTGACAGCTCTTTGGTCTTGGCCATAGTGGAGTTTGGAGTGTGACTGTTTGAGGTTGTGGACAGGTGTCTTTTATACTGATAACAAGTTCAAACAGGTGCCATTAATACAGGTAACGAGTGGAGGACAGAGGAGCCTCTTAAAGAAGAAGTTACAGGTCTGTGAGAGCCATAAATCTTGCTTGTTTGTAGGTGACCAAATACTTATTTTCCACCATCATTTGCAAATAAATTCATTAAAAATCCTACAATGTGATTTTCTGGAGAAAAAAAATCTCAATTTGTCTGTCATAGTTGACGTGTACCTATGATGAAAATTACAGGCCTCTCTCATCTTTTGAAGTGGGAGAACTTGCACAATTGGTGGCTGACTAAATACTTTTTTTCCCCACTGTATATATATATATATTTTTTTATACTGGCCCCCCATGGGAATCGAACCCACAACCCTGGCGTTGCAAACGCCATGCTCTATCAACTGAGCTACATCCCTGCCGGCCATTCCCTCCCCTACCCTGGACGACGCTGGACCAATTGTGCGCCGCCCATGACTCTCCCGGTCACGGCCGGCTGCGACAGAGCCTGGATTCGAACCAGGATCTCTAGTGGCACAGTTAGCACTGCGATGCAGTGCCTTAGACCACTGCGCCACTCAGGAGTCTATGTGGTATCATATCCCTAACAGTCTGTTTAATAAACTTGGTGGACTTGAATTCCTAATGAAATGGGATTTTGACCCTCCAAAAGTCCCTGTAATGATGTATAATATTGTCATTATTGTTGCAAAAAATAATACAACAAAACAAATAAAATATGACCACTGGAGAACATATGTTGACAGCTGTCCACTGACTAGTTGCCAGTCGCTTAAGTAGCCTGCAACAGAGTTTCCAAAGACAACTTCATTTATATGTGACAAGGCAATGAGACATTAACAGACATTCAGAGACATGACTTCTAATAAAGTTTGAGGGATTTATAAAATTGTAATAGTTCAATGAAAAAAACTACAAAATAAGGAATTTTCCCACCCCATTTACATTTGTGAATATAATATTTGTGGCAGGGTGGGATCTCCTGGGTTGCCATTTGAAACAAACACATAGGTGTTTCCATTAGAATATAGCAGAGAAGAATAAAACATAACTAATGTTTGGAGGTTGAAGTGCTAATTTCACCCCAAAATGAAACTTTGCCAGATATTTTCATATCTCAGAGGTGACCCCAGGCCATCTGATGAGTATATCCCACCATACACATTAGCAGAAATTGGCAGGCTTCAATCTCAAATAAATGGGGAGGTTTTACCCCACACATCAATCTTCCTCCTCTCTGACAAGTTACAGGTAACTGCCAAAATAAAGGAAACACTTGAGTAAATTAGGTATATATGGCTAGAAGAAGAGATCTCAGTGACTTTGAAAGAGTGGTCTCAAAGGAGCATAGGGGGTTTAAAGTGTGTGTGTGTGTGTGTGTGTGTGTGTGTGTGTGTGTGTGTGTGTGTGTGTGTGTATCTTAGTCACCAGATCTCAGCCCAATAGAACACTTATGGGAGATTCTGGAGCAGCACCTGAGACAGCGTTTTCCTCCACCATCAACAAAACACCAAATTAGGGAATCTCTTGTGAAAGAATGGTGGAAGAATGGTGTAGCATCCCTCCAATAGAGTTCCAGACACAATCTATGTTGAAGCTGTTCTGGTGGCTTGTGGTGGCCCAATGCCCTATTAAGACACTATATGTTGGTGTTTCCTTTATTTTGGCAGTTACCTGTATTAGACCACAGTACTAAGTGATAGCTGTCAATCCATCACACAGAGGTGGAGTAGTATCCCAGTATCTGAAGCTACCTCCTACTGTTCCCCTGGTCTGTGTTTTAATTCAGCCTAATGAATGGTTATGGCATATTCCTGGTTGACAGACCATAAATCCCTAATACAGGCATTGATTTACTCCTCCCTGTCTCTGCTGAGCAAGCACAAACCTGGTTAATGGCTCATAAAAGCTGTCAGGTGGAGTCCTATAAGCCAACGTTTACTACCATTGGAAACTAAAGGGAAACTAACTGTGTTCTATACTGTATGTGGTGTGGATTGATGAGGTTTTACCTTAGGCATAAGTGGTCATTGTAGATCGAATGAGAAAATCTTATCTGCCGATGTGTAGTTTCAAATGGATAAGCTGTCCTACTGTATGACAGAAGGAGAAAGAGAAGTGAGAGTGTGTTGTGGGATTAGAGAATAGCAACCACGACTTAGAAGCCATTGGTTGAGACAGGTGGTCATGAGCTGCTTCGGAAAAACAGACCTCCTATCCTCCTCGGGCATCACCAACCTAATTTATAACTGAGGAGGGAGAGAAAAAAATAACGAAAGAAGAAAGAGTGAGGTGAGATAGAAATGAATACATAATCACAGGTTAAAAACACTTTAAGTCCTCTCTCCCTAACTACCTGCTCCACAGCTATACGCTCTATCACCTCTACCTCTACCCATAATGAGACCATCACACTGTTGACCAAACCTGTTTAGCATAGAATCATCAATACGATAAGGATTTACATGTAATTAGGCAGGGAGATGCTTGGTATCACCCAGTAATTGTCTCTCAGCAGTAAGCCATTGTTGTGACATGACCTACTTTAATGTGTGACTGTTATTTATCGAATCACCTAACTATGTTTAATTGTCACTCGATTAAATTAATCATGTAACAATTAACTCATTAGGAATTTGTTTAACGAGTTACCATCTCCCGAATTAAACTCTTTGAAGATATATACAGTGAGGGAAAAAAGTAATTGATCCCCTGCTGATTTTGTACGTTTGCCCACTGACAAAGACATTATCAGTCTATAATTTTAATGGTAGGTTTATTTGAACAGTGAGAGACAGAATAACAACAACAAAATCCAGAAAAACGCATGTCAAAAATGTTATAAATTGATTTGCATTTTAATGAGGAAAATAAGTATTTGACCCCCTCTCAATCAGAAAGATTTATGGCTCCCAGGTGTCTTTTATACAGGTAACGAGCTGAGATTAGGAGCACACTCTTAAAGGGAGTGCTCCTAATCTCAGTTTGTTACCTGTATAAAAGACACCTGTCCACAGAAGCAGTCAATCAATCAGATTCCAAACTCTCCACCATGGCCAAGACCAAAGCGCTCTCCAAGGATGTCAGGGACAAGATTGTAGACCTACACAAGGCTGGAATGGGCTGCAAGACCATCGCCAAGCAGCTTGGTGAGAAGGTGACAACAGTTGATGCGACTATTCGCAAATGTAAGAAACACAAAAGAACTGTCAATCTCCCTCGGCCTGGGGATCCATGCAAGATCTCACCTCATGGAGTTGCAATGATCATGAGAACGGTGAGGAATCAGCCCAGAACTACACGGGAGGATCTTGTCAATGATCTCAAGGCAGCTGGGACCATAGTCACCAAGAAAACAATTGGTAACACACTACGCCGTGAAGGACTGAAATCCTGCAGCGCCCGCATGGTCCCCCTGCTCAAGAAAGCACATATACAGGGCCGTCTGAAGTTTGCCAATGAACATCTGAATGATTCAGAGGAGAACTGGGTGAAAGTGTTGTGGTCAGATGAGACCAAAATCGAGCTCTTTGGCATCAACTCAACTCGCCGTGTTTGGAGAGGAGGAATGCTGCCTATGACCCCAAGAACACCATCCCCACCGCCAAACATGGAGGTGGAAACATTATGCTTTGGGGGTGTTTTTCTGCTAAGGGGACAGGACAACTTCACCGCATCAAAGGGACGATGGACGGGGCCATGTACCGTCAAATCTTGGGTGAGAACCTCCTTCCCTCAGCCAGGGCATTGAAAATGGGTCGTGGATGGGTATTCCAGCATGACAATGACCCAAAACATATGGCCAAGGCAACAAAGGAGTGGCTCAAGAAGAAGCACATTAAGGTCCTGGAGTGGCCTAGCCAGTCTCCAGACCTTAATCCCATAGAAAATCTGTGGAGGGAGCTGAAGGTTCAAGTTGCCAAACATCAGCCTCGAAACCTTAATGACTTGGAGAAGATCTGCAAAGAGGAGTGGGACAAAATCCCTCCTGAGATGTGTGCAAACCTGGTGGCCAACTACAAGAAACGTCTGACCTCTGTGATTGCCAACAAGGGTTTTGCCACCAAGTACTAAGTAATGTTTTGCAGAGGTGTCAAATACTTATTTTCCTCATTAAAATGCAAATCAATTTATAACATTTTTGACATGCGTTTTTCTGGATTTTGTTGTTGTTATTCTGTCTCTCACTGTTCAAATTAACCTACCATTAAAATTATAGACTGATCATGTCTTTGTCAGTGGGCAAACGTACAAAATCAGCAGTGGATCAAATCCTTTTTTCCTCAATGTATGTTATATATATCGATAACAGTCACTTATTAAATAATTACCTCTTATCAGTCTCATTCTGAACGTCGCATAATCCTTGAACCTGCAATAATCCTAGCTTTATTGATTAATCAGCAATACACAAATTGGCTTAATTATTTATTTATTTACTAACTAACTAAATAATAACACAATACAAACATACATAGGTTATTGATTACTAACGTAATACAATGAAAACAGGTCCCTAGTGGACTAACAATAGCATGAATGCTTGGGTAGAAGGAGGGACAGAGTGGAAAGGAGAGAGAGATTCAAACTAGTGTGGTTACTTTGGAGACTATACTCATAGTAATCATAATACTTATGCACCCTAATAACGCTCATTCGGATTAGAAATGCAACATGTATTTACGTGTAGCTGTCCTCGATAGTTGAGTTGATGATGTAGGACTCTGGTTTGCCCACCAGAGATCCCAATGTCCTTGGGAGAGTTTCTGGTTGTAGTGCTGGTTAGAACGGCTCCTTCAGATGTACCAGTGGTTGTCTGAGAGGGATTGTCCTTCCCACTTCGTGTCTTTAGTGAAAGTTCTCTAGACGACTATACATGCCAGCTGCAGACTGAAATGATAAGGTCTAGTGCATTGTCTTCTTCTTCACCTCGTGTAGAGGTTGAGAGTTTCAGAGTTTCTCCATTTCAAACGTGTGGACTAACGTCTCACGTTCTCTGGTCTTTCTGGTCTTGTAGAAATTCAACCAATTGCAACGTTTAGCTCACGCTTCACGTCTGCTGGTCTGTAGAGTTTCAACCATTTGCAACGTTTAGCTCACGCTTCACGTCTGCTGGTCTAAAGGTTGATTTGTTTTTCAAGGCTTTTTATGCACTCGGGGTAAAAGGGGCGTTCCATCACGTTTTTTTTTGTTGTCATTTAGCAGACGCTCTTATCCAGAGTGACTTACAGTTAGTGAGTGCATACATTTTCATATTGGCCCCCCGTGGGAAACAAACCCACAACCCTGGCGTTGCAAGTGCCATGTTCTACCAACTGAGCTACAGGGGACCGTTACACGATCTCTGATGTCACTCAGGGCGTGGCTAGTCACTGCATAGTTTATATGAAAAACTATTATCTCATTAGAAGACTAAAATCACATTCCTATCTTCACCAAAATACTCTCATACTTAATAATATATTTTATACACCATTTAGATGTAAACTTGATAGATAGAATATGTACACTTTCCGAGTTACAGTTATTACTTGATACCATCCTTAATGACATCACAAAATAATAAACATGATTATTCTTTAGATCCCCACTGATCATGTCCCACATTCTTTTAAGTAGGAATATTGTTTCATTATCTACTTTTGGATGTTGGAGTCTTGGCGGGAAGAGGTCCTTTGTCTCACAGGGAAATTCTTTCTTCCCATACTAGAGACCAAAAGGAGTCCTTTTCTGCAAACTATTTATGACCGGCTCTTAAGTCATAAAACTGGCCCCCAGGAAAGGGGGTGTTCAAAACATTGCCTAGCAGGAATGTTTGATCCTCAACCCATGACACCATGCAGGCATGCAGACAGGATGGTGATAGGGGGAACTGCTTGGTATTCACTTACATGACCCAGCCACTGAGTGACAGATGAAGGCACAGGTGCAAGACACGCTTTGTCTGGCAAGCTTCGTTTTGTACTTTTACCCCTTTTTCTCACCAATTGGTAGTTACAGTCTTGTCCCATCGCTGCAACTCGCCTACGGACTCGGGAGAGGCGAAGGTCGAGAGCCATGCGTCCTCCAAAACGCGACCCTGCCAAGCCGCACTGCTCGCTCATTCCGGAAGCCAGCCGCACCAATGTGTCGGAGGAAACACCGTCCAGCTGGCGACCGAAGTCAGCTGAGTCGCTAGAGCGCGATGGGACAAGGAAATCCCGGCCGGCCAAACCCACCCCTAACCCGGACTACGCTGGGCCAATTGTGCACCACCTCATGGGTCTCCCAGTCACAGCCGGCTGTGTGACAGCCTGGGATCGAACCCGGGTCCCACTGCGCCACTCGGGAGGCCCCTATCTCCATCTATTTTAATCCTTTCTTATATCTCTT
Organism: Coregonus lavaretus; assembly: GCF_964263955.1. Classification (NCBI taxonomy): domain Eukaryota; kingdom Metazoa; phylum Chordata; class Actinopteri; order Salmoniformes; family Salmonidae; genus Coregonus; species Coregonus lavaretus. Next base: position 4,070,497 of record NC_140007.1, on the reverse strand, counting down.
ATTATTCTATCCATTCTCTCTCTACCACTCTCCATTTCTCTCTTCCTCTTCTCTGTGCACATATCCCTCCCTTCCTCTTTTTCTGTCCCCTCTCTGCTCTGGACACAGCAGCTCTAACCATTATGCATCCCTCATTCTTGTGGAGGGATGAAGTCAGAACGAAAGGGAGAAGGAAGAGGGCAGGGGGTCTTGTCAAAGAAACATAACCATATCCAGAGAACTGAGAGAAAGGGAGGAAGAGAGAGAGAGAGTCCTAAGGCACCAGATAACAGAACAAACATAAGACTTCCTTGTTGGCTACATTGTTTGATATCATTTAAGACTCCAGGTTTCAGGAAATGGCAGTTACAGGTTTTTTCAAAAATGCTAAATGTTCCAACTTTCTTAGGGGGAAGTTGACTGACCCCCTCCGGACCTCCCCCCTACCAAACTTTAGTCCTATATCAGCACCACCTTATCACAAAATCCTAGGGAGAGCCCTGATTGTATATACATTTAAACGTACAGTGAGGTCCAAAGTATTAGGAAAGTGACACATCTTTAGTTGTTTTGGCTCTGTACTCCAGCACTTTGGATTTGAAATGATACAATGACTATGAAGTTAAAGTGCAGACTGTCAGCTTTAATTTGAGGGTATTTTCATCTATATCGTTTGAACCGTTTAGAAATTAAAGCACGTTTTGTACATAGTCCCCCATTTTAGAGAACCAAAAGTGTTGGGACAAATTCACTTACTGTGTATGTGTATTAAAGTATTAAGAAGTTAAGTATTTGGTCCTATATTCATAGCACACAATGACTACATCAAGCCTGTGACTCTACAAATTTGTTGGATGCATTTGCTGTTTGTTTTGGTTGTGTTTCAGATTATTTTGTGCCCAATAGAAAGGAATGGTAAATAATATATTGTGTCATTTTGGAGTCACTTTATTGTAAATAATAATATAATAATATCGTTCCCCCAAGATATGCTAATCTCTCACCATTAAAATAACAGGGTAGGTTAGCATGTTTTGGGGGGATATGATTTTTTTTCATCTATAACTTTCTCACTTATCATTATTCACGATTCATTCAGGATTATACGTAATCATGGTAGCATCCACATTCATGTAGAAGTGTTTAGAAACATTCTATTCTTATTTAAATTAAAGTGACTCCAAAATGACACAATACATTATTTACCATTAATTTCTATTGGGCACAGAATAATCTGAAACACAACCAAAAGAAACAGCAAATGCATCCAACAAATGTGTAGAGTCACAAGCTTGATGTAGTCATTGTGTGTTATGAATATAGGACCAAATACCTAACTTTTTACTACTTTAATACACATACAGTGAAGGAAAAAAGTATTTGATCCCCTGCTGATTTTGTACGTTTGCCCACTGACAAAGATATTATCAGTCTATAATTTTAATGGTAGGTTTATTTGAACAGTGAGAGATAGAATAACAACAAAAAAATCCAGAAAAACGCATGTCAAAAATGTAATAAATTGATTTGCATTTTAATGAGGGAAATAAGTATTTGACCCCCTCTCAATCAGAAAGACCTCTGGCTCCCAGGTGTCTTTTATACAGGTAACGAGCTGAGATTAGGAGCACACTCTTAAAGGGAGTGCTCCTAATCGCAGTTTGTTACCTGTATAAAAGACACCTGTCCACAGAAGCAATCAATCAATCAGATTCCAAACTCTCCACCATGGCCAAGACCAAAGAGCTCTCCAAGGATGTCAGGGACAAGATTGTAGACCTACACAAGGCTGGAATGGGCTACAAGACCATCGCCAAGCAGCTTGGTGAGAAGGTGACAACAGTTGGTGCGATTATTCGCAAATGGAAGAAACACAAAATAACTGTCAATCTCCCTCGGCCTGGGGCTCCATGCAAGATCTCACCTCATGGAGTTGCAATGATCATGAGAATGGTGAGGAATCAGCCCAGAACTACACGGGAGGATGTTGTCAATGATCTCAAGGCAGCTGGGACCATAGTCACCAAGAAAACAATTGGTAACACACTACGCCGTGAAGGACTGAAATCCTGCAGCGCCCGCAAGGTCCCCCTGCTCAAGAAAACACATATACATGCCTGTCTGAAGTTTGCCAATGAACATCTGAATGATTCAGAGGAGAACTGGGTGAAAGTGTTGTGGTCAGATGAGACCAAAATCGAGCTCTTTGGCATCATCTCAACTCGCCGTGTTTGGAGGAGGAGGAATGCTGCCTATGACCCCAAGAACACCATCCCCACCGTCAAACATGGAGGTGGAAACATTATGCTTAGGGGGTGTTTTTCTGCTAAGGGGACAGGACAACTTCACCGCATCAAAGGGACGATGGATGGGGCCATGTACTGTCTAATCTTGGGTGTGAACCTCCTTCCCTCAGCCAGGGCATTGAAAATGGGTCGTGGATGGGTATTCCAGCATGACAATGACCAAAAACACAAGGCCAAGGCAACAAAGGAGTGGCTCAAGAAGAAGCACATTAAGGTCCTGGAGTGGCCTAGCCAGTCTCCAGACCTTAATCCAATAGAAAATCTGTGGAGGGAGCTGAAGGTTCGAGTTGCCAAATGTCAGGCTCGAAACCTTAATGACTTGGAGAAGATCTGCAAAGAGGAGGGGGACAAACCTGGTGGCCAACTACAAGAAACATCTGACCTCTGTGATTGCCAACAAGGGTTTTGCCACCAAGTACTAAGTCATGTTTTGCAGAGGGGTCAAATACTTATTTCCCTCATTAAAATGCAAATCAATTTATAACATTTTTGACATGTGTTTTTCTGGATTTTTTTGTTGTTATTCTGTCTCTCACTGTTCAAATAAACTTACCATTAAAATTATAGACTGATCATTTCTTTGTCAGTGGGCAAACATACAAAATCAGCAGGGGATCAAATACTTTTTTCCCTCACTGTATACAGTAAGTGAGTTTGTCCCAATACTTTTGGTCCCCTAAAATGGAGGGACTGTGTACAAAAAGTGCTGTAATTTCTAAACAGTTCACCCGATATGGATGAAAATACCATATCGGGTGAAGTGAAAGCTGACAGTCTGCACTTTAACCTTATTGTATCATTTCAAATCCAGGTGCAGAGCCAAAACAACATCAAAATGTGTCACTGTCCCAATAATTTTGTAGTTCACTATATTTCTAGTTAGCTAAGAGCAGCCAATTACCCATAACACAGTCTATAACCTATCATTCCTACTGAGGCAGTCTTCTGCCAACATCATTATTAGGCTTAAAAAGGTACATTTGCCTATGATTTGAACAATGTTGGTGTTGCATGCGTGCTGTTGTGGAAGCCGGCACCGCGCTGAAGTGGTACTCGTAAAAATTCTTCAAGGTTGGCATTTCTGTGATACCTGTGATAGCGTGGTGGGAGAAGGCTTCTACTTAGGTTAGGTAGTTGTTTGGACAGTGTTTCTTCAGCCACTTGCAGAAATCTTGTTGGGTCCAAAGCACCACTGGTTGAGAGAAGGTGTGTATACAGTATGTCTCATACAGAGAATGGGAAGGTATGTATAACTGCAATTGCATGACACCTAGAATATTATGATAAGCAATGGATATCCCATTATCATGCATTACTTTATATATATAAAAAAAAAAAGATTATTCATATTCCATATCTCTCCTTAATATTTGTACAGCAAGTAAATACATAATATCTTTAAAACCCTTTTCCATAACATATCGAAAACAAACAACACATCCATGATATGACAAATTAAACAAACAAAGAATGCAAGTGTCTGTACACATCTACTGTATGCATTTCCAAAATAAAAAAAACTAAAGTATAACAGTGTATTTTCCATTTAACAGTCAAGTTGTTTCATCATTCAGACAGTCAAAGTCAACTGAAGGGCGGGATAGAGGGAGGAATGGAGGAAAGGAGGGGAGGAGGTATGGAGAGAGTAGCCTCACAGAGTTTCTAAACCCAGAGGCACAATGTCGCAAGACTTCCGGGAATGCTTGCGAAGCAGACAGGTGAAGCAGACCAGGCCAGGGTATGGGGTTAGAGAGCAGCTAAATTAGAGAAAAGAGATGACAACATTTCTTCCTTGTTGTTAATTGTTGTTAATTTAAAGGCACAACCTACAGTTGAAGTCGGAAGTTTACATACACCTTAGCCAAATATATTTAAACTCAGTTTTTCACAAACTGACATTTAATCCTAGTAAAAACGTCCTGTCTTAGGTCAGTTAGGATCACCACTTTATTTTTAAGAATGTGAAATGTCAGAATAATAGTAGAGAGAATGATTTATTTCAGCTTTTATTTATTTCATCACATTCCCAGTGGGTCAGAAGTTTACATACACTCAATTAGTATTTGGTAGCATTGCCTTTAAATTGTTTAACTTGGGTAACACATTTCGGGTAGCCTTCCACAAGCTTCCCACAATAAGTTGGGTGAATTTTGGCCCATTCCTCCTGACAGAGCTGGTGTAACTGAGTCAGGTTTGTAGGCCTCCTTGCTCGCACACACTTTTTCAGTTCTGCCCAAACATTTTCTATAGGATTGAGGTCAGGGCTTTGTGATGGCCACTCCAATACCTTTACTTTGTTGTCCTTAAGCCATGTTGCCACAACTTTGAAAGTATGTTTGGGGTCATTGTCCATTTGGAAGACCGATTTGCGATCAAGCTTTAACTTCCTGACTGATGTCTTGAGATGTTGCTTCAATATATCCACATCATTTTCCTTCCTCATGTCACGATCGTTGGAGGAAGTGGACCAATGCGCAGCGGGATGAGTGAACATACTTTTAATTTGAGCTGGTAGAGCACGGCGCTTGTAACGCTAAGGTAGTGGGTTCGATCCCCGGGACCACCCATACACAAAAATGTATGCACGCATGACTGTAAGTCGCTTTGGATAAAAGCGTCTGCTAAATGGCATATTATTATTATTTATTATTATTAATTTGATTCACCCACACGAACAAAACAACAAAACGATACGTGAAGTCCTAAGTAACAGACACAAACCTCTCCGGAACAAGATCCCACAAAACACTGTGGAAAACAGGCTGCCTAAGTATGGGTCCCAATCAGAGACAACAATCAACAGCTGATTCACGTTGCCTCTGATTGAGAACCACACCGGCCAACATAGAAAACACATCAGCTAGATAATGAACCTAGAACACAAAATCATAGAAACTACACACCCTGGCTCAACATAACAGAGTCCCAGAGCCAGGGTGTGACAGTACTCCCCCCCCCCAAAGGCGCGGACTGCGACCGCGCCAAACATAAACCGAACAGGGGAGGGCCGGGTGGGCATTCCTCCTCGGAGGCGGTTCTGGCTCCGGGCTTGACCACCACCCTCCAACAATCCCCCCGTAGCGCCCCTGGTCCGGTCTGGCCCCTCTGGCTGGAGCTGGACTGGACATCGGTGGAGCGGATTGCTTAGGCTCCAATGTGGAGCAGCTGACCGGTACCTGACCAGGCACTAGTGACCCAGGTACGGGCTGTGCCGGACTGACGACACGCACCACAGGCTTGGTGCGGGGAGCAGGAACGAGCCGGACCGGGCTGACGACGCGCACCACAGGCTTGGTGCGGGGAGCAGGGACGGGCCGAACCGGGCTGACGAAGCGCACCACAGGCTTGGTGCGGGGAGCAGGAACGGGCCGGACCGGGCTGACGATGTGCACCACAGGCTTGGTGCGGGGAGCAGGGACGGGCCGAACCGGGCTGACGATGCGCACCACAGGCTTGGTGCGGGGAGCAGGAACGGGCCGGGCCGGGCTGGCGATGCGCACCATTGGTTTGGTGCGGGGAGCAGGAACAGGCCGGGCCGGGCTGGCGACGCACACCATTGGCTTGGTGCGGGGAGCAGGAACAGGCCGGGCCGGGCTGGCGACGCGCACCATTGGCTTGGTGCGGGGAGCAGGAACAGGCCGGGCCGGGCTGGCGACGCGCACCATAGGCTTGGTGCGAGAGGCAGGAACAGGCCGGACCGGGCTGGCGACGCGCATCACAGGCTTGGTGCGAGGGACAGGAACAGGCCGGACCGCACTGGGAACACACACCACTGGCCTTACCCGGGGATCAGGAACGGGCCGGACCGGACTGGCAACACACCTCAGTACCTCTCGCCGTGCCTCTACATTTTCCTTCCCTCTACTCGCCAATGGCTCCCGTAACCCGGTGGCCTTCTCTCCTCGTCCACTAACTCGCCCCTTATCTGCCTCCAGCAGTCACGTCGTCCACGGTGTGAGCCCCCCCCTAAAAATGTATTGGGTTCGTCTGTCCCCCGTGGCTATGGCCTCCATGGCTCTCGCCAGACTCTCCAGCCTCTGCTCCCAAGTCCAACCTCTCTCCTCCTCACGCGGCTTGACCCTGCCGAGGTGGATATCCGCTAGAGTTACCTCTGGCGTTGGCTCCTGGACACGCTGCTTGACCCAGTCGAGGTGGATATCCATTAGATTCACCTCTGGCGTTGGCTCCTGGACACGCTGCTTGGTCCAGTTATGGTGGGATCTTCTGTCACGATCGTTGGAGGAAGTGGACCAATGCGCAGCGTGATGAGTGAACATACTTTTAATTTGATTCACCCACACGAACAAAACAACAAAACGATACGTGAAGTCCTAAGTAACAGACACAAACCATACACGGAACAAGATCCCACAAAACACTGTGGAAAACAGGCTGCCTAAGTATGGTTCCCAATCAGAGACAACAATCAACAGCTGATTCACGTTGCCTCTGATTGAGAACCACACCGGCCAACATAGAAAACACATCAGCTAGACAATGAACCTAGAACACAAAATCATAGAAACTACACACCCTGGCTCAACATAACAGAGTCCCAGAGCCAGGGCGTGACACCTCATGATGCCATCTATTTTGTGAAGTGCACCAGTCCCTCCTGCAGCAACGCACCCCCACAGCATGATGCTGCCAACCCCGTGCTTCACGGTTTGGATGGTGTTCTTTGGCTTGCAAGCTTCCCCCTTTTTCCTCCAAACATAACGATGGTCACTATGGCCAAACAGTTCTATTTTTGTTTCATCAGACCAGAGGAAATTTTTCCAAAAAGTACGATCTTTGTCCCCATGTGCAGTTGCAAACTGTAGTCTGGCTTTTTTATGGTGGTTTTGGAGCAGTGGCTTCTTCCTTGCTGAGCGGCCGTTCAGATTATGTCGATATAGGACTTGTTTTACTGTGGATATAGATACTTTTGTACCTGTTTCTTCCATCATCTTCACAAGGTCCTTTGCTGTTGTTCTGGGATTGATTTGCACTTTTCGCACCAAAAAGTATCATCTCTAGGAGACAGAACGCGTCTCCTTCCTGAGTGGTATGACGGCTGCGTGGTCCCATGGTGTTTATACTTGCGTACTATTGTTTGTACAGATTAACGTGGTACCTTCAGGCATTTGGAAATTGTGCCCAAGGATGAACCAGACTTGTGGAGGTCTACAATTTTTTTTCGGAGGTCTTGGCTGATTTCTTTTGATTTTCCCATGAAGTCAAGCAAAGAGGCACTGAGTTTGAAGGTAGACCTTGAAATACATCCACAGGTACACCTTCAATTGACTCAAGTGATGTCAATTAGCCTATCAGAAGCTTCTAAAGCCATGACATCATTTCCTGGAATTGTCCAAGCTGTTTAAAGGCACAGTCAACTTAGTGTATGTAAACTTCTGACCCACTGGAATTGTGATACAGTGAATTATAAGTGAAATAATCTGTCTGTAAACAATTGTTGGAAAAATTACTTGTGTCCTAACCGATTTGCCAAAACTATAGTTTGTTAACAAGACATTTGTGGAGTGGTTGAAAAAACAAGTTTTAATGACTCCAACCTAAGTGTATGTAAACTTCCGACTTCAACTGTAGATTCGAGCCAATGTTGAACATGTTACTACTCCAACCGTTAGACCCGATGACATGTTTCTGCGCATTAGCTTATCTAGCCAACGTTGCCATGACATTGCCTACAAGCGTGATCAGGGATTTCTATTGCTGCCTATCTTCATACTGTACTGTCTTTGGTAGCCCGTTCCTCAGGATAGTTCTGTGCGCAACCATGGAAGACCTGCTCCCCTTCACCATCATTTATGAAACGGGAAACTCAATTTTCTGAGTGAAACAGAATCACATATATTGGCAATGCTTCTTTCTTCAAAGGATCCTAATTCACAGTCATGCTGGGTATCTGATTACTGGTTAGTTTATGAAGCACAGTAACAGTAGGCTGTCTGGATGTCTGCATTCACAGTGTGACAGTAATAGCAGGTAGCTGGTCTGGTTCCTCTCAATAATGTCTCTAATATGTACTTATCAATGAGAGACATGGTATAGGGTGGAGGTGCACAGTTCCAGCTCTACAATATATATCCTGTTGCCTTTCAATGTCAAGTTGATTACTTGGCCTACCAGGTGTGGTGGAATATATTGCCAATCAGTTACAATAACTGATCAGAGAGAGAGAGAGCGAGAGCGAGAGCGAGAGCGAGAGCGAGAGAGAGAGAGAGAGAGAGAGAGAGAGAGAGAGAGAGAGAGAGAGAGAGAGAGAGAGAGAGAGAGAGAGAGAGAGAGAGAGAGAGAGAGAGAGAGAGAGAGAGAGCGAGAGAGAGAGGGAGAGGGAGAGAGGGAGAGAGCGAGAGAGAGAGCGAGAGAGAGGGAGGGAATGGGATAGAGAGAGGGAGAGAGAGGGATAGAGCGAGAGAGAGAGAGAGGGAGAGAGAGAGCGCGAGAGAGAGAGAGCGAGAGAGCGAGAGGGGGAGAGAGAGAGAGAGAGAGAGAGCGAGCGAGAGGGGGAGAGCGAGATAGAGAGACAGAGACAGATAGAGAGACAGAGAAAGAGACAAAGAGAGAGAGAGACAGAGACAGAGGGTAAAACCAGCAGGATAGGAGCCCTCAAGGACTAAAGTTGTGCACTCCTGATATTAGGGGGAATACACATTTATTAGGGAGATGTAGGCATTTCACTCATACTGCTAGAAAATAACCATTCCTTCTGGCCAGCTACATCCTGTTCCGATTTTGCTTTAACAAATACAGCTATGGCAAAAACCGTTACACCAAATCATAGCATGTTCTCTCAATTCCCTCTGTTTATAAAAAGCTAAACGTGTATAGATGTACATTATATTCAGGTCTACAGCTTATATTACTCTAGAACATTAAAATATATGTGTTTGTCATAGACATGGTTCATTGACAGTACAAAGAGATGATCTGGGAGGTGACATTCTGTACATCATCATGACACGGCTTTATATAAGAAAGGAAGAGAATATGCTTTGGGGAGAGGGTGCTCATGTAGGCAATTATATACTTTATACAGTATGACTTAGATCTATCAAAACTATATACATATTCCAAAATGAAAATCCTGAGAGGAAAAGATACATTGTGAACAGGGTTGTGATGCGAGTATCATACAGTGACATTGACATTCAGTAGTTTGCCGCAGGGGACAAGTCCCATTTCCTTTACACCCCACCTTGGAGTAAGCCACCCACTGTAATGTACTACATTGATTGATCAGTAATAATTATCCTCCCTGCACCCAAAATGAAAGAAGAAACCAAGAAAGGGGGAATCTCATGTACTTATAATAATATAACCTGCAAAGTGATTTGTCTACAATGTCAACGTCAGTTCATACACCTTATCTCTATGTTACAGTGTGTGCTCTTTAATTCAGCACTTAATATTCTCTCTCTCTCTCTTCAGCTCTCTCTCTCGCTCTCCGTCGCTCCTTGTTTAAACCAGTTTGGCCTTGTTGAATGGGAATCCTCTGTTTGGCATGTAGAAAATAGACTCCTGTTCTCTCCTCTCCTCCGTTCTCTCCCCTCTTCAGTTCTCTCCTTTTACAGCCTGATTCTGCTGTCACATTTCTGGAGCGAGCAGGTCCTCCCGTAGCTACTGGAGACGTATTGTGTCAGCGGAGGAGAAAGGGATCACGAAAGGGATGAGCTAAGAGAGGTTTCCAAATGAGGCTGCAGGGAGGGAGGGAGAGAGAGAGAGAGAGAGAGAGAGAGAGAGAGAGAGAGAGAGAGAGAGAGAGAGAGAGAGAGAGAGAGAGAGAGAGAGAGAGAGAGAGAGAGAGAGAGAATTTCATTATTTAAATATGGATACAAGGAAAACAGTGGGGTTTGGGGTTAGATGGGCATCACTGGGTGTCCTTCACACCATTTTACCCAATTCCAACACACACACACACACACACACATCCAGAACCCCTGCCTCCGTCTGACCTCTCTTCAAACTCTGTCAACAACCTGGTTGCATTTAGAATTTAGAATTCTTTCTGAAACAGGAGTCTGTAGAGTGTAACCTCAGGATCACAGTCTCTCTGTGCCTAAAACCATTCTCATATCAAACTCATTGACATCTATGAACCATAGATGTGACCGGTTGATTTCAGTGACTACACTTTTGCCTCTGCCTCAAATGACAACAAAGGATGCTGGGAAGACTATATTTTCCATCAGAGGAATAAAAAACAAAAAAGGAGACATTTGGCATTTGAGTTATCCCTCCCCTGATAACGTTGAACGTTTCTTCAAGTACAGTCGCAAAAACCATCAAGCGCTATGATGAAACTGGCTCTCATGAGGACCGCCACAGAAAAGGAAGACCCAGAGTTACCTCTGCTGCAGAGGACAAGTTCATCAGAGTTACCAGCCTCAGAAATTGCAGCCCAAATAAACGCTTCACAGAGTTCAAGTAACAGACACATCTCAACGTTCCAACCGCTGCGACTTTGTGAGACGCGTGTGGGTGAACGGATGATCTCCGCATGTGTAGTTCCCACCATAAAGCATGGAGGAGGAGGTGTTATGGTGTGTTTTTTTACTGGTGACACTGTCTGTGATCTATTTAGAATTCAAGGCACACTTAACCAGCATGGCTACCACAGCATTCTGCAGCAATATGCCATCCCATCTTGTTTGGGCTTAGTGGGACTATCATTTGTTTTTCAACAGGACAATGACCCAACATACCTACAGGCTGTGTAAGGGCTATTTTACCAAGAAGGAGATTGATGGAGTGCTGCAGCAGATGACCTGGCCTCCACAATCCCCCGACCTCAACCCAATTGAGATGGTTTGGGATGAGTCGTACGGCAGAGTGAAGGAAAAGCAGCCAACAACTGCTCAGCATATGTGGGAACTCCTTCAAGACTGTTGGAAAATCATTCCAGGTGAAGCTGGTTGAGAGAATGCTAAGAGTGTGAAAAGCTGTCATCAAGGCAAAGGGTGGCTATCTCAAACATAAATATATTTTGATTTGTTTAACACTTTTTTGGTTACTACATGATTCCATATGTGTTATTTTATAGTTTTGATGTCTTCACTATTATTCTACAATGTAGAAAATAGTAAAAATAAAGAAAAAACCTTGAATGTAGTCCCATGTAGCTCGTTGGTAGAGTATGGCGTTTGCAACGGCAGGGTTGTGGGTTTGATTCCCACGGGGGGCCAGTATGAAAATGTATGCACTCACTAAAAAACTGTAAGTCACTCTGGATAAGAGCGTCTGCTAAATGACTAAAATGTAAAATGTAAAGGAATGAGTAGGTGTGTCCAGACTTTTGACTGGTACTGTATATACAGTGGGGAGAACAAGTATTTGATACACTGCCGATTTTGCAGGTTTTCCTACTTACAAAGCATGTAGAGGTCGGTAATTTTTATTATAGGTACACTTCAACTGTGAGAGACGGAATCTAAAACAAAAATCCAGAAAATCACATTGTATGATTTTTAAGTAATTAATTTGCATTTTATTGCATGGCATAAGTATTAGATCACCTACCAACCAGTAAGAATTCTGGCTCTCACAGACCTGTTAGTTTTTCTTTAAGAAGCCCTCCTGTTCTCCACTCATTACCTGTATTAACTGCACCTGTTTGAACTCGTTACCTGTATAAAAGACACCTGTCCACACACTCAATCAAACAGACTCCAACCTCTCCACAATGGCCAAGACCTGAGAGCTGTGTAAGGACATCAGGGATAAAATTGTAGACCTGCACAAGGCTGGGATGGGCTACAGGACAATAGGCAAGCAGCTTGGTGAGAAGGCAACAACTGTTGGCGCAATTATTAGAAAATGGAAGAAGTTCAAGATGACGGTCAATCACCCTCGGTCTGGGGCTCCATGCAAGATCTCACCTCATGGGGCATCAATGATCATGAGGAAGGTGAGGGATCAGCCCAGAACTACACGGCAGGACCTGGTCAATGACCTGAAGAGAGCTGGTACAACAGTCTCAAAGAAAACCATTAGTAACACACTACGCCGTCATGGATTAAAATCCTGCAGCGCACGCAAGGTCCCCCTGCTCAAGCCAGCGCATGTCCAGGCCCGTCTGAAGTTTGCCAATGACCATCTGGATGATCCAGAGGAGGAATGGGAGTAGGTCATGTGGTCTGATGAGACAAAAATAGAGCTTTTTGGTATAAACTCCACTCGCTGTGTTTGGAGGAAGAAGAAGGATGAGTACAACCCCAAGAACACCATCCCAACCGTGAAGTATGGAGGTGGACAGGACGACTGCACCATATTGAGGGGAGGATGGATGGGGCAATGTATTGCGAGATCTTGGCCAACAACCTCTTTCCCTTCCATCTGCCGGGTACAGTTGAAACCGGGATTCATCCGTGAAGAGCTCACTTCTCCAGCGTGCCAGTGGCAAACGAAGGTGAGCATTTGCCCACTGAAGAATTTGCCCACTGGGATCTTTTATTTCAGCTCATGAAACATGGGACCAACACTTTACATGTTGCGTTTATATTTTTATTCAGTATTTATCTTTCGTAGATGTCTATCTACCACCACAAACCGATGCTGGCCCTAAAGCCGCACTCAACAAGCTGTATAAGGCCATAAGCAAACAATGATACCCAATTCCAACACACACACACACAGAGAGAGAGAAGTTTACCGTGGAGAAAGAAAACAAACTACCACTATTCATGCTAGCTGAAAGGAAGCTATGCTGCTCCCCTGTGCTCAGACCAGATGTTACAGCTAGATGTTGCAGGGCTCATCTCAGCTGGTAGGAACACACACACACACACACACTGTCTGTATGTCTGTCTGTCTGTCTCTGTCAATAGACCTTGACTCCATCTCCTCTTTCTGGATTCCACACACGCACGCACACATGCATGCACAGACATCGGAAGCTAAGAGCTGTCCAAAAACATTATCAATTCATAAAACCTCCTCGCCATTCATGCATACTGCAGTTTTATTATTATTTTAGGAATGCATTGGGCTATACATCCAAAGGAGAGAGTGTCTGGCTCTAAAAGGAAAGTGATAAAATATACAGTGCCGTGAAAAAGTATTTGCCCCCTTTCATATTTTCTCTATATTTGCATATTTTTGATTCTGAATGTTATCAGATCTTCAACCAAAACATACTATTGGATAAAGGGAACCTAAGTTTACAAATAACAAAAACAATGTATACTTATTTTATTTATTTAATTAACAAAGTTATGCAACACCCAATTCCCCTGTGTGAAAAAGTAATGTACCCCTTACACTAAATAACCGGTTGTGCCACCTTTAAAGGCGCTGCATGGTCAATCTGACATCTGCATTGGCCATGCAGCCTTTACGGTGATATGGCCTCTGCAGAAGTTAGGGCATTCATACGTCTTGCGCTTCGCCAAGCAGCGCAGAGCTGTTGTGAAGGAAGATGTCAAGGAAGTGAGTTTGTGTTTATACAGGACCTCCCGCCCTCATTTACTGTCAACCAATCATGTCAATGCAGAGCTATATGGAGCCCTCCGCGTTGTTACAACATTTGAGAGGCACACGGCGATGCGGTACGGGAGCTCAATTTGGCCTCTGCGTGCCTCCGGAGGCTCCACAATTGCGTAACACCATCCATACGGCGCCTCCGACCACATTTTCGGATCAAGCATAAATTGGCTCTTAGCTGCAATGACTGCAACCAAATGCTTCCTGTAGTTGTTGATCAGTCTCTCACATCGCTGTGGAGGAATTTTGGCCCACTCTTGCATGCAGAACTGCTTTAACTCAGTGACATTTGTGGGTTTTCAAGCATGAACTGCTCGTTTCAAGTCCTGCCACAACATCTCAATTGGGATTAGGTCTGGACTTTGACTAGGACATTCCAAAACTTCAAATGTGTTGCTTCTTAACCATTTTTATGTAGACTTGATTGAGTGTTTTGGATCATTGTCTTGCTGCATGACCCAGCTGCGCTTCAGCTTCAGCTCACAGACAGATGGCCTGACATTCTCCTGTAGAATTATCTGATACAGAGCAGAATTCATGGGTCCTTCTATTAAAGCAAGTCGTCCAGGTCCTGAGGCAGCAAAGCATCCCCAAACCATCACATTACCACCACCATGCTTGACCGTTGGTATGAGGTTCTTACTGTGTAATGCAGTGTTTGGTTTTCGCCAGACATAATGGGACCCATCTCATCCAAAAAGCTGGATGATCATCAAGACTCTTGGAAGAATGTTCTATGGACAGATGAGTCAAAAGTCTAACTTTTTGGATGACATCGGCGCCATTATGCCTGGCGAAAACCAATATAGCTGTTTTGTTAAGACTGTAACAAAGGCATTGAAGATTATGTCAGTCGACCGAGAGAAAGTGAAAGAGCATGTACACACACAAAACACGTATACACAAAGAGCACGAACAGCACTCACACACTTGCTTTGTAATTGTGCAAGAAGCTATTTTTTCTGTTATAATTTGAATCAGGGTCATTTCACCAATTTGGTGCCATTTTCAGTTTGATATTATATATATTTTTCATTCTGTCATAAAGAGCACATGTTCAACTTCTTAAAAAAAACTATTTTTTCCACCCCAATAGGTTAAATAAAAAATGACTATAGTAAGTGCCTATTAAGTGCCAAATAAGGTAACAGGGATGACCGTAACAGGGTTGACGATTTCATGTTAAATCAGCCATACAGCGCCTTGCAAAATTATTCATCCCCATAGGCGTTTTTCCTATTTTGTTGCATAACAACCTGTAATTTAAATAGATTTTTATTTGGATTTCATGTAATGGACATACACAAAATAGTCCAAATAGGTGAAGTGAAATTTAAAAAATAACTTGTTAAAAAAAGTAATAAATAAAAAATACCGTAAAAGTAGTGCGTGAATACAGTGGGGGAAAAAGTATTTAGTCAGCCACCAATTGTGCAAGTTCTCCCACTTAAAAAGATGAGAGAGGCCTGTAATTTTCATCATAGGTACACATCAACTATGACAGACAAAATGAGGGAAAAAAAATCTAGAAAATCACATTGTAGGATTTTTTATGAATTTATTTGCAAATTATGGTGGAAAATAAGTATTTGGTCAATAACAAAAGTTTCTCAATACTTTGTTATATACCCTTTGTTGGCAATGACACAGGTCAAAGGTTTTCTGTATGTCTTCACAAGGTTTTCACACACTGTTGCTGGTATTTTGGCCCATTCCTCCATGCAGATCTCCTCTAGAGCAGTGATGTTTTGGGGCTGTCGCTGGGCAACACGGACTTTCAACTCCCTCCAAAGATTTTCTATGGGGTTGAGATCTGGAGACTGGCTAGGCCACTCCTTCGTTGCCCGGGCGGTGTGTTTGGGATCATTGTCATGCTGAAAGACCCAGCCACGTTTTATCTTCAATGCCCTTGCTGATGGAAGGAGGTTTTCACTCAAAATCTCACGATACATGGCCCATTTCATTCTTTCCTTTACACGGATCAGTCGTCCTGGTCCCTTTGCAGAAAAACAGCCCCAAAGCATGATGTTTCCACCCCCATGCTTCACAGTAGGTATGGTGTTCTTTGGATGCAACTCAGCATTCTTTGTCCTCCAAACATGACGAGTTGAGTTTTTACCAAAAAGTTATATTTTGGTTTCATCTGACCATATGACATTCTCCCAGTCCTCTTCTGGATCATCCAAATGCACTCTAGCAAACTTCAGACGGGCCTGGACATGTACTGGCTTAAGCAGGGGGACACGTCTGGCACTGCAGGATTTGAGTCCCTGGCGGCGTAGTGTGTTACTGATGGTAGGCTTTGTTACTTTGGTCCCAGCTCTCTGCAGGTCATTCACTAGGTCCCCCCGTGTGGTTCTGAGATTTTTGCTCACCGTTCTTGTGATCATTTTGACCCCACGGGGTGAGATCTTGCGTGGAGCCCCAGATTGAGGGAGATTATCAGTGGTCTTGTATGTCTTCCATTTCCTAATAATTGCTCCCACAGTTGATTTCTTCAAACCAAGCTGCTTACCTATTGCAGATTCAGTCTTCCCAGCCTGGTGCAGGTCTACAATTTTGTTTCTGGTGTCCTTTGACAGCTCTTTGGTCTTGGCCACAGTGGAGTTTGGAGTGTGACTGTTTGAGGTTGTGGACAGGTGTCTTTTATACTGATAACAAGTTCAAACAGGTGCCATTAATACAGGTAACGAGTGGAGGACAGAGGAGCCTCTTAAAGAAGAAGTTACAGGTCTGTGAGAGCCAGAAATCTTGCTTGTTTGTAGGTGACCAAATACTTATTTTCCACCATAATTTTCAAATAAATTCATTAAAAATCCTACAATGTGATTTTCTGGAGAAAAAAATTCTCAATTTGTCTGTCATAGTTGACGTGTACCTATGATGAAAATGACAGGCCTCTCTCATTTTTTAA
The DNA here is from genome assembly GCF_964263955.1 of Coregonus lavaretus. Lineage (NCBI taxonomy): Eukaryota > Metazoa > Chordata > Actinopteri > Salmoniformes > Salmonidae > Coregonus > Coregonus lavaretus. Next base: position 4,053,814 of record NC_140007.1, on the reverse strand, counting down.
GTGGGAGAACTTGCACAATTGGTGGCTGACTAAATACTTTTTTTCCCCACTGTATGTATTCACCCCCTTTGCTATGAAGCCCCTGAATAAGATCTGGTGCAACCAATTACCTTCAGAAGTCACATAATTAGTTAAATAAAGTCCACCTGTGTGCAATCTAAGTGTCACATGATCTGTCACATGATCTCAGTATATATATATATATATATATATATATATATATATATATATATATATACCTGTTTTGAAAGGCCCCAGAGTCTGCAACACCACTAAGCAAGGGGCACCACCAAGCAAGCGGCACCATGAAGACCAAGGAGCTCTCCAAACATCTCAGAGACAAAGTTGTGGAGAAGTACAGATCAGGGTTGGGTTATAAAAAAATATCAGACACTTTGAACATCCCACGGAGCACCATTAAATCCATTATTAAAAAATTGAAAGAATATGGCACCACAACAATCCTGCCAAGAGAGGGCCGCCCACCAAAACTCACAAACCAGTCAAGGAGGGCATTAATCAGAGAGGCAACAAAGAGACCAAAGATAACCCTGAAGGAGCTGCAAAGCTCCACAGCGGAGATGGCAGTATCTGTCCATAGGACCACTTTAAGCCGTACACTCCACAGAGCTGGGCTTTACGGAAGAGTGGCCAGAAAAAAGCCATTGCTTAAAGAAAAAAATAAGCAAACACATTTGGTGTTCGCCAAAAGGCATGTGGGAGACTCCCCAAACATATGGAAGAAGGTACTCTGGTCAGATGAGACTAAAATTGAGCTTTTTGGCCATCAAGGAAAATGTCTGGCGCAAACCCAACACCTCTCATCACCCCGAGAACACCATCCCCCACAGTGAAGCATGGTGGTGGCAGCATCATGTTGTGGGGATGTTTTCATCGCAGGGACTGGGAAACTGGTCAGAATTGAAGGAATGATGGATGGCGCTAAATACAGGGAAATTCTTGAGGGAAACCTGTTTCAGTCTTCCAGAGATTTGAGACTGGGACGGAGGTTCACCTTCCAGCAGGACAATGACCCTAAGCATACTGCTAAAGCAACACTTGAGTGGTTTAAGGGGAAACATTTAAATGTCTTGGAATGGCCTAGTCAAAGCCCAGACCTCAATCCAATTTAGAATCTGTGGTATGACTTAAAGATTGCTGTACACCAGCAGAACCCATCCAACTTGAAGGAGCTGGAGCAGTTTTGCCTTGAAGAATGGGCAAAAATCCCAGTGGCTAGATGTGCCAAGCTTATAGAGACATACCCCAAGAGACTTGCAGCTGTAATTGCTGCAAAAGGTGGCTCTACAAAGTATTGACTTTGGGGGGGGGGGGTGAATAGTTATGCACGCTCAAGTTCTGTTAGTTTTTTTGTCTTATTTCTTGTTTGTTTCACACAAAAAAATATTTTGCATCTTCAAAGTGGTAGGCATGTTGTGTAAATCAAATGATACAAACCCCACAAAAATCGATTTTAATTCCAGGTTGTAAGGCAACAAAATAGGAAAAATGCCAAGGGGGGTGAATACTTTCGCAAGCCACTGTAAATCCCCCCAAGACAGAGGGAATGAAAGTTTGTAGTGTGCAACAGGGAGCGGCCATTGAATGCAAGCTTCACCTAAACCATTTTTTATTGCATGCCTATCCATGGTTGACGTGTTATGCTCAACCACCACAAAAAAAAAAAAAAGTATAAAAAGAGTAGAACCAGGTCACCTTCTTTTATACTATGATTTGAATATTAGATGTTCAATGTTTTTTTTTAAAGGAATAGTTTCACCGTATTAAAATGAGAGTTCTGTTCACATAACAGGGTTTAAAATGAGTGACAGATGTAAATTAGTAAATAATCACGACATAAATAATTATCTTCAGAAATGACTGTCAAAGCAACAAAATAACTAGGGCTTTACAATGATGGTGAAACTTGGAAAAATTGTTGGATTAAGTGGGTTGAAATCTTTCTAGAAGTGACACAGGGTTGACGGAGGGACACGTCAAAATGTGAATTTTGTAACTTTATTCATATGAAAAAATATTGGCCTATATTAAAGGGCACAGGCTTTTAAAATTCAATATTGGTGCACAATTTCTACTTAAAATATCAAAGGGACGCAAAAGGCACTCTTTTCGTGGAACGACCCAATAGAAGTAATAGGGTTCTGTGCTCAGGGTGATTTGCAATTACAGTGTTGTGAGCATCTGAACCTCCAACAGATAGATCACTCTGTCCAGAGGCTGGAGCAGGAAGGAGCGAGGGATGCAGCCCTGAGGATGAACATTGTTTACTCAGTGCTTTTGTTTACTAACCTCTACCCATGCACACTTAGTGGTAAAGGTCTGGAGAGAAGAAGATGTTAAAAGAGAGAGAAGCAGAAGGGAGAGTCACTTAAAAAACACTGGAGGGCAAAATCTAAAAATATGAAAGTAGTTGCCATGTCTCAGTAGTGTAAAATTATCCTAACATGGTTCAGATCAGCCACAAACCCCAAGCTAGATCCATTCATTTCAATAAAATCGTTGTACCTTAAAAACAAACTTACTCTTTGAGTAAGAGAGCAATCAATGTTTAATATCATGTTCATTTCTGTCAGATTAATCTGAAATGACAGTGTATGATACGAGTCGCCAGGCTGCTGTCCAGCTTCTTTAAAACATTTATAGGACAGCATAGAGAGAGAATCTTTCAGGACTGGGTGAGCTGGAGGATGAGGGTGTGTGTGTGTGCGTGTTTATGTGTGTGTGTGTGTGTGGGGGGGGGAGTACCAACCTGGGACAAACACAGGCTGACAGACAGGTGAAAGGACTATGAATCTGAACTCCTCTCTTAAACCTCCCACACTCAACCTTCCTCCCTCCACTTTCTCCTGTCCTCATCCCAACACTCACTACCTCCACCCCCTGCCCCCTTAATCACCCCTCTCTCACCCACTTCACTTTAACACCGTCTTCACCTCCATCCCTAATCCCATTTTCACCTCCTCTCCTCTCTGCATCCTTCCACCACCTCTAGCCCTCACCTCTCCTCCAAACCACCCTCTTGGTTCTCAGGTGTTTTACAGGGCCACTCAATTAGCTGTCTATGATAGGACACAGTCAAGGCCTGTTGAACTGGGAAATTAAATTTGCCCCTCTATTAATATAAATGCCAACACAGCATTTTAATTATCTCTCTCTTTCTCTGTCTTGCTCCTTCTCTCCCCTTCTTTTTCTCTCATGAATTAAGAGCCTATTGATGCACCCTTGAGTCAATCTAAGTAACATAATAAAAAGATCCCCATCAAAATGTGTCAGTTTAAGATAGAGATATCTGTTTTTTTGCATGGGCTGCGTCTCAATCCACCACTATGTCGGCCTTCCGCATCTGCGGTGGAAGGTGGCCGAGCTACAGCGGTGTTTGTCAGACCATGAGACTTCTCGAAAATCGGTCTTCTCATGAAAACATCTGACCATCTTAAAACAATTACACATGATAGCTTAGTAGAACCCACCTCTGTGTAGAATGTCTGGTATTGGACAGATCTGGCTTAAGCATGTGTAAAGCTACAGACATTCACCATATACACTGAGTACAGAAAAAACATTAAGGACACCTGAGTGTTCCATGACATAGACTGACCAGGTGAATCCAGGTGAAAGCTATGATCCCTTATTGATGTTACTTGTTAAATCCACTTCAATCAGTGTAGATTAAGCCTTGAGACAATTGAGGCATGGATTGTGTATGTGTGCCATTCAGAGGGTGAATGTGCAAGACAAAAAATGTAAGTGCCTTTGAACGGGGTATGGTAGTAGGTGCCAGGCGCACCGGTTTGTGTCAAGAACTGCAACGCTGCTGGGTTTTTCACGCTCAACAGTTTCCCGTGTGTATCAAGAATGGTACACCACCCAAAGGACATCCAGCTTGACACAAATGTGGGAAGCATTGGATTCAAAATGGGCCAGCATCTCTGTGGAATGCTTTCGACACCTTGTAGAGTCCATGCCCCGACTAATTGAGGCTGTTTTGAGGGCAAAATGGGGGGTGCAACTCAATATTAGAAAGGTGTACCTAATGCTTGGTATACTCAGTGTACTGTATGTCTAATGAAGAGAAGTTTTAACATTGTCTAGTTGGTAAAAACAGACTGACAGCAGCCTACTGCTGTGTTCTATCCTGGCTCCAGCAGACTGTCATTAGCAGCTGAATCCAGGTCAGCACATGGTGACTGTAGCTGGCTATTGATGTCTGGATAAGTGTGTTTATGGAACACATTACCTGTCCTTAAGCACACACACACACATGCACAGACGCATGCTCGCATGCTCTCACACACACACTCCTCACCTCTGCTGAGCAGTTGCAGGTTGCGGACCTCCTCTCTGACTTGTAGCTGAAGGACCTGCTGTAGAACCTCCTGTCTCAGTGTCTCCTGGACGATGCCCATCCTCTCCAACTTCTCCCCGTTCAACCTCAGCAATGCACGACCTGGAGGGAGAGAGGCGAGGAAAGAGAGAGAGAGATAGAGAGAGACTATGTTAGAACAGGTGTAGCAAACGGGGATCATACTTGATTCCAATCTCTCATCTCTCTTAAGCCTGTGTTAAAATATGTTTAAAATTATTAATAGACAAAAAAGTGATTGTGATTGTTTTGAATTGTGTTTGGGAAATAAAGATATACATGGTTTTAAAAAGGTAGTGGTAATATTTCATTCCGTACAGAAATCTGTAGGTGTCTCAACTTACTCTGTCCCGCGTCTCAAGCTACACCATACCCAGGTTTGTGCCAAGAGACCACTTTCTTTGGACAAGCTATGTTTTCAAAACTGTTATGTTTACATGAATTCTGATTATTTCCAGGGATACACAACATCCTGAAATATATGTATATCTTTGTTAGAAAGAATACTATATTTCCCTTGATGGAGTGATGCTGAATGTAAAAAAGGGCTCAACTTACCCCACTCTCCCCTACTGCTTGACTACAGGTAACTGCCGAAATAAAGCAGTAAATGAGGGATACAAAGTATATTGAAAGCAGGTACTTCTACACAGGTGTGGTTTCTGAGTTAATTAAGCAATTAACGTCCCATAATGTTTGGGTCATGTAAAAAAAATGCCAAGTTCCCCATTATTTTTTGGATGGGGATGGTGGATGGACGTAAGCATCTCCCTCTGATTCCAAAGGTTGCAAGTTTGAATCGAGCAATAGAAAGTTGTTTTTGAAATGTTTGTTTTAAGCCTATCCCAAACCTTAAAATCTTACCTTAACCATTCGGAGTTAATGCCTAAACATAACCTTAAACACTTTGAAATTCGACGTTTGGAACAACTTCGACATTTGACGTTTGAGAAACATGATGAACGTTTAATTCTGAGGTGAGAGCTGGAAGGTGTGTGTGTGTGTGTGTGTCAGTCACCAGATCTCAACCCTCATCAACAAAGCTCCAAATAATGGGATTTCTCTTGGAAGAATGGTGTCGCATCCTTCCAATAGATTTCCAGACACTTGTAGAATCTATGCCAAGGCGCATTGAAGCTGTTCTGGCGGCTCGTGTTGGCCAAAGCCCTATTAAGACACTTTATGTTGGTGTTTTCTTTATTTTGGCAGTTACCTGTTGTTGGGCCCAAGCTTGCTGTACAACATTGAAACCCATTCAGTCTTTCTACAAACAGGCTCTCAAGATGCTTGATAGAAAGTCCAATAGCCACCACCATTGTAACATCCTCAGAAAGCATGAGCTCCTGATCTGGGAAAGTCTTGTGAAATACACAGACGTATGTCTTGTATTCAAGATCCTATATGGCCTGGCTCCCCCTCCACTTAGTTCATTTATCAAGCAGAACATCCATGGCAGCAGATCCACAAGGTCTGCCATGAGAGGTGACTGTATACTGTAGTTCCCAATAAGGAAAAGCACATTCAGGCTGACGTCTTTCTCTGTGAGAGCTTCCCATGTCTGGAACACACTGCCTTCAGACACAGGTAACTGACCGCGTTTTCACAAAGAACCCAAAGACATGGCTAAAGGACAATCAGGTGCGTGAACACAATCTATAGCTGTTTATAGCTGCTTTCCATGTTGTCTGTTGTCTGTAGCTTATGAGGTGTGTAGACATTGTCTTTTTGTTTTATTGCTTTTTATGTTATTGCTGTCTGTCTGTTTGCTAAGTGTTGCTTGTCATTAGTTGCTCTACATGTGCTCATTGTCTGTCTGTATTGACATTTTAATTATTTTTAATAACCTGCCCAGGGACTGCGGTTGAAAATGAGCCGGCTGGCTAAAAAAGGGACATTTTACAGAAATGTTGATTAATATGCTTTGTCCCTGTAAAAATAAACATAGTAAAGTAAGGGATGTGTGGAACTCACTCCTCAGCCTGAAGTGTCCCCGCTGGCACCACCAAATAGCTAGCTTTTCGGTGGCGCCGACTGGTAAGACGCTTCGGGAGGGCGGTCTTGTGTGCTAGCACGGCAGAGGTCCTGGGTTCGAGCATCAGTACCAGAATCAGGAGGAAGTGGTACTCGCTAAGCAGGCTCCGTTACACAGGCAGTGTTTTTACTTTGTGTGTGTAATGGAGTGCACATGCATGTGCTGTCTGTGTGTGTGTGTGTGTGTGTGTGTGTGTGTGTGTGTGCTGTTAGACCTGCTGATTTATATCTAAGCGTTAACTGTGTTTTCTCTGCTTTACCCACGAGTCGTTGAATTAATGACAGCGAGCAGGACGGCTCAGTGAGGTTTATTCAGCCAGATGATTTACTGAGGATGTCTCAACTAGAACACCAAGGTGTAAGACCCCCAGGACCACACACATTTAACATACCATTACCCACAGTAAGCATCCCGCTTTACACAGGGAGAGAGAGGGGGATGGCACACACACAGAGAAACACAGAGACCAGAGACGACACATCCATTATACACACACGTGTGCACGTGCTTCCGAACGGTAGGGGATTGTCCTTCAAATCATTCAGAGAGTGCAGGAATCCATCATAGCTGTAGCAGCCCAGTGTGAGGTCTACATGATAATTAGACACATTACTCATACTGTTAGCGCTCCTAATCAATCCATCCATTCTCATTTACCTCTCTGGACATGGACACACCGCAAAAACCCAGCATAGACACACACACACAGTCACACACACAACCGCACACATAGTCACAGGCACACACACATAGTTACACGCTGGCATGCGAGCAAGTGACAATACAACAAAAAAAACTTTGATCTCAGAGCTGGCAGAGAAATCCAACTAATCTCTTCTCCTCCTCACTCCCTCCCTCCATACCTACTTCCCTCCATTTCAGGAAGTCTAGAAGTTGTGGGCTAGTTGAAAGGATTACTGTGGTATCCTCCTGGTGACACCACTTACAGCAGCTCCCTGTCTACCCCTAACAGAGGAACAAGAGGAAGCGGAGGCAACTCACTGCTCCTCCAGGGAGAACAAACAAACACACCAACCAACCGCTCTCCTCTCTCATCTCACTTTACACTGGAAAAGGGCCTGGGGTATCCCCCTGATGACACCACTTACACCAGCTCCCTGTCTTCCTGCCCATTGTCAGTGTTCTACACAAGCAACACAGGGAGCCCTGTCTGTTCTACTAACACTCATTCTATAAGGGACCCAAGAGGACAGGCTAGTAGAGCAGGACCAGACAGACCAGGACAAGACGTCATTGACCCACATACTGATGGAAGGCTGGAGGGCACACAACAATATCTCCAATAAGGGGTCCCTTGTGGCATGCACACACTCCACTGGCGAGCTGAATCACCACACTTATTTTATGAGAGAGAGAGAGAGAGAGAGAGAGAGAGAGAGAGAGAGAGAGAGAGAGAGAGAGAGAGAGAGAGAGAGAGAGAGAGAGAGAGAGAGAGAGAGAGAGAGAACTGTTCGGCTGCTGTGTACCTGCAGGAAACATTTGCTTTGACAAACAGCAAGGTTCCCACAAATAATAGATCTCTCTCTCTCTCTGTGTGTGTGTATGTCAAGGGCGTTGTTCCTGCTCTATGTCCATGTGAGGGATTGTGTTCCTCTTTAACTTACCTCTCCTCTGTGTTCAGGTGCTTTCAGCCCCCCCCCCCCCCCCCACACACACCTCTACACAGCCCTCTCTCTCCCACCTCAGCCGGTGTGTCTCTCCTTCCTGCCCCCAGAAATGTGGTGTCCTAGAAAAGCGCTGCCCTTGGTTCCTTTGTGTACAAATGAGACAAAGCAGATGAAAAGAGCTCCAATCCAATTCCCCTCCGACATACTTAATACAGAGCCTAATAATGGGCTTCAGGGCATAGCCCTCAAATAGAAGGAGAGGATAAAGAGAGAAGGGAAGAGAACACTAAATAGAAGGGTTGTCCCACAGAAAGAGGGCCTTTTGCATCCTTTGATATTTTAAGTAGAAATTGTGCACCAATATTGAATTTAAGCCTGTTATATTAAATGAAGTGCCCTTTAATATAGACCACATGGATGATTCAATAAATCTGAGCGGGTCGAGCATAACACGTCAACTAGCTTCCATTCAGGGGGTGATTTATGGCTGATTTAAGATTAAATCATTAACCCTGTTACTTTATTTGGCACTTACTATAGTCATTTCTTTGAAAGGCTGGTCATGGCTCACATCAACACCATTATCACAGAAACCCTAGACCCACTCCAATTTGCATACCGCCCCAAAAGATCCACAGATGATGCAATCTCTATTGCACTCCACAATGCCCTTTCCAACCTGGAAAAGAGGAACACCTATGTGAGAATGTTATTAATTGACTACAGCTCAGCGTTCAACACAATAGTGCCCTCAAAGCTCATCACTAAGCTAAGGACCCTGGGACTAAACACCTCCCTCTGCAACTGGATCCTGGACTTCCAGACGGGCCGCCCCCAGGTTGTAAGGGTAGGTAACAACACATCTGCCACGCTGATCCTCAACACGGGGGCCCCTCAGGGGTGCGTGCTCAGTCCCCTCCTGTACTCCCTGTTCACCCATGACTGCATGGCCAGGCACGACTCCAACACCATCATTAAGTTTGCCAATGACACAACAGTGGTAAGCCTGATCACCGACAACGATAAGACAGCCTATAGGGTGGAGGTCAGAGACTTGGCTGTGTTGTGCCAGGATAACAACCTCTACCTCAATGTGATCAAGACAAAGGAGATGATTGTGGACTACAGCAAAAAAAAAGAGGACTGAGCACGCCCCCATTCTCATCGACGGGGTTGTAGTGGAACAGGTTGAGAGCTTCAAGTTCCTTGGTGTCCACATCACCAACAAACTATCATGGTCCAAACACACCAAGACAGTCATGAAGAGGGCACGACAAAGCCTATTCCCCCTCAGGAAATTATTATTATTATTATTTAGGAAACTGAAAAGATTTGGCATGGGTCCTCAGATCCTCAAAAAGGTATACACCATCGAGAGCCTGGTATGGCAACTGCTCGGCCTCCGACCGCAAGGCACTACAGAGGGTAGTGCGTATGGCCCAGTACACCACTCTGTCCAATGGTAAACATCCAGGACCTCTATACCAGGCGGTGTCAGAGGAAGGCCCTAAAAATTATCAAAGACTCCAGCCACCCTAGTCATAGACTGTTCTCTCTGCTACCGCACAGCAAGCGGTACCGGAGCGCTAAGTCTAGGTCCAAAAGGCTTCTTAACAGCTTCTACCCCCAAGCCATAAGACTCCTGAACAGCTAATCATGGCTACCCGGACTATTTGCATTACTTATCTACTTATCTATTTTTTACTTAACACTTTTTTTTTTCTTTTTTTTAAACTGCATTGTTGGTTAAGGGCTTGTAAGTAAGCATTTCACTGTAATGCCTACACCTGTTGTATTCGGCGCATGTGGCAAATAAAATTTGATTTTAATTGATTTAATTATTTGAGAAATTCGTGAAATCCCTGAGCGGTTTCCTTCCTCTCTGGCAACTGAGCTAGGAAGGATGCCTGTAGCTTTTTGAATTTTTACCCATCTACCAATAGGTGCCCTTTTTTGTGAGGCATTGGAAAAGCTCCCTGGTCTTTGTGGTTGAATCTATGTTTGAAATTCACGCTCAACTGAGAAACCATACAGATAATTGTATGTGTGGGATACAGAGAGGTAGTCATCCATGCAACCTATTATGTGACTTGTTGAGCACATTTTTACTCCTGAACTTATTTAGGCCATAACAAAAGGGTTGACTACTTATTGAATCAAGACATTTCAGCTTTAAATCTTTTGTACATTCAAAAAATAAAACATAAAAACATTATTCCACTTCGACATTATCGGGTATTGTGTGTAGGCCAGTGACACAATATTTTTTTTAAATCACTAAATGTGGAAAAAGTCAAGGTGTGTGAATACTTTCTAAAGACACTTCAGGCTACCACCAGTAACAACTAATAAGCCAGGTTTGCTAGCAACTTGGGAAACAATAGGCTATAAATGTGCACATTCATTTTTCCCATAGGGGATTTTAGAAACACTTAAAATAAGGGCTGTGTTTCGTGTAGGCTTACCCTGGCGTGACGTTTTGATAACTCTCTCGGTAGGCTTACCCTGGCGTGACGTTTTGATAACTCTCTCGGTAGGCTTACCCTGGCGTGACGTTTTGCTAACTCTCTCGGACAAGGTGACGTTTATCAATATATGATTGGAACCATTTCCCTGTTACTGACAGCGGGATGAACAGGCCGTGGCTCGGGTGGTTGATGTCCTTGATTATATTTTTTGGCCTTCCTGTGACATCGGATGCTGTAGGTGTCCTGGAGGGCAGGCAGTGTGCCCCCGGTGATGCGTTGGGCAGACCGCACCACCCTCTGGAGAGCCCTGCGATTGCGGGCGTTTTGGATGTTTTGTGCACAAAAGTGTCTTATTAGGAATTTTCTAATCTGACTTCTCTATGTGGCCGTCTATGGAAATTGTCTTTCTGGGCCGGGCGTCAGTTAAACTGCAGTACCGAACCAAAACTGTAGGAGCAATCTAAACTATGCTTCTAGACCCTGGCCCCTTGGTCCAAACCGATGCTGACATGATGCGCCAGAAAATGTAGCCAAACTTTAATGAGACTTTTAATTACATACAGTGTCTTCGGAATGTATACAGACCCCTTGACTTTTTCCACATTTTGTTACATTACAGCCTTATTCTAAAATGTATTAAATATTTTTTTCCCCCTCATCAATATACACACAATACCCCATAATGACAAAGCTAAAACTGGTTTTTAGAAATGTTTGCTAATTTATTAAAAATAGCTTCTTTTTTTTTACATTTACAAAGGCATTCAGACCCTTTACTTTGTTGAAGCACCTTTGACAGCGATTACAGCATTGAGTCTTCTTGGGTATGACGCTTCAAGCTTGGCACACCTGTATTTGGGGAGTTTCTCCCATTCTTCTCTTCAGATCCTCTCAAGCTCTGTCAGCTTGGACGGTGAGCGTTGCTGCACACCTATTTGCAGGTCTCTCCAGAGATGTTCAATTGGGTTCAAGTCCGGGCTCTGGCTGGGCCACTCAAGGACATTGAGAGATTTGTCCCGAAGCCACTCCTGCGTTGTCTTGGCTGTGTGCTCTGACGTGCACTGTCAACTGTGGGACCTTATATAGACCAGTGTGTGCCTTTCCAAATAATGTCCAATCAATTGAATATACCACAGGTGGGCTCCAATCAAGGATGATCAATGGAAACAGGATGCACCTGAGCTCAATTTTGAGTCTCATAGCAAAGGGTCTGAATACTTATGTAAATAAGGTATTTCTGTTTTAATTTGTAATAAATGTGTTAACATTTCAAAAAAACTGTTTTCGCTTTGTCATTATGGGGTCTTGTTAGTAGATTGCTGAGGATTTGTTTTTATTTCATCCATTTTAGAATAATTTGCAAAAAGTCTGAATACTTTCCTAAGGCACTGTAAATATAGGCAGGGGTGTAGAGGGTAAACGCACGTAAAAGCCGTTTACGCATCTTTCTATTTGTGAAATATTGTTTACTCACCTTTTTATTTTTTAAATGATCGTTTACCCACTTATTAATGCGTTCCCAGAGTTGATCAAAGCTCAGAAACGAATATTCTTGATCTGAGTTCTAATCGCACCTGGCTCTCTGCGAACAAGTGGAATCATGATTCAGGTATGCTTGTTATGTTCGCCTGCTCCCCCCGGATTTGCCTTGTTAGCAGCGCTTTCATTCACCACTCTGTCCAATGGTAAACTCCGCCCACGGCACAGGCCGAGACGTGAAATGAACTAATCAGCCCAAAACAACACTGGCAAGTGGCAAGTACAGATGCTTGCAAGATGCCGGACATAAGGCAATTTGTTAAACGTCCCTCGACTCCTGTCGTGTCAACAGACATCCCCCAAACAAACAAGAAAGATCTCGGAGAATGAGTGTACAACTGGTAAATAGTCACTGATATTTCAGTCAGGTGGCCAGCTAGCTAGCTAGCTCAAGCCAAGGGCTCTGGCTACTGATAGCCAGCTAGCTAGCTAATGTTATAGCTAGCTAACTGGCTAGAAGGATGAAGTTAGATGCTAACGTTAAACAAAGCCTGACCTCAGCAGGAGCAGTTTGCTGAAATTAAGCTAGCTATAATCTTTACATTAAACATTGACATTTTAGTCATTTAGCAGACGCTCTTGTCCAGAGCGACTTACAGGAGCAATTAGGGTTAAGTACCTTGCTCAAGGGTACATCAACAGATTTTTCACCTAGTCGGCTCAGAGATTCGAACCAGCAACCTTTCGATTACTGGACCAACGCTCCACTAGGCTACCTGCCGCCCTGTCTACTATAAGTTCTCAAAACAAAATAACTTTGCATTACAGAGAGTATTGAGACAGACAGTGGTGAGGCAGGCTGCAATGCAGGAGGCAAAGGAGACAGAGTGGAAGCAATCAGGGAGAGAGGTTAGTAGGACAGTGGTTCCCAAACTTGGGGTCGGGGACCAATGTGGAGTCCCCTGCATTTGAAATGGGCTCCCCTGAGAGAATCTGTAATCATATCAAACACATTTTTTTTTCTTCAAATGGGTATAGAATACAACATGTTAAAGTCAACTAAGGGCCTTTTACACTGTTAGAATGCACTTTCATGTCATTATGTGTTGGGATAGCCTGTGGGACCAAAAATGAAATATAAAGACAATTGAAATATAATATTACAGAGAGTAATGAGACAGACAGTGGTGAGGCTGAGGCAAGCTGCGATGCAGGAGGAGACAGAGAGAGAGGAAGCAAGCAGATAGAGAGGCTAGCCAAGCATTTGGACAGTTGAGTAAAGCAACACCTACACTCTCAAATGCCCACTGGAGTTTATAGTTTACCCACCTTGTTTTACCACTACATCACTAAAATTAGGCTAAATGCAAGTCATGTTTGACAAATATTTTACATTTACATTTTAGTCATTTAGCAGACGCTCTTATCCAGAGCAACTTACAGTTAGTGAGTGCATACATGTTCATACTTGTCCAGAGGGACTTTAACATTAACATTAACGTTTAAAGGCTTGATTCTGTCGAAAATACTTGAGCCACGGTTTGTTCAGATCAAATGGTCACAAGGCCGGAGAGTGAAGGACAGAAATGTTGAGGGAATTATTTTATAAACAGTCAAATCAACATTATTTTATTGTCCAGCAGCCAAAGGCACAATCCTAGTCATATTAGCAACCCATGATAGTTGATGCATCTTTAGATCTCCACTCTTTCTTAATTTCTACCAGATATTTCATCTCTGTCATATGAAACCACTAGCTCACGCGCTTCTGAGAACGGTTTTTTCCAGCTAATGGCAGTGTCAGCCAATCAGCTCCATTGTTGTTCAACGAGACGTGCCTTTCCATAATGGCTGCTGTGGCTACTGCTAGCTAGCATGAGGACAAAAAGGGCCGTTTTCTGGGAAAACAAGTAGTATTTCAATCTTATCGATGGAGCAGTGTGGATAAAGGTACAATTTGGAGTATAGTGGCATATCCCATCCCTGCATTGAGGTACGTTTTCTGACCCATGTCTCGCACCGGCTCCACAATGTCTTAATGTAACCATGATTGCGTTCCGACACCAGTGCAGCTCAGTGTAAACCAATGACTGTATATATGAATGTGTAAACAAGCACAACGGTAGGGTAGGTATCTTCTGGCAAGCTCGTAGCCTACAGCCATGTGCGCATGGCTGAGTTTATAATATAAAGAAATACAACTTTATCAACATTTTAAGCTTCTTTGCTTAGATTTTTTTATTGATGTTCAGTTGTATCTGTTGTCCCAGAACTGTCCAGAGTCTGTTTTGAACCGTTCTAGACATATTTTTATCATCCCAGGGACGATGGGAGACCCTTAATTTAGAGCCCTGGAGGGATTCTTATAAAGACATGAAAAGTATTTGGTTTTTTATTTAACTAGGCAAGTCAGTTAAGAACAAATTCTTATTTACAATGACAGCCTACACCAGCCAACCCTGGACGACGCTGGGCCAATTGTGCCCCACCCTATGGGACTCCCAATCACGGCCGGTTGAGATACAGCCTGGAATCGAACCAGGGGGTCTGTAGTGACGCCTCAAGCACTGAGATGCAGTGCCTTAGACCGCTGCGCAACTCGGGAGACCATATAGGTTGTAATATTTTATAGGCTACCAAGGCTGGCCAACCTTCCTCCTGGAGAGGGGGGGGGGGGGGGGGGGGGACAAGTGACTTGGGCTTTCGGATATGTAAAAAATCAGTCCCACTTGTCCATCTAAAAAAGTTAATGTCAAGCCTTGCAATTCAGGTTCTATTTGTAATTATATGGCTAGCTGATTCTCTACTTACCAGTGACCAGTCACTGGTGCTGCCTGTAGCTTCCACCTTTTATACACATAATAATGAGACAAACTGACTGCACCTGATGTGTGTGTGTGCTCGGTCATGTACAGTGTCTGTAATAGAATATACTGTATAAATATAATAGATAAGATATCTGTTGCTGCTGTTGCTGCTACAGTGTGACATCCCCTTTATGGGTTATTTGTGATCCTAAGGCAGATAAACACTGTGCGCGTGTCAAGGTGCAGAGTGACGTATGTGAGTGGTGGCCGACCATGCAGTTTAGAAAAGCTATCTGTTCTCCGTGAGTGGCTGTGAAAGGGACCTGCTCTATACCGTCTGACTCAAGGCTAAGAGAACTCAGCATTCATATACTGTACGTACATCCACTGAGTGTATAAAACATTAAGGACACCTGCTCTTTCCATGACATAGACTGACCAGGTGAATCCAGGTGAAAGCTATGATCGTTTATTGATGTCACTTGTTAAATCCACTTCAAATCAGTGTAGATGAAGGGGAGGAAACAGGTTAAAGAAGGATTTTTAAGCCTTGAGACAATTGAGACATGGATTGTGTATGTGTGCTATTCAGAGGGTGAATGGGCAAGACAAAGGATTTAAGTGCCTTTGAACGGGGTATGGTAGGTGCCAGGTGCATCAGTTTGTGTCAAGAACTGCAACGCTGCTGGATTTTTCACGCTCAACAGTTTCCCGTGTGTTTCAAGAATGGTCCACCACCCAAAGGACATCCAGCCAACTTGACACTTGGGAAGCATTGGAGTCAACATTGACCAGCATCCCTGTGGAATGCTTTTGACACCTTAAAGAGTCCATGCCACAACGAATTGAGGCTGTTCTGATGGCAAAAGGGGGGGGGGGGGGGGGGTGCAACTCAATTTTAGGAAGATGTCCTTAATGTTTTGTACACTCAGTGTATAGTGTCTGTGTGTGCCTGAATGTGTGTGTGAGAATGTGAATGTGTGTGTGGATGTCTGTTATTATGTGTGTGTGTGTGTGTGTGTGTGTGTGTGCGAGAATCGATAACAGCTTAAACTATGCCAGTTTTTCCAGCTTTCCTTTTCTTTCACAAAAATGCAGCATTCCTTCTTTCTTAACTCACATCGCATGAATGGTCTTTAAATCTCCTTGTGAGAGATTTGGGTGTAAACCGTGTCCTAAGTCCCACAGTTGAAAAGCTAAGATGTGGAACCAGGGAACTAAAAATTAAACTTTGAGATTTGGTTTCTCAGGGTAAGCCTTTTCAGAGCCATGCCTGAACTGGTCCCACACATTACCTGTGATAGCGTGGTGGGAGAAGGCTTCTACATAGGTTAGGTAGTTGTGTGGACAGTGTTTTTTCAGCCACTTGCAGACGTCCTGTTGGGTCCACAGCACCACTGGTTTGGACAGACTGGACAGCGTAGGGCTGGTGTGGTACACAGTGAAGGCTTCGCCTGGATGCAGCTGAAACACACAGAGTATGGGGGTTACAGTGTGTGTGTGTGTGTGTGTGTGTGTGTGTGTGTGTGTGTGTGTGTTTGTGTGTGTATACATTATATGTTTAAATTGTGTGAGAGACCATGGAAGCATAAAAAAACAGATGTCATGATATGATGTTTTGTTGTGTGAACGTACTCTTTGTGTTTTTTTTGTTTGTTTTTAGTCATTTAGCAGAGCAACTTACAGGAGCAATTTGGATTAAGTGCCTTGCTCTAAGGCACATCGACAGATTTTTCACCTAGTCGGCTCGGGGATTAGAACCAGCGACCTTTTGGTTACTGGCACAACGCTCTTAGCCACTAAGCTACCTGCTGCTGTTGTGACTGAGTGATTGTGAACATTATTTGTGGTGACTGAGTGTGTGTGTCATCTTTGACTCTTCCAGGTCAGGTCAGCTGCCTTAGTGCTCCCAGCAGTGTGATGGCTGTGGCCCCTGCTGTGTGAGATATGACAGTGTCTGTCACCTCTTCCCCCCTTCTTAACAAGGTTAAGAAAGCTGTGACATTGCCTTTGACCCTGCTTCTGCTTTGTAACACTCTCACACATGTGCGCACACGCACACACACACACACACACACACACACAATGGCTGAGATCTCTCTGCCCCCCATCCAGCTCTCTCTCACACATCCTTTATTCAGAAGGCATAATTACAGAGTTTAATAAGTCCATTCATAAGGTCATTGACCGTTAATAAGGTCAGAGCAGAGCCAGCATCTCTCTGATGGATTAATGGATTATTTTTATACATGCCTCCTATTAATCCAGCCTGTGATTGGCCCAGTGGAAGCAAGGCAATCGGCTAACATCCTTTATTTCCCTAAAATCTGTCATATAAACAGAGTTTTAAAAAGGCTCTCCACCATCACTCGATTTCATATTGCCACATACAGGTAACTACCAAAATACAGGAAACACTAACTTAAAGTGTCTTAATAGGGTGTTGGGCCACCACAAGCCAGAACGGCTTCAATGCACCTTGGCATAGATTCTACAAGTGTCTGGAACTCTGTTGGAGGGATGCGACTCCATTCTTCCATGAGAAATCCCATCATTTGGTGTTTTGTTGATGGTGGTAGAAATGATGGTCTCAGGTGCTGCTCCAGAATCTCCATAAGTCTTCGATTGTGTTGAGAACTGGTGACTGAGATGACCATGGCATATGGTTTACATTGTTTTCATGCTCATCAAACCATTCAGTGACCACTCGTGCCCTGTGGATGGCGGCATTGTCATCCTATGTGGGCATAGCCATGGTAGCCAAAATAATGGCCTGCCCAGCTTTTTTATACATGACTCTAAGCATGATGGGATGTTAATTTTTGTGGCGGTCACAAAATTTCGTCAGCTGGTGATTGTCATGCAAATAACTGTTGGTCTCACGGTAATTGACCGTTAATTAACATAAACACATTTAGCATCTCCTGGCATCCACGCATAGCCTACAAGCCACTGATGCAGACCTTTGGAACATCTACATTTTAAAAAGTCTAATAAATCCATGTAATATAGCATACACCTTCACAATAAATCCATTATTTATTTTAGACAGGTCTAAAGAAGCATGATATGAAGAAAATGTAGTCTATTTCAGAAGAACATACTCTTAGTTGTCCTTATGTTAGGCCCTGATCTGGCTATGCCAAATGGCTGTGGGCTACACTAGTTCATTTAGCAGACAAGATTTGCTTATAATTCCGTGGCATTATTTTATATTATTTTATAGTATAAAGAATACAATTGAACAAAGCTGAATAAAACAGAAATATTTTCTGCAAACGATTTGAGGGAGTGCACACATGCGGCTATGCTGTGTTGAGCAGTTAACAAAGAAATAGGTATTCCTATATGCTTAATTTAGAGTTATTAATGTAACTTTAGTTGTTCTACAAACATTGGGCTATATGTCTAGATTTTTAATTAATTTTAAGGCTGCATCATGCGACTCTAAGGATGATTTGAAAAAAAGTAACTTGAAAGGCATTAGCTCTGCTTGGTTTTTGCGCAGGCTGTACACACTTCATTAGTCTCTCATTCACAATTTGACAAGCACTTGATAATGCCTTGAATTTCACGGCGGCATCCCCTTTGTGGCCATAATGCACCCTAAAAAATCCATGCCTTTGTTGTGCCCTTCTCACTGAGTGCGCACTCCGAAGTGCTCTCCATCAGGTGATCGGGTCTTTCTCACAGGCTACAAGTCCTTATCCAATTCCGAGGTGCATATTGAAGATATTGGAAGAACTGTCCACATTTACTTTCGTCAGCCAACAAGATGAGTAGGCCTAACAAACAGCAAAAGCACTAGCCTATGTCAGTCTACTATCCCCCATAGTACAAAAGTTGACATATTCTATTCTGTGCAAGAAATACATATTCCAAACATAGTCTGGGACAGTTGTGGGATGCAATAGATCCCAAATTAATACAACCACTAGCATCCCCAAAAAGTTTTATGCACTGTGCTGGGGAAAAATACATAAGACGCTTTTCCCCTGATTCATTTTCATGCCAGCGAGGTAGGCTATACTCCTGTTGTAATGATAAGCAATGTGGTTAATATTAGGAAAGTTGAGAAATAAATATACTAGGCCTAGCCTATAGAAAGCTGATGGGATCCTCCTCTTTTTAATAGAGACCATCACTCTGTTTTCTCACGCAATTGCATAGCTTATAGAAGAATTGCGCAACATCAGCTCATGGGCTCTCATTAAGTGTTTGATTAGATTTTCGATTACATTTGCATTGATGTCAGAATGATTAGAGGGACAATAGAGTGCTGAGTACCAGGCAGTTAGCAAGTTTGGTAGGCTACTAATGACCATCAGCAGCATCAGAGCTTGGAGAAGCCTAGTTTACCGTGATAAACGGTCATGTGGAATTTGACTGCCTTCATGACTCGTGACTGCCGGTGTGGCGGTAATACCGTCACCTCAACAGCCCTACGACACACACAGTTTTCATCTGTACGCAATAGTAGTGTGTAGCACTATGCCCAATATTCCCCTAATCACACACATACTTCACTCCCTGCTCAATAATGCACATTTTAATAACCCACATCTATTTATTGCACCGCTCACCCTTAATTAAGATCAAGTTGGAGTGTGTGTGTGTGTGTGAAAAGCTTTCTTGGTTTTAGACAGCTCTTTCTCTCCCTTCAGGGAGAGGATGATTCATTCTGAATACAGAGTCAACAGCAAGGCTGTATTTAGTGTTGTACATAAGCCACTCTGACTGACAGAATTGGTTAGCTAATAAAGACAAGGCTATCACTACTGTGTCCTGATTCAATGTATGGAGAGGATAGAACAATAGGGTCAGACAGTCAGACAGGCTTCAAGACAGAGAGAGAGAGACAGAGAGAGACAGTCAGCGAGCAAGACAGGCAGAGAGTGAGACAGCAAAGTGTGAGAGACAGACGTGACGGGAAGAGATGCGAGAGAGAGAGAGAGATAGAGAAAGAGGAGAGGGCATGTGAAACTAGAATTTGACAGTGGCTCAAATATCAAAGTGACTAATGGCCCTCATCATCAGCAGACCAGACAGAGGGGAAATGGAAAGAGGAGATTCTCTTTATATCCCTCCCCCCTGCTCTTCTCTCCACTCCTCTAGTTTCTGTTCTGTTGTCTCTCTCTGCCTCTCTCCTTCCTTCCCTCCTCTAGTTTCATAGCCATTCATCTCCCCTCGGCCAGTGGGCCAGCTCTGTGCTGTAAGCACTCACCCTTAACTCCTAGATACCTACTTCTGTCACACCACAGAACCTCTCATTCGTTACACACCAGAAAGAGAGGAGGGGGAGTTGTGTGTGAATGTGTGGAGCGGTATATGAATGGGATCTCAACCATGTAACAGTCATCTTTGACTGTTTGTCCCAGAGGATGGAGAGGGGATGTGGTGATTGAACGAGAGACGCTTCTGTGGATGATGGTCTTAAATTAAAGATAATGTCACTCCTCTCTAGGCTCCCATTTTTGATTGTGGGTATTGTGCCTGGTCCATGAGTATTGGTAGCAATTGTAGAATACTAATTGAATGTGAATGTGTCATCTTTAGTCATTCTATCAAACAATAATCAGTTATTTCTATATCTTTCTTTGTCAGCCCTATTTACAGTATTTTCCTCTAGAGAACAGGCAACCTAGATGTGTTCCCTTGTCCCCCTTGTCTCTTTGATTCATTCCTGTATTAATCTCTATTGTCTTCTTTCTCCCCTGTCCTCCTCCTCCTCTCTCTGGACTATATTAATCCCTCTGTTCCTATCCTTCAACCACCTCTCCTTCCTTCCTTCCCTTTTCATTTTGTTCTCTGATGACTTTCACCTCCTCTACTCCCCATCAAGTCCAATACTCTCCCTCTCCTCTGACTCTCTCTACACTGACACCTCCCTCTCTCTACTCTCCTTGTCCTATGCCCCTCCCTCCATCTTGCCATCCCTCTCTTTCTCCCCTCCTGCACCTTTTTTCCTCTCCTCTCCTCTCATTTCCTCTCCTCTCATTTCCTCTCCTTTCCTCTCAGCAGCTCGAACTTGAGCTCTGAGTTTCTAGCAGTCCGTCTGAGTGTCTGGTGTATGTATGAGAGAAAGTTTGTGTCTTTGCCACTGCACGTCTTTCTGTGTGTGTGTGTCCTCTGTCCTCCAGTGGCGCTGAATCAGGGATTAGAGGAGTCCAGGGCTCCTTAAAATTCCCCCTCCCTCCCCAATAAGACATTCAGCCTCCTCCCTAGAGCCTGCTGGTCCCGGGCCCTCTGCACCTCAGTCGACACACTCCCCTGCCCCCTGATACACACAAACACACACACACACACACACACCCTCATTGATCAAAAGGGCTCAGCCAATTAACAGAGGAAAGCTCTGGAAGTGTGTGTGTGTTACAAAGCAGAAGCAGGGTAGACAGCAATGTCACAGCTTTCTGAACACTGTTAACACTCTCTCCCAATTCCCATCCTCCCTCTGCAATCCATCTCTTGCCCTTTTGCCTCTGTCTATCACTCCGTCGCTCTTCTTCTTTCACTCTCTCTTCACACTCCCCTCCCTTTGAATACCCTCATCTTTGACCTTCTCTCTTCTCTCCGCCTCTATCTCTCCTCCTCTCTCCCCTTTCTCTCTTCCCTTTTCATTTTCTTTCCCTCCTTCTTCTCTCCTTTACTGTCGTCATTATTAAATCACCCCTTTAATATCTATCCCCACCCCAAAGTCACTGACAGACATGAGTCGCACCATCCTTCATTTTCCCCTCACACCTCCCCAGCCCCTACCTCTATCAATCACAATAACCCTTCATATACCCCTCCTCCAGCATTCACACCAAAGGCCCCTATAATATCTCCATCCATTCTTATCTCCCTTCTTCTATAGTATCAGAATCCCTCATATGTCCCTATTTCCACAGGAAACCTCATATGTCCCTCCCTTTATATTATGCTTGATACAGCCTTACTACATCTCATTCCAGAATCCATGAGCTCACTCCACTATTCATTCAGACTCCTTGACCATTGAGTGAGAGGACTGGGTCCCTGCAAAGCAGCCTGTCTCAGTCATACGCAGATGGCTCTCTCTAAGGACGTTGTGCCAGTAAAATGTCCATGACCTCAGTGGATGTGAGCACACTTCATTTGGGCTGGATTTCTTCTTCTTCTTCTTTCTCTGTCTGCTCTCTCTTTCTCAACTGTCTACAAAACGGACAAACTACAAAAAAATAGAGAATAAAACCAAGCCAACCAACCACCAAACCAAGCCTCTCAACATACACAACTGGACACACTTTTTCTTCTCTATGCATTCACGTTCTTTTCTGAAGGAAAATTGTTCTTTACGTGGTTTCTGCTGCTCAGGTCAGTGACTGTCAGTAATGAGGAATCTATACTAATCAGAGGCCAATGCATCCCTCTCCCTCTCCCTCCCATTGGACAGTTAGATCCCTCAAATGAACCCCAGTGTTATGTTGTCAGCAGACAGAAAGTAGAAGTGGACACAGTGTATTGATCTTGGTTGGTGATGGTCTTTCTTTGTTGGAACTTCATCAAATGTACTTGATACAGTGAGGGAAAAAAGTATTTGATCCCCTGCTGATTTTGTACGTTTGCCCACTGACAAAGCAATGATCAGTCTATACTTTTAATGGTAGGTTTATTTGAACAGTGAGAGACAGAATAATAACAAAACAATCCAGAAAAACGCATGTCAAAAATGTTATAAATTGATTTGCATTTTAATGAGGGAAATAAGTATTTGTCCCCCTCTCAATCAGAAAGATTTCTGGCTCCCAGGTGTCTTTTATACAGGTAACGAGCTGAGATTAGGAGCACACTCTTAAAGGGAGTGCTCCTAATCTCAGTTTGTTAACTGTATAAAAGACACCTGTCCACAGAAGCAATCAATCAATCAGATTCCAAACTCTCCACCATGGCCAAGACCAAAGAGCTCTCCAAGGATGTCAGGGACAAGATTGTAGACCGACAAAAGGCTGGAATGGGCTACAAGACCATCGCCAAGTAGCTTGGTGAGAAGGTGACAACAGTTGGTGCGATTATTCGCAAATGGAAGAAACACAAAAGAACTGTCAATCTCCCTCGGCCTGGGGCTCCATGCAAGATCTCACGTCGTGGAGTTGCAATGATCATGAGAACGGTGAGGAATCAGCCCAGAACTACACGGGAGGATCTTGTCAATGATCTCAAGGCAGCTGGGACCATAGTCACCAAGAAAACAATTGGTAAAACACTACGCCGTGAAGGACTGAAATCCTGCAGCGCCCGCAAGGTCCCCCTGCTCAAGAAAGCACATATACATGCCCGTCTGAAGTTTGCCAATGAACATCTGAATGATTCAGAGGAGAACTGGGTGAAAGTGTTGTGGTCAAATGAGACCAAAATGGAGCTCTTTGGCATCAACTCAACTCGCCGTGTTTGGAGGAGGAGGAATGCTGCCTATGACCCCAAGAACACCATCCCCACCGTCAAACATGGAGGTGGAAACATTATGCTTTGGGGGTGTTTTTCTGCTAAGGGGATAGGACAACTTCACCGCATCAAAGGGACGATGGACGGGGCCATGTACCGTCAAATCTTGGGTGAGAACCTCCTTCCCTCAGCCAGGGCATTGAAAATGGGTCGTGGATGGGTATTCCAGCATGACAATGATCCAAAACACACGGCCAAGGCAACAAAGGAGTGGCTCAAGAAGAAGCACATTCAGGTCCTGGAGTGGCCTAGCCAGTCTCCAGACCTTAATCCCATAGAAAATCTGTGGAGGGAGCTGAAGGTTCGAGTTGCCAAACGTCAGCCTCGAAACCTTAATGACTTGGAGAAGATCTGCAAAGAGGAGTGGGACAAAATCCCTCCTGAGATGTGTGCAAACCTGGTGGCCAACTACAAGAAACGTTTGACCTCTGTGATTGCCAACAAGGGTTTTGCCACCAAGTACTAAGTCATGTTTTGCAGAGGGGTCAAATACTTATTTCCCTCATTAAAATGCAAATCAATCTATAACATTTTTGACATGCGTTTTTCTGGATTTTGTAGTTGTTATTCTGTCTCTCACTGTTCAAATAAACCTACCATTAAAATTATAGACTGATCATTTCTTTGTCAGTGGGCAAACGTACAAAATCAGCAGGGAATCAAATATGTTTTTCCCTCACACTGTAACTACAACAGAGATATGGAGTAACTCTTGCACCATGCAGATGATCCAAAATGAACACCATCTTGACCAATCAGAATAGTGTGTCAGCTGTGGTATCAGTTGTCTTTGTCTTTTGTACTGGTTCTTTTGATCATAGAACTACAAAAGTGTGTGTGTGTGTGTGTGTGGTGGGACTAGGCTGTTTTTTCACTAAGGTTGTTTCCTCATTAGTGCTGATCTCTGTTAAACAAACCTAATGGGCTCTAATCTAATCATCTCTCCACAAGAGAGCTGGATACACACACAAAGAGACCAGGACTGCTCTCTCTGCACTGTTGAATAATGTATAGTGTGTCTTGATGCTCAAAGCCATGTGGAAATCCTACAGTGTGTTCTTCATACTATAGACAAGGTTTTCAATTATCAATTATCTATGTATCCACATGGAAACAGCTTTATAATCCATCTTTGATTAAGCCTTCAGACCTATCTTAGGGGATAGTGTAGCTGTAAATTATTAAACACCACGGTGCGTGTTTGAAACTTTCTTCTCACCCACAGTAGCACAGTTTCTCCAGGGCTTAGGGGAAATGGAACAATTACCTCCATTCTGTTCTCTCTCCTTCCTCCCATGATCCCGTTGGCTTACATGGCAACCAGGAAGTGTGGGGTTATGTCATGCTCGCTTTGAGGTCAGGCACTGTAAAGGTCTTAAAATAGAATGTTGTTGTTTTTTGCCTTTGTTTTCTGCCATTCCAGAAGTGCACAGATGTGTTCCATATTGCATGAGAGCATCTTGTGGAACAGAGACTAGCTTTCTGAAGTCTGTCTTTGCATGCTCACATTAACCCCTGATATGCAGGGTCATTTAGCAGACTCTTTATTCTTCAATAGCCAATATGAATAAAATCACCATTGTACAATGTCCTCACATATCCAACTCAATGTATAGACTTTTCTGAAAGCATTTGAGCCCCAGAGAGAACAAATGCAGACATTATCTAAAGTATTGAATAGGGCTGTGGCGGTCACAAAATTTCGTCAGCCGGTGATTGTCATGCAAATAACTGTCTCACGGTAATTGACCGTTAATTAACATAATTTAGCATCTCCTGGCTTCCAAGCATAGACCTTTGGAACATCTACATTTTAAAAGGTCTAATAAATCCATGTAATATAGCCTACACCATCACAATAAATCCATTATTTATTTTAGACAGGTCTAAAGAAACATGATATGAAGAAAATGTAGTCTATTTCAGAAGAACAGAATAGCATACTCTGAGCTGTCCTTATGTTAGGCCCTGATCTGGCTATGCCATATGGCTGTGGGCTACACTACTTCATTTAGCAGACAAGATTTCCTTAGAATTACATGGCATTATTTTATATTATTTTATAGTATGAAGAATTCAATTCAACATAGCTGAATAAAATAGAAAGGATATTTTCTCCAAACAATTTGAGGGCACATACGGCTATTCTGTGTTGAGCGGTTAACAAAGAAATAGATACTCCTATATGCTTCATTTAGAGTTATTTATGTAACTTTAGTTGTGATACAAAGGTTGGGCTATATGTTTTGATTTTTAATACATTATAAGGCTGCATGATCTAATGATGATTTGAAAAAAGTTGCATGAAAAGCATGAGCTCTGCTTTGTTTTTTGCGCAGCCTGTACACACTTAATCCGTCTCTCATTCACAATTTGACAAGCACTTGATAATGCCTCGAATTTCCCGGCTGCATCCCCTTTGTGTGGCCGTAATGCCCCCTAAAAAAATCCATGCCTTTTGCGGCCAGCGGCTGTTTTGGACTGAATATAATCATTATAATTTCCTTCTCCCGGCTGCGTGCTGAAACACCTCTCACTCATATGGCTCTCAGTCATATGATCGGGTCTTTCTCACAGGCTACAAGTGAAGACAGACATATTAGGAACGCAACTGCGTGCGTCCTTATCCAATTCCCAGGCGCATTTTGAAGATACTATCCTCCATAGTACAAAAGTTGACCTATTCTATTCTGTGAGAGAAATAAATATTCCAAACATAGTCTGGGACAGTTGTGGGATGCGATAGATCCCAAATTAATGAAACCACTAGCATCAAAAAACCTGTTTTAAGCAATGAACCTGACGCAACCGATGAGAACGTTTGACTTAAAATGTTGATAAACTATTAGGCTATTTCTTCACATTATAAGCGCAGCAATGCGCACACAGCAGTAGGCTATAAGCGCGAATGTTCCATTAGCAGGAAAATACCATTCTCAAAAGTTACCACAAATGTGATTATGGCTTTTATAGCTCCCGTGTAGCTCAGCTGGTAGAGCATGGCGCTTGCAACGCCAGGGTTGTGGGTTCGATTCCCACGGGGGGTAGTATGAAAAACGTATGCACTCACTAACTGTTTAGCGTCTGCTAAATGACTAAAATGTAAATGTAATTATAAAAGGTGCATTTATATGGTGAAAATTATCTTCCCCAAACATGAAACTCACGCGCTGCGTATGTATGCCAGTTAGGCTCTACACCCGTTGTAAAGCGGATTCATGTGCTTCATTTTAAGTTATTTGGCCACTTTAGTTGTGAAACAAACCTTATGAAAACATATAGGCCTATGGGCTAGGCTATATGAGGTGTGCGACTAAGATTTTAAAAAGCAGCACAAAAAAAAGCATGCGCTGTTTTCCTTAAGCTGGGCATCATTGTGATAATATATCATTCACAAGTGATAGGCTAATATTGTCACTATTCTTGATTTAATCTTGTCTTTGCATATTCTAAATAATATACAGTGGGGGAAAAAAAGTATTTAGTCAGCGAACAATTGTGCAAGTTCTCCCACTTAAAAAGATGAGAGAGGCCTGTAATTTTCATCATAGGTACACGTCAACTATGACAGACAAATTGAGGAAAAAAAATCCAGAAAATCACATTGTAGGATTTTTAATGAATTTATTTGCATATTATGGTGAAAAATTAGCATTTGGTCACCTACAAACAAGCACGATTTCTGGCTCTCACAGACCTGTAACTTCTTCTTTAAGAGGCTCCCCTGTCCTCCACTCGTTCCCTGTATTAATGGCACCTGTTTGAACTTGTTATCAGTATAAAAGACACCTGTCCACAACCTCAAACAGTCACACTCCAAACTCCACTATGGCCAAGACCAAAGAGCTGTCAAAGGACAACAGAAACAAAATTGTAGACCTGCACCAGGCTGGGAAGACTGAATCTGCAATAGGTAAGCAGCTTGGTTTGAAGAAATCAACTGTGGGAGCAATTATTATGAAATGGAAGACATACAAGACCACTGATAATCTCCCTCGATCTGGGGCTCCACGCAAGATCTCACCCCGTGGGTCAAAATGATCACAAGAACGGTGACCAAACATCCCAGAACCACACGGGGGGACCTAGTGAATGACCTGCAGAGAGCTGGGACCAAAGTAACAAAGCCTACCATCAGTAACACACTACGCCGCCAGGGACTCAAATCCGGCAGTGCCAGACGTGTCCCCCTGCTTAAGCCAGTACATGTCCAGGCCCGTCTGAAGTTTGCTAGAGTGCATTTGGATGATCCAGAAGAGGATTGGGAGAATGTCATATGGTCAGATGAAACCAAAATATAACTTTTTGGTAAAAACTCAACTCGTCGTGTTTGGAGGACAAAGAATGCTGAGTTGCATCCAAATAACACCATACCTACTGTGAAGCATGGGGGTGGAAACATCATGCTTTGGGGCTGTTTTTCTGCAAAGGGACCAGGACGACTGATCCGTGTAAAGGAAAGAATGAAATGGGCCATGTATCGTGAGATTTTGAGTGAAAACCTCCTTCCATCAGCAAGGGCATTGAAGATGAAACGTGGTTGGGTCTTTCAGCATGACAATGATCCCAAACACACCGCCCGGGCAACGAAGGTGTGGCTTTGTAAGAAGCATTTCAAGGTCCTGGAGTGGCCTAGCCAGTCTCCAGATCTCAACCTCATAGAAAATCTTTGGAGGGAGTTGAAAGTCCGTGTTGCCCAGCGACAGCCCCAAAACATCACTGCTCTAGAGGAGATCTGCATGGAGGAATGGGCCAAAATACCAGCAACAGTGTGTGAAAACCTTGTGAAGACTTACAGAAAACGTTTGACCTGTGTCATTACCAACAAAGGGTATATAACAAAGTATTGAGAAACTTTTGTTATTGACCAAATACTTATTTTCCACCATAATCTGCAAATAAATTCATAAAAAATCCTACAATGTGATTTTCTGGATTTTTTGTTTTCTCATTTTGTCTGTCATAGTTGACGTGTACCTATGATGAAAATTACAGGCCTCTCTCATCTTTTTAAGTGGGAGAACTTGCACAATTGGTGGCTGACTAAATACTTTTTTTCCCCACTTCCGTCTCGCTTCCGCATTGTCTCCGTGCTGTTGTTGCTGTGCTGTTTGTTGCTACTTGGCTACCTGCCAAACTATTCACGTTTTACTTTTAATAAACGTTTAATCAATCTCTGTGTTCAACAAATTTACCAACTTTTTAGTTTTGTCCTCACTCATCTTTTTTCGTTAAACTTTTTCACCCCGGACGTTTATCCCGAGACAGAAGAGTCATTTTCCTGTGCGTTTTAGCTGCCAACTTTACGTTATTTTCCTTTTTTCCATCGCAACTTTTTTCCCTTATTCAACTTTTTCACTCCGGACGCTTTATCTGGACGTGGTTCATCAACATCTTCAACATCTTCAACAGCCGAAGCTAAGTAGTAACATTAACATGATGTCTTCTAATTGCAGTCGCTGTACTCATAATATACAGGAGAATTCTCGCCTTACGGCGAGAATAGCTGTGCTACAAGCCCAGCTTCAGACGCAATCGTTAGGCAAGGGCAATATCAGTGTAGGAAAGGAAGAAACAGCGTCTGTGCCACCAGTAAGTACAGACAGTAACGTTAGTATAAATCCCCCCGCACAGTCCCCGCAGCCGGACAACTTTCTCATGGCTTCTGGAGGGAAATACTGTTGGAATGCTCAACCGGTGTCGCTCATTCAGCCGACAGAAACCTTCAACCGGTTTTCCCCATTATGTAGCGAGTCGGAGTCTGAGTCTGAGTCTTCTCTAGTCTCTACTCCTCCCGTTACGGGGTCTGAGACTCCGAAGGCTCCCACCATTAGCTCTGACAAATTGAAAACCCTAGTCATTGGCGACTCCATTACCCGCAGTATTAGACTTAAAACGAATCACCCAGCGATCATACACTGTTTACCAGGGGGCAGGGCTACCGACGTTAAGGCTAATCTAAAGATGGTGCTGGCTAAAGCTAAAACTGGCGAGTGTAGAGAGTATAGAGATATTGTTATCCACGTCGGCACCAACGATGTTAGGATGAAACAGTCAGAGGTCACCAAGTGCAACATAGCTTCAGCGTGTAAATCAGCTAGAAAGATGTGTCGGCATCGAGTAATTGTCTCTGGCCCCCTCCCAGTTAGGGGAAGTGACGAGCTCTACAGCAGAGTCTCAGCACTTAATCGCTGGTTGAAAACTGTTTTCTGCCCCTCCCAAAAGATAACATTTGTGGATAATTGGCCCTCTTTCTGGGACTCACCCACAAACAGGATCAAGCCTGA
This sequence comes from Coregonus lavaretus, assembly GCF_964263955.1. Classification (NCBI taxonomy): domain Eukaryota; kingdom Metazoa; phylum Chordata; class Actinopteri; order Salmoniformes; family Salmonidae; genus Coregonus; species Coregonus lavaretus. The sequence continues at coordinate 4,024,263 of NC_140007.1, read as the reverse complement.
CCTGCTGAGGAGTGACGGACTCCATCCTAGCTGGAGGGGTGCTCTCCTCTTATCTACCAACATAGATAGGGCTCTAACTCCTCTAGCCCCACAGTGAAATAGGGTGCAGGCCAGGCAGCAGGCTGTTAGCCAACCTGCCAGCTTAGTGGAGTCTGCCAATAGCACAGTCAGTGTAGTCAGCTCAGCCATACCCATTGAGACTGTGTCTGTGCCTCGACCTAGGTTGGGCAAAACTAAACATGGCGGTGTTCACCCTAGCAATCTTATTAGGATAAAGACCTCCTCCATTCCTGCCATTATTGAAAGAGATTGTGATACCTCACATCTCAAAATAGGGTTACTTAATGTTAGATCCCTCACTTCAAAGGCAGTCATAGTCAATGAACTAATCACTGATCATAATCTTGATGTGATTGGCCTGACTGAAACATGGCTTAAGCCTGATGAATTTGCTGTGTTAAATGAGGCCTCACCTCCTGGTTACACTAGTGACCATATTCCCCGTGCATCCCGCAAAGGCGGAGGTGTTGCTAACATTTACGATAGCAAATTTCAATTTACAAAAAAAAAAAATGGCGTTTTCATCTTTTGAGCTTCTAGTCATGAAATCTATGCAGCCTACTCAATCACTTTTTATAGCTACTGTTTACAGGCCTCCTGGGCCATATACAGCGTTCCTCTCTGAGTTTCCTGAATTCCTATCAGACCTTGTAGTCATAGCAGATCATATTCTAATTTCTGGTGATTTTAATATTCACATGGAGAAGTCCACAGACCCACTCCAAAAGTCTTTCGGAGCCATTATCGACTCAGTGGGTTTTGTCCAACATGTCTCTGGACCTACTCACTGCCACAGTCATACTCTGGACCTAGTTTTGTCCCATGGAATAAATGTTGTAGATCTGAATGTTTTTCCACAAAATCCTGGACTATCGGACCACCATTTTATTACGTTTGCAATCGCAACAAATAATCTGCTCAGACCCCAACCAAGGAGCATCAAAAGTCGTGCTATAAATTCTCAGACAACACAAAAATTCATTGATGCCCTTCCAGACTCCTTCTGCCTACCCAAGGACGTCAGAGGACAAAAATCAGTTAACCACTTAACTGAGGAACTCAATTTAACCTTGCGCAATACCCTAGATGCAGTTGCACCCCTAAAAACGAAAAACATTTGTCATAAGAAACTAGCTCCCTGGTATACAGAAAATACCCGAGCTTTGAAGCAAGCTTCCAGGAAATTGGAACGGAAATGGCGCCACACCAAACTGGAAGTCTTCCGACTAGCTTGGAAAGACAGTACCGTGCAGTACCGAAGAGCCCTCACTGCTGCTCGATCATCCTACTTTTCCAACTTAATCGAGGAAAATAAGAACAATCCAAAATTTCTTTTTGATACTGTTGCAAAGCTAACTAAAAAGCAGCATTCCCCAAGAGAGGATGGCTTTCACTTCAGCAGTGATAAATTCATGAACTTCTTTGAGGAAAAGATCATGACCATTAGAAAGCAAATTACGGACTCCTCTTTGAATCTGCGTATTCCTCCAGGGCTTAGCTGTCCTGGATCTGCACAGCTCTGCGAGGGCCTGGGATCGGGAGAGACACTTAAGTGTTTTAGTACTATATCTCTTGACACAATGATGAAAATAATCATGGCCTCTAAACCTTCAAGCTGCATACTGGATCCTATTCCTACTAAACTGCTGAAGGAGCTGCTTCCTGTGCTTGGCCCTCCTATGTTGAACATAATAAACAGCTCTCTATCCACCGGATGTGTACCAAACTCACTAAAAGTGGCAGTGATAAAGCCTCTCTTGAAAAAGCCAAACCTTGACCCGGAAAATATAAAAAACTATCGGCCTATATCGCATCTTCCATTCCTCTCAAAAATTTTAGAAAAAGCTGTTGCGCAGCAACTCACTGCCTTTCTGAAGACAAACAATGTATACGAAATGCTTCAGTCTGGTTTTAGACCCCATCATAGCACTGAGACTGCACTTGTGAAGGTGGTAAATGACCTTTTAATGGCGTCAGACCGAGGCTCTGCATCTGTCCTCGTGCTACTAGACCTTAGTGCTGCCTTTGACACCATCGATCACCACATTCTTTTGGAGAGACTGGAAACCCAAATTGGTCTACACGGACAAGTTCTGGCCTGGTTTAGATCCTACCTGTCGGAAAGATATCAGTTTGTCTCTGTGAATGGTCTGTCCTCCGACAAATCAACTGTACATTTCGGTGTTCCTCAAGGTTCCGTTTTAGGACCACTATTGTTTTCACTATATATTTTACCTCTTGGGGATGTTATTCGAAAACATAATGTTAACTTTCACTGCTATGCGGATGACACACAGCTGTACATTTCAATGAAGCATGGTGAAGCCCCAAAATTGCCCTCGCTAGAAGCCTGTGTTTCAGACATAAGGAAGTGGATGGCTGAAAACTTTTTACTTTTAAACTCGGACAAAACAGAGATGCTTGTTCTAGGTCCCAAGAAACAAAGAGATCTTCTGTTAAATCTGACAATTAATCTTGATGGTTGTAAAGTCGTCTCAAATAAAACTGTGAAGGACCTAGGCGTTACTCTTGACCCTGATCTCTCTTTTGACGAACATATCAAGACTGTTTCAAGGACAGCTTTTTTCCATCTACGTAACATTGCAAAAATCAGAAATTTTCTGTCCAAAAATGATGCAGAAAAATTAATCCATGCATTTGTTACTTCTAGGTTAGACTACTGCAATGCTCTATTTTCCGGCTACCCGGATAAAGCACTAAATAAACTTCAGTTAGTGCTAAATACGGCTGCTAGAATCCTGACTAGAACCAAGAAATTTGATCATATTACTCCAGTGCTAGCTTCCCTACACTGGCTTCCTGTTAAGGCAAGGGCTGATTTCAAGGTTTTACTGTTAACCTATAAAGCGTTACATGGGCTTGCTCCTACCTATCTTTCCGAGTTGGTCCTGCCGTACATACCAATACGTACGCTACGGTCACAAGACGCAGGCCTCCTAATTGTCCCTAGAATTTCTAAGCAAACAGCGGGAGGCAGGGCTTTCTCCTATAGATCTCCATTTTTATGGAACAGTCTGCCTACCCATGTGAGAGACGCAGACTCAGTCTCAACCTTTAAGTCTTTACTGAAGACTTCTCTTCAGTAGGTCATATGATTGAGTGTAGTCTGGCCCAGGAGTGTGAAGGTGAACGGAAAGGCTGGAGCAACGAACAGCCCTTGCTGTCTCTGCCAGGCCGGTTCCCCTCTCCACTGGGGTTCTCTGCCTCTAACCCTGTTGCAGGGGCTGAGTCACTGGCTTGCTGGTGCTCTTTCATGCCGTCCCTGGGAGGGGTGCGTCACTTGAGTGGGTTGAGTTACTGACGTGATCTTCCTGTCTGGGTTGGCGCCCCCCCCTTGGTTTGTGCTGTGGTGGAGACCTCTGTGGGCTATACTCGGCCTTGTCTCAGGATTGTAAGTTGGTGGTTGGGGATATCCCTCTAGTGGTGCGGGGGCTGTGCTTTGGCGGAGTGGGTGGGGTTATATCCTTCCTGTTTGGCCCTGTCCGGGGGTTTCTTCGGATGGGGCCACAGTGTCTCCGGACCGCTCCTGTCTCAGCCTCCAGTATTTATGCTGCAGTAGTTTATGTGTCGGGGGGCTGGGGTTAGTTGGTTATACCTGGAGTACTTCTCCTGTCTTATCCAGTGTCCTGTGTGAATTTAAGTATGCTCTCTCTAATTCTCTCGTTCTCTCTTTCTCTCTGAGAACCTGAGCCCTAGGACCATACGTCAGGACTACCGGGCATGATGACACCTTGCTGTCCCCAGTCCGCCTGGCCTTGCTGCTATTCCAGTTTCAACTGTTCTGCCTGCGGCTACGAAACCCCTACCTGTCCCAGACCTGCTGTTTTCAACTCTTAATGATCGGCTATGAAAAGCCAACTGAGAGACCTGAGCCCTAGGACCATACGTCGGGACTACCGGCCGTGGTGACTCCTTGCTGTCCCCAGTCCGCCTGGCCTTGCTGCTATTCCAGTTTAAACTGTTCTGCCTGCGGTTATGGAACCCCTACCTGTCCCAGACCTGCTGTTTTCAAACTCTTAATGATCGGCTATGAAAAGCCAACTGAGATTTATTCCTGATTATTATTTGACCATGCTTGTCACTTATGAACATTTTTGAACATCTTGGCATGGTTCTGTTATAATCTCCACCCGGCACAGCCAGAAGAGGACTGGCCACCCCTCATAGCCTGGTTCCTCTCTAGGTTTCTTCCTAGGTTTTCGCCTTTCTAGGGAGTTTTTCCTAGCCACCGTGCTTCTACACCTGCATTACTAGCTGTTTGGGGTTTTAGGCTGGGTTTCTGTACAGCACTTCGAGATATTAGCTGATGTAAGAAGGGCTATATAAAATAAAATTGATTGAAATTCGTTTTGATTTAGAATGGCCATTATCATGCACCTGTCTCTAAATAGGGGCAGCACTATGGAGGATGCTTTTCCGTGGTTCAATTTTTTGTTTTGTTTATATATTTTTGTTATATATATTTTTTAATTTTTTTGTCATTTAGCAGACGCTCTTATCCAGAGCAATTAGGGTTAAGTGCCTTGCTCAAGGGCACATCGACAGATTTTTCACCTAGGCGGCTCGGGGATTAGAACCAGCAACCTTTCAGTTACTGGCACAACGCTCTTAACCACTAAGCTACCTGCCGCCAGGTAGTCTATACTACTGTTTTAAAGAGAAGCAATGTGCTTACTACTAGGAAAGTTGAGAAATAAATATAGTAGCCTAGCCTATAGAAAGCTGATGGGATCCTCCTATTTTTAATAGAGGCCATCACTCTCTTTTCTCATGCAATTGCATGCCCACAGAAAAGTTGCGCAACATCAGCTCATGGGCTCTCATGAAGTGTTTGATTTAGATTTTTGATTACATTTGCATTGATGTCAGAGTGATTAGAAGGACAACAGAGTGCTGAGTACCAGGCAGTTAGCAAGTTTGGTAGGCTACTAATGACCATCAGCAGCATCAGAGCTTGGAGAAGCCTAATTACCGTGATTTTGAGCACTGAAATACTAGCCACTGATAAATGCATTACTCACGAATACCACTACACTTTTTTTCTTCTCTCTTCCAGAGGCGATTAAATTACCTGCATTCATCTCATTACTTGTGCTTTAATCATTCATCTCTTACATAATCACTCTCTCTTGTGGGTTTCTAACACAGTCTCAGGAGGTAGTGGCAGCTCCTGTGAGGAGGCAAAAACAATCAAACATCCTTTGTAGTGTGCTGATAAGACTCCATAATGAGAGACACAATGCAGTGCTACTGATGTATAAAGCATATGTTAAGATCACTCAGATTTTTAAGGATATGTTATTTTTTATGATCTCTCTCTCTAGTGCTGGTGCCTAATTCTGCATTCTTAGCGCCATACTATACACAGCAATGACTTTTACCAATAGGTAACGTTGATTTGGACAGTGGTCAAACAATATTTCTGTGCTGTGACCGTCTATACTGTTTAGGTTTCCATTTCAATCTGAGATGAACAAGGTGAAACTCATTAATCTGCTCCTCAGCTCACTGTAGGTCCTTGCTGTTGTACAATACTATTGCTGACAGACAGTGACCTAATTAACAACCAGACCTGGTACTGACCAGACACCCTGTGTGTGTGTGGGTATGCGTGTGTGTGTCCATATATGCCCATACCTGTATGCCCTCTGTGCCAGGCTGCTGCAGTAGTTTGACGGTGCGTGTGTATGTGTTCTTCTGTACCCTCCCATCGTGCCAGGTGAAACTAGCCCCTGACCGGCGAGGCAGTTGGTAGCTTAGCTCCTCTGCAGACACTGTGTGCTCCAGGGATGCACGGCAGAAACTGAAGCTGGACGCAGCTGCAGACAGACAGACAGTTTAGTTTATTGGGATCCCCATTAGCTACTGCACATGCAGCAGCTACTCTTCCTGGGGTCCACATAAAACGTACAAATACATGACAAGTACACAACAGTTATACACAAGAACAACATAAGATATTAAATTAAAATTACAGATATATATTGGAAAGACACCAAACATAATATTTACACACTATTCAGATATACATATTCAAATATACAGTATGGTTAAATTAGATATTTAGAAAGAGGAGAGGCACTGTGATACAATGTTTGTTTGTTTTATCTGAGAGCGAGAGTTGTTTTTGAGATTTTTGTTTTAAGCCTATCTCAAACCTTAACCATTCAGAGTTGTTGCCTAACCTTAAGATTTCTGAGTTAGTCTAAACTTATCCCTAACCTTAAAAATTCGGAGTTAACTTAGAAATTTGACTTAGAAATTTGACATTTGAGAAACATGGATGAATGTCTAATTCTGTCATGAGACCGTGAGAGCTTGTTGAATAAAATCCCCAAAACCATTCCATTAAAAACACTCTCAGTTGCATGTGGCCATGTCAGGAAAAGAGCACCATGTCATAGTAGTCATAAAACATACTGTATATATAATAAGATATCACTTAAGGAAAATAAAATATGGTTTAAAAATATTAAACTCAAATCCAGAATTAATTGAAGAAAAACCCTTCAATCTCAATGTGACTACTACTACAGTTCTATAACTCTGTCCACTTACTGTAACCCTGCCCTCTCTCTCCTGCCTCTCTCTCCCCCCACTCTCACTTTAATTCTGTGTATCATAGTGACAGAGAGACCGTGTTTTGAGTATTGAGCCAATAGGCCAATTCTGGGATACACCTGCTCTCAGCTGAAAAGCCAGAGACTGTTCCATAGAGCAGAGGGGATACAGAGTTCAGAGAACCATGATGGAGAAAATAAAAAAGGAAAGAAAAGAGACTGAAGAGAGACATTTATTTTAGAGAGCAGTGATGTCTTTCCTGTCTACTTCTGCATTCTCCTCTCTCCCCTCCCCCTCTCTCTCCCACCCTCTGCTCTCCTCTCTCTGTCCATTATGTGGTCCCTCTCTCTCTGCTGTCCTATGCTGTTTGTCTGTGGGGTTGAGAAACACAGAGAGAACAGCAGAAGAGAACAGCAGAGAGAGAGAGGGAGGAGAAGCGTTCAGCGGGCCTTCCCAGTCAACTTGGCAGGGAGAGGGAAGGGAGAGAAGAAGAGGAACGAGAGAGTGGAGTGCTGTCAGTGAACTGTAAATCTACTGGTTATTTTACATTTGACATTTTAGTCATATAGCAGACGCTCTTAGCGAGAGAGAAGGTGGAGTAGAGAGACGGAGAGAGTGGGAGGGAGGAAGAATGATTTGGTGAATAACTGAGGAATGCTGGGAGACATAAAAAGTGTCTACAGGTTTTAGTGGTTTCAAATAAGTTTTCGGATAAAGCTTACCAGCACCACCCACATAACCAATCTATTTGAGTCACTTTGAAAGTGTTCTAGATAAAGTACTCCCATCAGCCCCTCCCGTTTCACAGTGAGCCAAACTGGCCTCTGTACAGGGTTTAAAAAAGTTAACCTCCTGACTAGGGAATGGGATCCACAGTACTATACAGGATATACACCTCTTCATTAAAGGTCCAATGCAGCCATTTTTATCTCAATATCAAATCATTTATGGGCAACAATTAAGCACCAAATTAGCTTCTTAGCAAAGGGCAATTTATCAAGCAAGAATTTTGCTCGGACTGTCTGGGAGTGGTCTGAGTATGAAGGGGAAAACTGAAAATGTGCTGTTATTGGCAGAGAGGTTTGGAACTCTCTTTCTTATTGGTCGATTAACTAATTTACCGCATGGTGATGTCACCATGGAAGGCAAAAACTCCATCCCACCAAAACAGGCTGAAAACTCAGCCAGTCTTTTGAAACGGCTCTTACACTAAAAGGGCATTATCATCATTTTCACAATTTCACAATATTATTCCAACCTCATAGTGTGGAAATATATATAACAAACAGGAAAATCACGTTTTTGAGTGCACTGGGCCTTTAAGACCAGCCACACATGATTAACAACTGGCTCCACCTTCATTGACACAACACTGTAACTGACATTAGAGCTTATGGTTTTATTGGCAGGTCACTCTCAGCTAGAGTGTCTTCTATCCAGAGAAGGAGGTTTGAATTACCTCAGATGTTCACTGCAGAGCACTAAACTACAGACACATCAGATCTACACTACCAGTGAAACGTTTGGACACCTACTCATTCAACGGTTTTTCTTTATTTTTACATTGTAGAATAATAGTGAAGACATCAAAACTATGAAATAACACATATGGAATCATGTAGTAACCAAAAAAGTGTTAAACAAATCAGAATATATTATATATTTGAGATTCTTCAAATAGCCACCCTTTGCCTTGATGACAGCTTTGAACACTCTTGGCATTCACTCAACCAGCTTCATGAGGTAGTCACCTGGAATGCATTTCAATTAACAGGTGTGTCTTCTTAAAAAGTTAATTTGTGGAATTTCTTTCCTTCTTCATGCATTTGAGCCAATCAGTTGTGTTGTGACAAGGTAGTGGGGGGTATACAGAAGATAGCCCTATTTGGTAAAAGACCAAGTCCATATTATGGCAAGAACAGCTCAAATAAGCAGAGAAACAACAGTCCATCATTACTTTAAGACATGAAGGTTAGTCAATCTCAGAAAGTTTTAAACTGTCAAGAGGAGTGAAACAAGGTTGTCCAATATTGGCATATCTAATTATTATTGCCATCGAGATGTTAGCTATTAAAATCAGATCCAACAATAATATCAAGGGATTAGAAATCCAGGGCTTAAAAACAAAAAGGTGTCATTGTACGCTGATGATTCATGTTTTCTTTTAAATCCACAACTTGAATCCCTCCACAGCCTCATAGAGGATCTAACCTCTCTGGATTACAACCAAATTATGATACATGTACTATATTATGTATTGGATCACAAAAAAATTAAATTTTTACATTACCATGTAGTTTACCAATAAAATGGTCTGATGGTGATTTGGATATACTCGGAATACATATCCCAAATGAAATAAATGATCTCTCTCCAATACATTTTTATAAATACCTGTCAAATTGTGGAAAAATCACCCTGATTAACTCTTTAGTATTATCCCAGTTTACCTATTTGCTTATGGTCTTGCCTATGCCTAGCGAACAGTTTTTTAAATTATATAAGAAAAAAATATTCCATTTTATTTGGAACGGCAAGCCAGACAAAATTAAACGGCCCTATTTATATAATGAATATGAATTCGGAGGACAGAAATTATTAAATATTAAAGCATTAGACCTATCACTAAAAGCTTCAGTCATAAAAAAAGTTATACTTAAATCCGAACTGGTTCTGTAGCAAATTAGTAAGACTGTCTCACCCAATGTTCAAGAATGCCCTTTTCCCTTTATTCAGATTACAACCTCTCACTTTCAGTTATTTGAAAAGGAAATTATCTCCCAAATATCACTATTTCTAAAACAAGCCATAGAAAGTTGGTTGCAATTTCAATTTAATCCTCCAGAAACGACAGAACAAACAATGCAACAAATATTGTGGTTAATCTCAAATATACTAATTGATTAAAAAAGGTATAATCTTTGTAAATGATATTATCGGTAGGACTGGTGGAGTTGTCGCACATGCAGCAAACAAAAACATATGGAAATATCTGCTCGACCCAAAATTACAACCAAATAATTGCAGCATTACCGCAAAAATGGAAGAGGAAAGTGGAAGGGGGTAAAAGTAAGGAACTTGTCTGTCGGCCTTGCATTAAATAATGTAATTGGTTAAAGAAAATTGTGATAAATAAAAAAGTATACCAGTTTCATTTAAGGACCAAAGGATTGACAGCCGTCCCATATAGATTGCAAAATAGTTGGGAAGAGATTTTTGACGTACCGATTCCATGGCATAGGGTTTATGAACTGATACGCAAAACGACAGCGGATTCAAAACTTAGAATTTTTCAATGAAATTATTATATACAATTCTTGCTACCAATAGAATGTTATTTATATGGGGGATACAATCTTCCCAGCTCTGCAGAATCTGCTGCGAAGAAACAGAATCATTAGATCATTTGTTTTGGTCCTGTCCATTTGCAGCTTGTTTTTGGACACAGGTCCAGGAATGGCTAAAGGATTGCAATATTTACCTGGAGCTAACTCTGCACATAGCACTACTGGGTTATCTGAAAAGTCATAGTCAATCGATCAATAATATAACAATACTTTTAGAAAAAATGTTTATATTCAATTTACGATCTGTAGAAACAATGAGAATAGAAAGGTTCAGAACTTTTGTAAAACATCACAGTACAGTTGAAAAATATATGGCAAATAGAAATCCAATATGGATGGTGTTACGAGATAGATGGGAGGTGTTGAATGGAGCTGAAGGATGGGACTAATAACAACAACTAATAACAACAAGATAACTAATGTAAAGCGTACTGTGTCCATAATAAGTATATAGGTTATAGGTTGAGGTTGAGAAAAAAAACATGGGGGATTGGAAGTGATGCAGACAATTACATTGATGGAAGTTACAATCTATCTGAAATATTAAATGGAAGACCCAGAGTTACCTCTGCTGCAGAGGATAAGCTCATTAGAGTTACCAGCCTCAGAAATTGCAGCCCAAATAAATGCTTCACAGAGTTCAAGTCACAGACACATCTCAACATCAACTGTTCAGAGGGGACTTTGTGAATCAGGCCTTCATGGTCGAATTGCTGCAAAGAAACCACTACATTTACATTTTAGCAGTCATTTAGCAGACGCTCTTATCCAGAGCGACTTACAGTTAGTGAATATATTTTATTTTTATTTTTATACTGGCCCCCCGTGGGAATTGAACCCACAACCCTGGCGTTACAAACGCCATGCTCTATCAACTGAGCTACATCCCTGCCGGCCATTCCCTACCCTGGACGACGCTGGGCCAATTGTGCGCCGCCCATGAGTCTCCCGGTCGCGGCCGGCTGCGACAGAGCCTGGATTCAAACCAGGATCTCTAGTGGCACAGTTAGCACTGCGATTTAGTGCCTTAGACCACTGCGCCACTCAGGAGACACTACTAAAGCACACCAATAAGAAGAAGAGACCTGCTTGGGCCAAGAAACACGAGTAATGGACATTAGACCAGTGGAAATTTGTCCTTTGGTCTGGAGTCCAAATTGAAGATTTTTGTTTCCAACCGCTGTGTCTTTGTGAGACGCGGTGTGGGTGAACGGATGATCTCTGCATGTGTAGTTCCCACCGTAAAGCATGAAGGAAGAGGTGTGATGATGTGGCGGTACTTTGCTGGTGACACTGTCTGTGATTTATTTAGAATTCAAGGCACACTTAACCAGCATGGCTACCACAGCATTCTGCAGCGATACACCATCCCATCTGGTTTGTGCTTAGTCCCACTTTCACTTGTTTTTCAACAGGACAATGACCCAACACACCTCCAGGCTGTATAAGGGCTATTTTACCAAGGAGGAGAGTGATGGAGTGCTGCATCAGATGACCTAGCCTCCACAATCCCCCGACCTCAACCCAATTGAGATGGTTTGGGATGAGTCGGACGGCAGAGTGAAGGAACAGCAGCCAACAAGTGCTCAGCATATGTGGGAACTCCTTCAAGACTGTTGGAAAAGCATTCCAGGTGAATCTAGTTGAGAGAATGCCAAGAGTGTGCAAATCTGTCATCAAGGCAAAGGGTGGCTATTTGAAGAATCTCAAATATAACATTTATTTTAATTTGTTTAAAATGTTTTGGGTTACTACATGATTCCATATGTGTTATTTATAGTTTTGATGTCTTCACTATTATTCTACAAGGTAGAAAATAGTAAAAATAAAGATAAACACTTGAATGAGTAGCTGTGTCCAAACTTTTGACTGGTACTGTATGTATCATTGGTGAAAGGTGAGAGAGACTCAGAGTCAAGGGCAAAGCCCAAGGGGAAAAGGGAGAGAGAGACAAAGGCGGATCAGATAGTTATGATGTCATAAATCTTTGGATTATTACAGGAAGCATATCTGCAGAGTCAAATCGAACAGAGCATGTTTCTCAGATAACACCCTATACTCTATAGTGCAGTACCTTGACCAAAGCACATAATTAGTGCTCTTTATGGGAAATCAGGTGTTTAAAAAAAAAAAGTTGGCTCCCATGTGTGTTTCCTGGTCTCTTTTATGGCGCAGTCTCAGTCGTATATTTGTGTGTGCCATACCAATCTCTCCGTACCTTCCCTATGATTCAGCAGGATAGAGTATATATCTCCTTGGCCATCTGTCATTCTATATTTATACATATTTGATCAGATTGGAGCCAGGCCATCTCCCCCCTCTCGACCTTCTCAATAATTGATGCTGTATTAAGTGCTACCGTCCTTCTCAATAAAGGACTTGATCACCTAAAGGGGAGAGGGAGGAGAGGAGAGAGGGGAGGGAAGGAGGGTGACCACATGAATGGAGGGAGAGGAAGGAGAGGGCACAATGAAAGAGAAAGGAAGAGAGAGGGTGGAAATACAGAAGTTAAAGATGTTTCACCTGAATTACCATCTTCTATCTAGAGGAGGTTTGAATTACATCTGATGTTCACTGCAGAGCACTAAACTACATATGTATCATTGGTGAAAGGTGAGTGAGAATCAGAGTCAAGGGCAAAGCCCAAGGGGAAAAGGGAGAGACAGAGACAAACCTTTCATCAAACTACCTGGACTCTATTGGAGCACGACCCCATCTCCCCATAACCACATCACAGTGAAAGCTTTTGAAGTTGCCAAGGTATTCACCTTTTTTAAAAGACAATTAGCTATTATGTATTGTACCATGGAAGGTTGTTCCAATCCAAATCCCACGGTAGATTACCATAGCACTTTTGGACATTACTCATTTGCTCCAAAAGAGGGCATTCTAATTTGGTCCCTGAGTGGTTATGCTATGGAGGGAATTTTATCTAGAAGTTTCTAGTGGCTTTTTAACCTTGTCTGTACTCTTCGTCATCACTAAGTCTGTGGATGAGGATTTGACTGAACCGGGAAATGTTTTATACCATACTGTAGACACCCTACATGGTACAGCTCAGCTCCATGAACTATTGGCAGTGCTTGGAGAGAAATGGACCCCCAAAGCCTTCTTTCAGAACCAAGATAAAGTTCCTATTTACAGAAAGATTTTTATACATATGAACATTTCCGGGGGGAAAGAACCTCCACTCCTACATATTGCCCACATAATCTGAGAGTGGCCGAAACTTCATCTTGCAGTAATTTCACGCTTTCTGTAATACATTAAACATTAAACGCTGAATGTAGAGTGGACGGCAGAAAATACATAAAATGTTTCTCTAGGTCTAAATCTACCTATGGTCTAAATGATGTCTCTCAGCAAATGTGTTCATGGAGTGGGACCAGGGTATTTACCGTAGTCCCCCTCTATGGGACCCCTTTTCTTAACCCCAGGAATAAGCCATGAAGCAAGAAGGGAAATATATAAATATATACTTTTACAAGCCACAATCACTGGCCCTCAATCCTGAACAAAGATTGTATAGGAGCCCTGTAGCTCTCAGAAACTGTGAAATAATGCCCATCTGTACCCCAGAGAAGAGTAAAGAGAAGTGTTGAAATGTCAGACCTTGACCTTAGCCCTCAGTCTATCCAGGCACTCTGTGTCTATGAGGCCGAGGGGGCACAGTGTTAGACAGTGTTAGGAGCAGAGGACTTGTATTCCCAGTGAGAGCGAACGTCCCAGCTGGTGATTTATATAAGCCCCATAGAGATGTACAATGTGATAGTAGGGAGGAACAGAACTATTGATTATTTCCCACTGTGTCACACATTTAAACTTCAGATAACACGCACACACAGATATCCTCTCCTCTCCTTCTTTCTTTCCTCTCCTGTCCTCCTCTCTTCGCTCCTCTCCTCTCCTCTGTTATATCCAGGACTGACTAGCTCTTTCACCTCTGTATTAAGACCCCATCCCTTTTTCCAAATTTTGTTACATTACAGCCTTATTCTAAAATGTATTAAATATTTTTTCCCCCTCATCAATCTACACACAATACCCCATAATGACAAAGCGAAAACAGGTTTTTAGAAAGTTTTGCAAATGTATATTAAAAAAAAAACGGAAATACCGTATTTACATAAGTATTCAAACCCTTTGCTATGAGACTCGAAATTGATCTCAGGTGCATCCTGTTTCCATTGCTCATCATTGAGATGTTTCTACAACTTGATTGGAGTCCACCTGTGGTAAATTCAATTGATTGGACATGATTTGGAAATGCACACACCAGTCTATATAAGGTCCCACAGTTAACAGTGCATGTCAGAGCAAAATCCAAGCCACGAAGTCGAAGGAATTGTCCGTAGAGCTCTGATACAAGATCGAGGCACAGATCTGGGGAAGGGTACCAAACAATGTCTGCAGCTTTGAAGGTCCCGAAGAACACAGTGGCCTCCATCATTCTTAAATGGAAGAAGTTTGGAACCACCAAGACTCTTCCTAGAGCTGGCCGTCCGGCCAAACTAAGCAATTGGGGGAGAAGGGCCTTGGTCAGGGAGATGACAAAGAACCCGATGGTCACTCTGACAGAGCTTTAGAGTTCCTCTGTGGAGATGGGAGAACCTTCCAGAAGGACAACCATCTCTGCAGCACTCCACCAATCAGGCCTTTATGGTAGAGTGGCCAGACGGAAGCCACTCCTCGGTAAAAGGCGCATGACAGCCCGCTTGGAGTTTGCCAAAAGACACCTAAATAAAATAAGATTCTCTGGTCTGATGAAACCAAGATTGAACTATTTGGCCTGAATGCCATGTGTCACGTCTTGAGGAAACCTGGCACCATCCTTACGGGTGAAGAATGGTGGTGGCAGCATCATGCGGTGGGGATGTTTTTCAGCGGCAGGGACTGGGAGACTAGTCAGGATCAAAGGAAAGATGAACGGAGCAAAGTACCGAGAGATCCTTGATGAAAACCTGCTCCATAGCGCTCAGGACCTCAGACTGGGTCGAAGGTTGACCTTCCAACAGGGCAACGACTAAGTACACAGCCAAGACAACGCAGGAGTGGCTTCTGGACAAGTCTCTAAAAACTTTTTGCTTTGTCATTATGGGGTATTGTGTGTAGATTGATGAGAAAAAATAAATATTTAATCCATTTTAGAATAAGGCTGTAACAAAATGTGGAAAAAGTCAAGGGGTCTGAATACTTTCCAAATGCACTGCATATTGAAAGTATGTGGACACCCATTGAAATAAGTGGTTTCCACTATTTCAGCCACACCCGTTGCTGTTATTGTGAATTGGAAACCTCTAGGAGCAACAAAGGCGCAACTGCGAAGTGGTAGGCCACACAAGCTCACAGAACGGGACCGCCAAGTGCTGAAGCGTGTAACAATTGTCTGTCCTCGGTTGCAACACTCACTACAGATTTCCAAACTGCCTCTGGAAGCAACGTCAGCACAAGAACTGTTCGTCGGGAGCTTCATGAAATGGGTTTCCATGGCTGAGCAGCCGCACACAAGCCTATGATCACCATGCACAATTCCAAGTGTTGACTGGAGTGGTGTAAAGCTCGCTGCCATTGGACTCTGGAGCAGTTGAAACATGTTTTCTGGAGTGATGAATCACACTTCACCATTTGAAAGGCCGACAGACGAATCTGGGTTTGGCGGATGCCAGGAAAATGCTACTTGCCGAATGCATAGTGCCAACTGTAAAGTTTGGTGGAGGAGGAAAAATGGGCTGGGGCTGTTTTTCATGGTTCGGGCTAGGCCCCTTAGTTCCAGTGAAGGGAAATCGCTACAGCATACAATGACATTCTAGACGATTTTGTGCTTCCAACTTTGTGGCAACAGTTTGGGGAAGGCCCTTTCCTGTTTCACATGACAATGCCCCCGTGCACAAAGCGAGGTCCATACAGAAATGGTTTGTCGAGATCGGTGTGGAAGAACTTGACTGGCCTGCACAAAGCCCTGACCTCAACCCCATCTAACACCTTTGGGATGAATTGGAATGCCGACTGCGAGCCAGGCCTAATCGCCCAACATCAGTGACAGACCTCACTAATGGTTTTGTGGCTGAATGGAAGCAGGTCCCAGCAGCAATGTTTCAACATCTAGTGGAAAGCCTTCCCAGAAGAGTGGAGGCTGTTATAGCAGCAAAGGGGGCACCGACTCCATATTAATGCCCATGATTTTGGAATGAGATGTTCGACAAGCAGGTGTCCACATAGTTTGGTCATGTAGTGTACCTCTATCTATCCATCCATTCAACAGACATTATTTCATTTCTCTATCCATCCAAACTCCTCTATCCACAGAAACTCCCTAGATACCTAATCACATACTAAATAACACATGCATAATTAATTAATTAGATGAATTGTCTTAAACGTTTGCCCAAGTTCCCCTGTACTCCTTTGAGAAAAATAATGAAATAATGAAAGGAAATCAAACAGAAGCGCATAATATCCCAGCTCAGACAAAATGTCCTTTGTACATTTTTAATGCTTGTTTATTTTCTCCCGTGACTGGGAGAGTGGCTGTCTGGATGTATTAATGTATGTCTGGATCAGTGGAGGCTGCTGAAGGGAGGTCAGCTCATAATAATAGCTGGAACAGCGCAAATGGAATGGCATCAAACACATGGAAAACATGTGTTTAATGTTATTTGATACCATTCCACCTATTCCGCTCCAGCTATTACCACGAGCCCATCCTCCCCAATTAAGGTGCCACCAACCTCCTGTGGTCTTGATATTACTGAGTAAACACTCACAGCTCTGGCATAGGTGTAATAGCTACTGCTTAAAGATAAGCACACACACACACACACTAAAGAGAAGCCTGCAGAGTCCTGCAGGGCGGTAGCTGGGCTGAGGGAATCAGTGCGCTCCGTGGTCTAATCATCAGATCCAAATAAAAATCCCAGGTCTCTAATGAATTTAGTTGATTCTCAATACTTGTTTTAATGTAAGCGGGAGGAAGGACTGTCGCTTGGACAGTAAAGCTCCATTGTATCCACCCACATACTGGCCTGCAAGTGATTTAAGTAGAGTGGACTCCAGTTCATTGTAATGGTCACATGTAGAGTGTAGATCGATACCGTGCTCCCCTGCTTTGACCTCATAAAGCCACAGAGATGGACTGACTGAAGCACCATTCAATACTGTCCTCAAGCTCTAACCACTACACATTGACCTACTATGTGTGTGTGTGTGTGTGTTTTCCAGGGATGGTATACATTGATTAATTAACCATTGTTGGCTCTGTATATGCTAATTCTCTATTCTGTATTGAACTGCACTATATATATGTGTACTGTATAGGTCTCAGTATGTTTGTCCTAGATTAGAGTTCTATAGTTGCCATGGAGCCTAGTGGAAGCCTAGGCAAAGAGCTCATACTAATTCTGTACATACAGTGGGGAAAAAAAGTATTGTCAGCCACCAATTGTGCAAGTTCTCCCACTTAAAAAGATGAGAGAGGCCTGTAATTTTCATCATAGGTACAACTATGACAGACAAATTGAGAAAAAAAAAATCCAGAAAATCCCATTGTAGGATTTTTAATGAATTTATTTGCAAATTATGGTGGAAAATAAGTATTTGGTCACCTACAAACAAGCAAGATTTCTGGCTCTCACAGACCTGTAACTTCTTCTTTAAGAGGCTCCTCTGTCCTCCACTCGTTACCTGTATTAATGGCACCTGTTTGAACTTGTTATCAGTATAAAAGACACCTGTCCACAACCTCAAACAGTCACACTCCAAACTCCACAATGGCCAAGACCAAAGAGCTGTCAAAGGACACCAAAAACAAAATTGTAGACCTGCACCAGGCTGGGAAGACTGAATCTGCAATAGGTAAGCAGCTTGGTTTGAAGAAATCAACTGTGGGAGCAATTATTAGGAAATGGAAGACATACAAGACCACTGATAATCTCCCTCGATCTGGGGCTCCACGCAAGATCTCACCCCGTGGGGTCAAAATGATCACAAGAACGGTGAGCAAAAATCCCAGAACCACACGGGGGGACCTAGTGAATGACCTGAAGAGAGCTGGGACCAAAGTAACAAAGCCTACCATCAGTAACACACTACGCCGCCAGGGACTCAAATCCTGCAGTGCGAGACGTGTCCCCCTGCTTAAGCCAGTACATGTCCAGGCCCGTCTGAAGTGCATTTGGATGATCCAGAAGAGGATTGGGAGAATGTCATATGGTCAGATGAAACCAAAATATAACTTTTTGGTAAAAACTCAACTCGTCATGTTTGGAGGACAAAGAATGCTGAGTTGCATCCAAAGAACACCATACCTACTGTGAAGCATGGGGTTGGAAACATCATGCTTTGTGGCTGTTTTTCTGCAAAGGGACCAGGACGACTGATCCGTGTAAAGGAAAGAATGAATGGGGCCATGTATCGTGAGATTTTGAGTGAAACCCTCCTTCCATCAGCAAGGGCATTGAAGATGAAACGTGGCTGGGTCTTTCAGCATGACAATGATCCCAAACACACCGCCCGGGCAACGAAGGAGTGGCTTCGTAAGAAGCATTTCAAGGTCCTGGAGTGGCCTAGCCAGTCTCCAGATCTCTACCCCATAGAAAATCTTTGGAGGGAGTTGAAAGTCTGTGTTGCCCAGGGACAGCCCCAAAACATCACTGCTCTAGAGGAGATCTGCATGGAGGAATGGGCCAAAATACCAGCAACAGTGTGTGAAAACCTTGTGAAGACTTACAGAAAACGTTTGACCTGTGTCATTGCCAACAAAGGGTATATAACAAAGTATTGAGAAACTTTTGTTATTGACCAAATACTTATTTTCCACCATCATATGCCAATAAATTCATTAAAAATCCTACAATGTGATTTTCTGGATTTTTTTTTCTCATTTTGTCTGTCATAGTTGACGTGTACCTATGATGAAAATTACAGGCCTCTCTCATCTTTTTAAGTGGGAGAACTTGCACAATTGGTGGCTGACTAAATACTTTTTTTCCCCACTGTATGTAAATTCATGTAAATCTTTTTACGAACGTTTTATTTTCATTAACTACATTTGTGCAGATCAAATCTTGATATCATGAATTGGTTCCTGCATGTAAATAGCTGAAAATCAGTGTTGTCAACAAGCTAGCTAATGCTAGCTAGCCGGTGTGTGTTTTAATTATAATTTTTGGCTTTGGGTTATTTTTCACCAACAGTGACCAAGAGAAGGCATGCAGAGTTGGCAGTGGGCCAGCTTTTTCATTGCTCAGGAGGATACTTCTGAAGTAAGGAATGGGCTGTACTCTGTGAGGAGCTCAAACTCCACCACAGTCCCAATACAGAGAATCTGCAGATGGCAGAGACGCCCTGATGACATCGAGCCGCCTGTCTACCTGCCTGCCTTTAGACATGCTGACCTGACCACCATCTCCGACCACCAACTCCGATGACCATCTCAATCAATCAAATATTATTTGACACATGCTTTGTAAACTACAGGTGTAGATTAACAGTGAAATGCTTACTTACGGGCCATTCCAAACAATGCAGAGATTTAAAAAAAGATAATTAGAAAAATAATAACACAAGGAATAAATACACAAAGATTAACGATAACTTGGCTATATACACGGGGTACCAGTAAGGAGTCGATGTGCAGGGATACGAGGTAATTGAGGTAGATATGTACATATACAGTGGCTTGCGAAAGTATTCACCCACTTGGCATTTTTCCTATTTTGTTGCCTTACAACCTGGAATTGAAATTGATTTTTTGGGGGGTTTGTATCATTTGATTTACACAACATGCCTACCACTTTGAAGATGCAAAATATTTTTTATTGTGAAACAAACAAGAAATAAGACAAAAAAACAGAAAACTTGAGCGTGCATAACTATTCACCCCCCCAAAGTCAATACTTTGTAGAGCCACCTTTTGCAGCAATTACAGCTGCAAGTCTCTTGGGGTATGTCTCTATAAGCTTGGCACATCTAGCCACTGGGATTTTTGCCCATTCTTCAAGGCAAAACTGCTCAAGCTCCTTCAAGTTGGATGGGTTCCGCTGGTGTACAGCTATCTTTAAGTCATACCACAGATTCTCAATTGGATTGAGGTCTGGGCTTTGACTAGGCCATTCCAAGACATTTAAATGTTTCCCATTAAACCACTCAAGTGTTGCTTTAGCAGTATGCTTAGGGTCATTGTCCTGCTGGAAGGTGAACCTCCGTCCCAGTCTCAAATCTCTGGAAGACTGAAACAGGTTTCCCTCAATAATTTTCCTGTATTTAGCGCCATCCATCATTCCTTCAATTCTGACCAGTTTCCCAGTCCCTGCTGATGAAAAACATCCCCACAACATGATGCTGCCACCACCATGCTTCACTGTGGGGATGGTGTTCTCGGGGTGATGAGAGGTGTTGGGTTTGCGTCAGACATTGCGTTGTCCTCAATTTTAGTCTCATCTGACCAGAGTACCTTCTTCCATATGTGTGGGGAGTCTCCCACATGATTTTTGGCAAACACCAAACGTGTTTGCTTATTTTTTTTCTGTAAGCAATGGCTTTTTTTCTGGCTACTCTTCCGTAAAGCCCGCTCTGTGGAGTGTACGGCTTAAAGTGGTCCTATGGACAGATACCCCAATCTCCGCTGTGGAGCTTTGCAGATCCTTCAGGGTTATCTTTGGTCTCTTTGTTGCTTCTGATTAATGCCCTCCTTGCATGGTCCATGAGTTTTGGTGGGCGGCCCTCTCTTGGCAGGTTTGTTGTGGTGCCATATTCTTTCAATTTTTTAATAATGGATTTAAATGGTGCTCCGTGGGATGTTCAAAGTTTTGGATATTTTTTTATAACTTCTCCACAACTTTGTCCCTGACATGTTAGGGGAGCTCCTTGGTCTTCATGGTGCCGCTTGCTTGGTGGTGCCCCTTGCTTAGTGGTGTTGCAGACTCTGGGGCCTTTCAGAACAGGTGTATATATACTGAGATCATGTGACACTTAGATTGCACACAGGTGGACTTTATTTAACTAATTATGTGACTTCTAATTGGATACATCAGATCTTATTTAGGGGCTTCATAGCAAAGGGGGTGAATACATATGCAAGCACCACTTTTCCGTTATTTATTTGCTCGAATTTTGTGAAACAAGTGTTTTTTGGTTTTTTTCACTTCACTAATTTGGAATTTGTTGTCCATTACATGAAATCCAAATAAAAATCCATTTAAATTACAGGATGTAATGCAACAAAATAGGAAAAATGCCAAGGGGGATGAATACTTTTGCAAGGCACTGTAGGTAGGGATAAAGTGGTTAGGCAACAGGATAGATAATAAACAGTAACAGCAGCATATGTGATGAGTCAAAAGAGTTAGTGCAGAAAGGGTCAATGCAGATAGTTACAGTGCCTTCAGAAAGTATTCACACCCCATATCTTTTTCCACATTTTGTTATGTTACAGTCTGAATTTAAAATGTATTACATTGAGATTTTGTGTCACTGATCTACACACAATACCCCATAATGTCAAAGTGGAATTTTATTTTTAGAAATGTTTTGGAATTAATAAAAACGTAAAGGTGAAATGTCTAGAGGCAATAAGTATTCAACCTCTATGTTATGGCCAGCCTAAATAAGTTCAGGAGTAGAAATGTGGTTAACAAATCGCATAAGTTGCATGGACTCATTCCGTGTTCAACATGATTTTTGAATAACTACCCCATCTCTGTACATCACACATACAATTATCTGTAAGGTCCCTCAGTCGAGCAGTGAATTTCCAGCACAGATTCATTGACAAAGACCAGGGAGGTTTTTCAATGCCTCGCAAAGAAGGGCACCGATTGGTAGATGTGTAAAACATTTTTAAAGCAGACGCTGAATATCCCTTTGAGCATGGTAAAGTTATTAATTAGGCTTTGGATGGTGTATCAATACACCCAGTCACTACAAAGATACAGGCGTCCTTCCTAATTCAGTTGTCGGAGATGAAGGAAACCGCACAGGGATTTCACCATGAGGCCAATGGGGATTTTAAAACAATTACAGAGTTTAACAGTTGTGACATGAGAAAACTGAGGATGGATCAACATTGTAGTTACTCCACAATACTAACCTAAATGACAGTGAAAAGACGAAAGTCTGTACAGAATAAAAATATTCCAAAACACGCATCCTGTTTGCAACAAGGCACTAAAGTAATACTGCAAAAGATTTGGCAAAGAAATGAACTTTTTATCCTGAATACAAAGCGTTATATTTGGAGCATATCCAACACAACACATCACTGAGTACCACTCTTCATATTTTCAAGCATGGTGGTGGCTGCATCATGTTATGGGTATGTTTGTCATCAGCAAGGACTAGGGAGTGTTACCAAGATGACATTGAATGTTCCTGAGTGGCCTAGTTACAGTTTTGACTTAAATTGGCTTGAAAATCTATGGCAAGACTTGAACATGTCTGTCAAGCAATGATCAACAATAAACTTGGCAGAGCTTGAATAGAAAAATAATGCATGGTTCAGTGTTGCTAGCCTCGAAGCAGGCATAGAAGGTATTTAGCTCATCTGGTAGGCTAGATTCAATGGACAGCTCACAGCTGGGTTTCCTTTTTGTAATCCGTGATAGTTTGCAAGCCCTGCCACATTCGACGAACGTCAGAGCCGGTGTAGTAGGATTCAATCTTGGTCTTGTATTGACGATTTGTCTGTTTGATGCTTCGTCAGAGGGCGTAGCGGGAGTTCTTATAAGTGTCCGGATTAGGGTCCTGCTCCTTGAATGCAGCAGCGTAGGTCACTGTGGGGACGACTTTGTAGATGCACTTATTAATGAAGCCGGTGACTGATGTGGTAAACTCTTCAATGCCATTGAATGAATTCTGGAACATATTCGAGTCTGTGCTAGTGAAACAGTCCTGTAGCTTAGCTTCCACTTCATCGGACCACTTCCATATTGAGCGCATCACTGGTACTTCCTGTTTGAGTTTTTGCTTGTAAGCAGGAATCAGGAGGATAGAGTTATGGTCAGATTTGCCAAATGGAGGGCGAGGGAGAGCTTTGTATGCGTCTCTGTGTGTGGAGTAAAGTGATCTAGATTTGAGAGTTTGGTAGAAATTAGGTAAAATTGATTTCAGTTTTCCTGCATTAAAATCACTGGCCACTCGGAGCGCCGGCTCTGGGTGGGCATTTTCTTGTTTGCTTATGGCCCTATACAGCTCGTTGAGTGCGGTCTTAGGTCCAGCATCGGTTTGTGGTAGTAAATAGAAAGCTACGAAAACGATATACTTCAACGCAACATGCAACAATTTAAAAGATTTCACAGAGCTCAGTTCATATTAATTAATTAGGCCCTAACCTATGGATTTCACATGACTGGGCAGGGGTGCAGAGGCCTGTAATTTTCATTATAGGTACACGTCAACTATGACAGACAAAATGATAAAAAAAATCCAGAAAATCACATTGTAGGATTTTTTATGAATTTATTAGCAATTTATGGTGGAAAATAAGTATTGGCGACAATGCCTCTTCCCCCTAAGGAGGTTGAAAAAGCCTTCTTCACAACTGTGCACTCGTTGGGACCATTTTAAGTCTCTCGAACCTGCTGTACTGCAGCCCTGTCGATGTGGACGGGTCACTGACCTCCTCCTTGTAGGCTGTCTCATCGTCACCGGTGATCAGGGCTACCACCGTCGTGTCGTCAGCAAACTTGATGATGGTGTTGGAGTCGTGCGTGGCCATGCAGTCATGGATGAACAGGGAATACAGGAGGGGACTAAGCATACACCCCTTTGGGTCCTCCGTGTTGAGTGTCAGCGTGGTGGAGGTGATGTTTAGGGATAAAATCACTCTCACTCACTCACTCACTCACTCACGATGTCATTTACAAAATAGCCCTCAACACTCTACTCAGCAAATTGGATGTAGTCTATCACAGTGCCATCCGTTTTGTCTCCAAAGCCCCATACACTACCCACCACTGTGACCTGTACGCTCTTGTTGGCTGGTCCTCACTACATATTCGTCGCCAAACCCACTGGCTCCAGGCCATCTATAAATCACTGCTAGGCAAATCCCCGCCTTATCTTAGCTCATTGGTCACCATAGCAACACCCACCCGTAGTATGCGCTCCAGCAGGTATATCTAACTGGTCATCCCCAAAGCCAACACCTCCTTTGGCCGCCATTCCTTCCAGTTCTCTGCTGCCAATGACTGGAACGAATTGCAAAAATCTCTGAAGCTGGAGACTCTTATCTCCCTCACTAACTTTAAGCATCAGTTGTCAGAGCACCTTACCGATCACTGCACCTGTACACAGCCCATCTGAAATTAGCCCACCCAACTACCTCATCCCTATATTGTTATTTATTTTGCTCATTTGCACCCCAGTATCTCTATTTGCACATCATCTCTTGCACATCTATCATTCCAGTGTTAATACTAATTGTAATTATTTTGCACTACTTTGCACTATTTATTGCCATAACTTGCTACATTTGCACACACTGTATATATATTTTCTGTTGTATTTTAGACTTTATGTTTTGTTTTACCCCATATGTAACTCTGTGTTGTTGTTTTTATCGCACTGCTTTGCTTTATCTTGGCCAGGTCGCAGTTGTAAATGAGAACTTGTTCTCAACTGGCTTACCTGGTTAAATAAAGGTAAAAAAAAACAAAACAAAAACTCAGAGTTAGCCAGGGACTTTCAGTCAGACATACACACCAATTACCCACTCTCCACACACACACACACCCCCCAGGTGAATACAGCACACACAGCACTGGGCACAACGCTGATGTTTAGGGATGGAATAAGGAAGAGAATCAAATAAAAATGCAGTTGTTGTACCTCTACACACACACACACACACACAATCCCTGCAGGAGATTCTTGTCCAGGCCAAATGATCCCGGTAGGAATCCTTAGATACGGCTCTCCCATTTTCCCTCATCTTCCTCTCCCGGTCTCTCCATGTTTCTCAATACCCTAGTCTAGGCCTAGTCTTCCACTTTACTTCATACTACTTCTCTGCGCCTTTCTTTCTCCCTCCCTACGGCAGCCTAAGGTTAGTGTTGGTGTTAGTGTTTCTGACCTCTCAGTCACCACCAATCCAGACCATAGGTGCACCGTTATACAGCCACAAACACGCTACCACTACATCCTCACCCCATCAGCACTGGACCAGAGGAAACATGAACACAGAGAACAGGAAAACAAAACAATGGTTGATAGCTGCTGAAAGGCAGATGTGATTGAAATCTGACTGGAGATGAGAGTATTGAGCATCTGAGGAAGGTAGCGACCTCCATTTGAGACAGACGACACCTCACAGCTCATATCAACACAATCATCCCAGAAACCCTAGACCCACTACAATTCACATACTGCCCCAACAGATCCACAGATGACGCAATCTCTATTGCACTCCACACAACCTTTTCCTACCTGGACAAAAGGAACACCTATGTGAGAATGCTGTTTATTGACTACAGCTCAGTGTTCAACACCATAGTGCCCTCAAAGCTCATCACTAAGCTCAGGACCTTGGACTAAACACCTCCCTCTGCAACTGGATCCTGGACTTCCTGATGGGCCACCCCCAGGTGGTAAAGGTAGGCAAAAACACATCTGCCACACTGATCCTCAACACGGTGGCCCCTCAGGGGTGCGTGCTTAGTCCCCTCCGGTACTCCTTGTTCACCCATGACTGTGTGGCCACGCACGACTCCAACACCATCATAAAGTTTGCAGACGACACAACAGTGGTATCGAGGGGGCTGTAGTGGAGCGGGTCGAGAGCTTCAAGTTCCTTGGTGTCCACATCACCAACAAACTATCATGGTCCAAACACACCAAGACAGTTGTGAAGAGGGCACGACAATGCCTATTCCCCCTCAGGAGACTGAAAAGATGTGGCATGGCTCCTTAGAGCCTCAAAAAGTTATACAACTGTACAACGAGAGCATCCTGACTGGCTGCATCACCACTTGGTATGGCAACTGCTTGGCATCCGACCAAAAGGCGCTACAGAGGGTAGTGCGTACGGCCCAGTACATCACTGGGGCCAAGCTTCCTGCCATCCAGGACCTCTATACCAGGCGGTGTCAGAAGATGGCCCTAAAAATTGTCAAAGACTACAGCCACCCAAGTCATAGACTGTTCTCTCTGCTACCGCACGGCAAGTGGTACCGGAGCGCCAAGTCTAGGTCCAAAAGGCTCCTTAACAGCTTCTACCCCGAAGCCATAAGCTAAAACAGTTAATCAAATGGCTACTTGCTTAACCCCCTTTTGTATTTCTTTAGAAAAAAAATCTTACTTAAAAAAAATAACTCTGCATTGTTGGTTAAGGGCTTGTAAGGAAGCATTTCACGTTAAGGTCTACACCTGTTGTATTCCGCGCATGTGACAAATACAATTTGAAATTGATTTGAAAGTAGCGCAGTCAGACATATTGCTCTGCTAGCAGTTTAGCAGACACCTCAGATCACTGGCTAATGAAAACAGGAGTTAGTTCACGTCAGAGAATAGTCAAATATAGGATACAGCTCTGGGCTTTTCTTATGAGTCTTCCAATTGTCTCACTTTTTTAAAAGTAAACCCTCAAAATGTAGTGTGTGTGAAAGAGAGAGTAAGTGTGTGAGAATTACGCACACAACCACACACACACACACACACAAACAAAATCTCATTACAGCCTAACTAACCTTATCATATTAACATGCACACATATACTCACATGCACGACCACCCCATTATCTATTTCTCTTAAAGGTGAATTTCACCCTGGGGGAATCTGGGCTTGTTTTCATCATGTCCGAAGCATTTCTACGACAGTGAAAAGTGTTTCACACATAATTGTCCAGGAGGAAGGCAGGTCTGGGCTTCGCGTGCTGAAAGATACACCCTATGATGGCTTCCGGTGTATTGTAGTCCTGCTTTGTGGCATTTCGCAAAGGCTCTATGTTATATTGATCCCACTATACGTTTTGTGTGTGTAGATATGGTTGTCTTTGTTCAATAGAGCCACTGGACGTCTTTCAGCGATGTTCCTATCGGCAGATTCATTGCTAAATATACAAGCAGACACATTTATTTCCAGTCTCTGAAAAACTACAACTTCTGTTGGACGATGCTTTGTGCTCTGGCCCCCATCCCTCCCCATGGTGGGCATTTTTTAAAAGGAGGCGGACACTAACAACACAATCCTTTGGGCAAAACTGAAAGTGCTGACCAGAAGCAATTGCTTTAAGTGATTCAACAAGAATTCAGCGATGGATAATTTCTTTATGTTCTATTAGCTACATGGTGACATTCAACCATACGTTGCAACCGGAATATGTGACTCGTTTCAGGAAACTAGGCATATGTCACGCGTCACTACTTCACAGGAGAGGCATTTGAACGTAAACATTTATTTTTGATCAAAATGTGTTTTTTGGTAGAAATGACTTCTCGAACATTTTCACTTTCATGTGCCTTAATAACAAACTTGTATCTCATCTGTAAATACGAATTCAATTGTTCAATTATGAGCCTAGGATCTTTTCTATCAATCTTTGAAATGTGTCTGTCTTCATAGGTGTACAGAATCTACAGTTGAAGTCGGAAGATTACATACACCTTAGCCAAATACATTTAAACTCTGTTTTTCACAATTCCTGACATTTAATCCTAGTAAAATGTTTTAGGTCAGTTAGGATCACCACTTTATTTTAAGAATGTGAAATGTCAGAATAATAGTAGAGAGAATTATTTATTTCAGCTTTTATTTCTTTCATCACAGTGGGTCAGAAGTTTACATACACTCAATTAGTATTTGGTAGCATTGCCTTTAAATTGTTTAACATGGGTCAAACGTTTCGGGTAGCCTTCCACAAGCTTCCCACAATAAGTTGTGTGAATTTTGGCCCATTCCTCCTGACAGAGCTGGTGTAACTGAGTCAGGTTTGTAGGCCTCCTTGCTCGCACATGCTTTTTCAGTTCTGCCCACACATTTTCTATAGGATTGATGTCAGGGCTTTGTGATGGCCACTCCAATACCTTGACTTTGTTGTCCTTAAGCCATTTTGCCACAACTTTGGAAGTATGCCTGGGGTTATTGTCCATTTGGAAGACCCATTTGCGACCAAGCTTTAACTTCCTGACTGATGTCTTGAGATGTTGCTTCAGTATATCCACATCATTTTCCTTCCTCGTGATGCTATCTATTTTGTGAAGTGCACCAGTCCCTCCTGCAGCAAAGCACCCACACAGCATGATGCTGCCACCCCGTGCTTCACGGTTGGGATGGTGTTCTTCGGCTTGCAAGCTACCCCCTTTTTCCTCCAAACATAACGATGGTCATTATGGCCAAACAGTTCTATTTTTGTTTCATCAGACCAGAGGACATTTCTCCAAAAAGTACGATATTTGTCCCCATGTGCAGTTGCAAACCGTAGTCTGGCTTTTTTATGGCGGTTTTGGAGCAGTGGCTTCTTCCTTGTTGAGCAGCCTTTCAGGTTATGTCGATATAGGACTCGTTTTACTGTGGATATAGATACTTTTGTACCGGTTTCCTCCAGTATCTTCACAAGGTCCTTTGCTGTTGTTCTGGGATTGATTTGCACTTTTCGCACCAAAGTACGTTCATCTCTAGGAGACAGAACGTGTCTCCTTCCTGAGCGGTATGATGCTGCATGGTCCCATGGTGTTTATACTTGCGTACTATTGTTTGTAAATTGTTACCAAGGATGAACCAGACTTGTGGAGGTCTACAATTTTCATTCTGAGGTCTTGGCTGATATATTTTGATTTTCTGTTGATGTCAAGAAAAGAGGCACTGAGTTTGAAGGTAGGCCTTGAAATACATCCACAGGTACACCTCCAATTGACTCAAATGATGTCAATTAGCCTATCAGAAGCTTCTAAAGCCATGACATCATTTTCTGGAATTTTCCAAGCTGTTTAAAGGCACAGTCAACTTAGTGTATGTAAACTTCTGACCCACTGGAATTGTGATACAGTGAATTATAAGTGAAATAATCTGTTGGGAAAATTACTTGTGTCATGCACAAAGTAGATGTCCTAACCGACTTGCCAAAACTATAGTTTGTTAACCAGAAATTTGTGGATTGGATGAAAAACTAGTTTTAATGACTCCAACCTAAGTGTATGTAAACTTCCGACTTCAACTGTATTTATATAAACTGTACAGGGCTCTGTAGCATCAAACAGATGCTAGACATTCAGATATCCAAAGAATGTTTATTTGTCAATGTAAAATACAGGGGAGTGTACACTATTTAATGCTAACTCAAGAGAACTGGGTATTCAACAAGAATGTGATATGGTAAAAGTAACATACAAGAAAACATTTGTATGAACAGTGTAGTACAGTTCAGTGTGTCTCAGGTATAGAGACACACAAGTGCAGAGAACTGTAGCTACATATTGTTACACCAGATACTGTGATATACCCAAAGATTTTTTGCAGACATCTTGTCTATTTAAAGTCTTCTCTCATTGATCGAGACATGTGGGTGTCCACCCCAAAGTGCTGTATGGCATGATGACAGAGACCTGTCTCAATCAATGAGAGAATACTTGAAATAGACAAGATGGCGTCGTACATATTGTTTGTTTTTTAATAACTGCGCAATTTCTCAATTCAAACTGACCGTGTGCAACTGAACACAGACATTTAATGAGTTTCCCCGAATCGAGGACGAAGACAGCATCGCTAAGGTTGGTCGAAAGATCTCTATGCTACACTAAACAGTACCTATCCTGTAACTCCCAGTAATGGATACCAAAAATATTTGGTTAAATCACATTATCTGGTGTAACAATCTGTAGCTAAGAGAACTGGTGGTCATGATGAAATTGCCATTCACAAAGAATACAGTAAGAAAATACAGTATGATCAGTGAAGTAAAGTAAAGCTGTGGGAGGACTGTTGTCATGATCAAACTACCTTTGAGCTCCTCAAGAGTCATCTGCTTGAAATCCAGCATAATGTCTAATCCCTCGAGAGGGATACAGTTCTGCTACAATGACACATGCAGGCAAAGGAATTCTGTTTCTGTATCGAGAATCCACTCCAGGAAGGCACCACACGGTATTGTCTGTAGGGCAAGAAAATATAAATTATACTATATTTTACAGTTTGAATGACAGGTAAACTGTGCCAGCATAAGATCAACATTAGGGTTGACTAGTTGAACATTAATACATGTGCAGAGGCACAGAGAATACATTTACAACAATATCTAGCCTAATAGAAAGAAATATGGCATAACCCTCAACCTTTGCAC
Organism: Coregonus lavaretus; assembly: GCF_964263955.1. Taxonomy (NCBI): domain Eukaryota; kingdom Metazoa; phylum Chordata; class Actinopteri; order Salmoniformes; family Salmonidae; genus Coregonus; species Coregonus lavaretus. The sequence goes on along the minus strand of NC_140007.1, from coordinate 3,994,007 downwards.
AGCGACCAGACCGTACAAATGTACCTAGGTAGGCAGACAGTATCTAGCTACAGCCATGTACAGTGGGGAAAAAAGTATTTAGTCAGCCACCAATTGTGCAAGTTCTCCCACTTAAAAAGATGAGAGAGGCCTGTAATTTTCATCATAGGTACACGTCAACTATGACAGACAAATTGAGAAAAAAATATCCAGAAAATAACATTGTAGGATTTTTTATGAATTTATTTGCAAATTATGGTGGAAAATAAGTATTTGGTCACCTACAAACAAGCAAGATTTCTGGCTCTCACAGACCTGTAACTTCTTCTTTAAGAGGCTCCTCTGTCCTCCACTCGTTACCTGTATTAATGGTACCTGTTTAATATTGTTATCAGTATAAAAGACACCTGTCCACAACCTCAAACAGTCACACTCCAAACTCCACTATGGCCAAGACCAAAGAGCTGTCAAAGGACACCAGAAACTAAATTGTAGACCTGCACCAGGCTGGGAAGACTGAATCTGCAATAGGTAAGCAGCTTGGTTTGAAGAAATCAACTATGGGGGCAATTATTAGGAAATGGGAGACATACAAGACCACTAATCATCTCCCTCGATCTGGGGACCCACGCAAGATCTCACCCCGTGGGGTCAAAATGATCACAAGAACGGTGAGCAAAAATCCCAGAACCACACGGGGGGACCTAGTGAATGACCTGCAAAGAGCTGGGACCAAAGTAACAAAGCCTACCATCAGTAACACACTACGCCGCCAGGGACTCAAATCCGGCAGTGCCAGACGTGTCCCCCTGCTTAAGCCAGTACATGTCCAGGCCCGTCTGAAGTTTGCTAGAGTGCATTTGGATGATCCAGAAGAGGATTGGGAGAATGTCATATGGTCAGATGAAACCAAAATATAACTTTTTTGGTAAAAACTCAACTTGTCGTGTTTGGAAGACAAAGAATGCTGAGTTGCATCCAAAGAACACCATACCTACTGTGAAGCATGGGGGTGGAAACATCATGCTTTGGGGCTGTTTTTCTGCAAAGGGACCAGGACGACTGATCCGTGTAAAGGAAAGAATGAATGGGGCCATGTATCTTGAGATTTTGAGTGAAAACCTCCTTCCATCAGCAAGGGCATTGAAGATGAAACGTGGCTGGGTCTTTCAGCATGACAATGATCCCAAACACACCGCCCGGGCAACGAAGGAGTGGCATCGTAAGAAGCATTTCAAGGTCCTGGAGTGGCCTAGCCAGTCTCCAGATCTCAACCCCATAGAAAATCTTTGGAGGGAGTTGAAAGTCCGTGTTGCCCAGCGACAGCCCCAAAACATCACTGCTCTAGAGGAGATCTGCATGGAGGAATGGGCCAAAATACCAGCAACAGTGTGTGAAAACCTTGTGAAGACTTACAGAAAACGTTTGACCTGTGTCATTGCCAACAAAGGGTATATAACAAAGTATTGAGAAACTTTTGTTATTGACCAAATACTTATTTTCCACCATCATTTGCAAATAAATTCATTAAAAATCCTACATTGTGATTTTCTGGAATTTTTTTTCTCATTTTGTCTGTCATAGTTGACGTGTACCTATGATGAAAATTACAGGCCTCTCTCATCTTTTTAAGTGGGAGAACTTGCACAATTGGTGGCTGACTAAATACTTTTCTCCCCCACTGTATATCAGGTATGCTTAAGCAAATAGTTTTTATAGCAAAACCAGCTTCAGTTTTACAACAGTAAATTGTTTTATTATTGTTTCTCCTCACTGTTTGCTAGTAAAGCTAGATAGCATGCTGCATATGCAATATTTGTTATTTATTAATTTTGTGAGATTGAAATGCATCCATGGTTATAATCATAACCAATGTCAATTAGGTTACATAGCTAACTAGTAAAAATTTTAGAGTTGTTGATATTACACATGTTCACTAACAAGTTACAAAGGTGAGGTGTGGTGCATAACAAGTTAGCAGGCACCAGGCTAACTAGCTAGACAACTCCCATCATGTGCTAACATTTTCTGGTAAACCTAGCTTTAGGTGGCCCGTTGTAACATTGTAGCTTGCTATTTAGTAGCCATATCTACAACTCAGTTTCGAATCCTCTTTGCTATATGTGACCGATCGGCTCAATTCGGTCTTATGAGCAACATTTGAAATAGTGTTTTTTACATTGGATAAAAGTAGAGACTCAAGAAAATGGTATATCATCCACTACAATTGAGGAACAATGGGAAAGTAATTCTGCTTTGAAAGTTGATCAACTTGTAACCCCCCTTTTGAGAAAATGGCCCTTGAATGTTTTGGTACAACTACTGGAGAGCTTTTCTTTGTCTACACCCATTCAGCATGGTTCACACCCTCTTAAGCCTTAGCCCTACCCATCTTTTAAGGATTCCCATGCATGACATCAGCAGCAGGGTGGTCCAAAATAGCATAACTGGAGTATTTTAACACCAATAAACCCATACATTAAACATTTTAATTTAGTATATTTCAATCTAGGAAACCAGGCAACTAAAAGCAACTTTCTAAACAATGTTTTGGTTTGTTTCTAGCTTGTTAGCTAGCTAGTTAATGTTAAGTTAGCTGGCTAGCCAGCTCAAATAATGACCACATCATATAGCTGACAACGTCTTAATTTTAGCTAATTTGTATTCATTATTACAGGAAAATAAACTCACAACAAGATCATTATTTACAAGTAAATGGCAATCTAATTACAGAAAATAGCTTACAGTTGTGAGTGTGACTTTTAGAACATGGACACAGTCTCATTGGCCTAACGTTATATCCTAATTTGACTTGTTCTTCACATTACCGTCTCTTGTAAACACACACTATATCAAATAAAATCCAAATATATTTGTCACATGCACAGGATACAGAAAGTGTAAACGGTATAGTGAAATGGTACCTTGCATAGTGGAGTCTTTTGATTAGACATGTAGCTAGCTAAACAATTAACCATAATCCCAACTCATAATGTTACTACCCTGCATGAATCTGCAGGTAGCTAACCAACTAGATTCAACATTAGCTAGCTAGCTAACATTAGGCTACAATTAGCAATGCAAATGGCTCTGAGATACTAACCATATTACTACACAGATCATACAGCTAACGTTAGCTAGCTAGCTAACAGTACGCTTTAACTTGTAATGACCACGACTTTGACTAAATTAGAAATTTATAATATCTGAAAAGGTAGCTAACTAGACTCTCTTACCCGTATACATGGATGAACGCTTCTCCCTCTGTCACGGATGCCATGGTTGCCCTTAGTTTGAAGATGTAATCCGGAGACAGGTGTTTTATACACCAGCCTTCTGTGTGTTCTCTTTTCAACTCCCTCCGCATATTTTCAATCAAACACCAGAATTTTCTCCATCTCCTTAGCTATCATACTCTGCTTTCACCGGGCATTCCACTGATTTCAAAACTCTGTACTCCAGAAAGTGGAGAGCAGTTATTAGTGATATCTTTCAAAAAGGCAGCGTTAGAAAGGATTACCTACACATACTGTGCAACCCTTTGTTATAGACAGAAGCGTGCTACATGGCAGACCAATCTGAACTCATCTCTCAGCATGTCCTGCCCATCCCTTATATCAGCCAATCATGGCTAGCAGGAAGGTTCCTGTATTTTTTGACGCTACAAGCTTGGCACACCTGTATTTAGGGAGTTTGTCCCATTCCTCTCTGCAGATCCTCTCAAGCTCTGTCAGGTTAGACAGCTATTTTCAGGTCTCTCCAGAGATGTTCGATCGGGTTCATGTCCGGACTTTGGCTGGGCCACTCAAGGACATTCAAAGACTTGTCCCGAAGCCACTCCTGCGTTGTCTTGGCTGTGTGCTTAGGGTCGTTGTCCCGTTGGAAGGTGAACCTTCGTCCCAGTTTGAGTTCCTGAACGCCCTGACTGACTTGTCTCCCAGTCCCTGCCACTGAAAAACATCCCCACAGCATGATGCTGCCACCACCATGCTTCACCGTAGGGATGGTATTGGCCAGGTGATGAGCGGTGCCTGGTTTCCTCCAGACGTGGCAATTGGCATTCAGGCCAAAGAGTTCAATCTTGGTTTCATCAGACCAGAGAATCTTGTTTCTCATGGTCTGAGAGTCATTTAGGGGCCTTTTGGCAAACTCCAAGCGGGCTGTCATGTGCCTTTTACTGAGGAGTGGCTTCCGTCTGGCCACTCTAGCATAAAGGCCTGATTGGTGGAGTGCTGCAGAGATGGTTGTCCTTCTGTAAGGTTCTCCCATCTCCACAGAGGAACTCTGGAGTTCTGTCAGAGTGACCATCGGGTTCATGGTCACCTCCCTGACCAAGGCCCTTCTGCCCCGATTGCTCAGTTTGGCCGGGCGGCCAGCTCTATGAAGAGTATTGCTGGTTCCAAACTTCTGTCTTCTTGGGGACCTTCAATGCTGCAGACATTTTTTGATACCCTTCCCCAGATCTGTGCCTCGACACAGTCCTGTCTCGGAGCTCTATGGACAATTCCTTCGACCTCATGGCTTGGTTTTTTCTCTGACATGCACTGTCAACTGTGGAACTTTATATAGACAGATGTGTGGCTTTCCAAATAATGTCCAATCAATTGAATTTACCACAGGTGGACGCCAATCAAGTTGTAGAAACATCTCAATGATGATCAATGGAAACAGGATGCACCTGAGCTCAATTTCAAGTCTCAAAGCAAAGGTTCTGAATACTTCTGTAAATAAGGTATTTCAGTTTTTTATATGTAATACATTTGCAAAGAATTATAAAAACCTGTTTTTGTTTTGTCATTATGTAGTATTGTGTGTAATCCATTTTAGAATAAGGCTGTAACGTAACAAAATGTGGAAAAAGTGAAGGGGTCTGAATACTTTACGAATGCACTGTATATAGTGCACGTGCTTCAGTCAGAAAAATATTATCTCATCTCTTTAATCTCACCTAGCTAGCAATCCAGCCAGTAGCAACGAAAGTGGCTAGCCAGCCCAGCTAGCTACAGAAATGAAACCCATGAAATACACTAGCTGGAAATAAACCATCACTTTTCCTAATATCATGACTTATATCAACATCCTTAGCTTGCCCATTCACTATTGTTAAATAAGTATGACTGACACCCTATAGCTTAAGGATGCTGAGTGCTAACACTAGCTTATTATCAACAGCCAACCCTTAAAAGGGAGTCTAGCTAGTTAGCTACCACCAACCCTGCACAAACCTGTGGCTAACTCTGCTGCTGCTGCCCTTTGACTTTCTGGCTGTTCTGCCCTCCACCTCATTCACTGCTGCCTGCTCGTGCACAACATGATCACTTTTTTTGCCTCTTTTGTTCAGAATATCCATATTCGCTCTGTGCTATGCTGCAAACTGAAAGGCATTTTGCTGAGTGATGACATTGACATCTAACTGGCACTGTAGGGGTGGGGGATGGGTCAAGGGACCTGAGTGGTCCACTGCGTTGTGAAATCCTGATCAATAACAGCAGGCACCGCGTCACTACAGGGGCTTCTTGCAGTGTCTGCTACTGCCTAGCACAGTATATCCTATTGTTATTTTTTTTTATATACTGCATAGCACAAGTGATGAATGGTTTCGAAACTCATAACTGATATTTTTGTATTTTTATTATTAGATCATAATAAGGTTCCAGGCTGGGCCTAATAACGCCACTGGATCATACCTAGTTACAGTGATAACCATAGGCGAGTACATAAGGTGTGCTGGTGATCTGTCTATCAGGTCAATATCACTCCAACAAGTCCCCCTCCTTGAGGATATGTATAACTTAATATTCTGTATCCAGAGAAACCTGGATTCAAATATTTTTTATTATTTTTTGATTTGCCCTACAATAACTTAAGGTTACCTAACGTAACCCCCGTTATATGATATGAGTTTTCGGAGAATACACACCAATAGAGCTCTCTGTGTAGATCTGTAATGCAGTTCTATCAAGTAATTATAACATTGGCAGATTTGTATATGCACAAAAATAACATGATTTTGGTTTTGTACACAGTCATACGATACGTGGTATAGAAAAGTACAATTTTAGGCAAGTACATAGGAAGCTATATCTCTGCAGATCTGTCTATCTGGTCAAAATCACTGATACAGGTCAGGTCCCCCTCCACCCTCTGGTGGTATTGATAACTTGTTATTAAGTCTCCAGATAAACCTAGATTTAAAAAAGGTCCTATCTATTACTATAGGCGGAATTCGTTTTTTTTGGCAGGGGTAAAAATGACTGCAAAGATTTTAAGTCCATATTGATACAGTATCACTAAATAATGATTTAGATTTGTTAAGAACAAGTTGATTGACAAAGTCATTAAATATTGGAACAATTTAATAAACCACCTTTGGTCTATGATCAAAAATATGCCTCTGGGGTCAAAATTTCACCAGTCGGTAGTTTGAGGGATATTGGTAACAGAGAAAGTGTTCACATTTGATCTTCCTCTCTGGTCTTCAGGCTGGGAGTGTCGTCTCTGAGTCTCGCTGGTGGTAACCTGGAACTAGGACAGACCGGAGTGGGACATCGGGATGACACGTCAGATCCTGCTCCTGCTAACCATAACTGACAGCTCCACACCCACAGCCTGGGCTCCGAGTCTTCAGACACACTCAGGGGTTAGTTGAACTACAACCTATAAGTGTCAACATAGTCATCTAAATTTATCCAATCTATATTCAAACCTAGTATCTTTGTACAATTGTAGCACTTTGGGTAGAGTAATGTGCGGTACTCGTCATGATAACATCAATGTAACTACATATTTTCAATAGTGTTCACTGTTCTACAATGTTCTCCCATCCCTTCTTCAGATCCATCCTCTACCTCCTCTGCCTCCCTCCCTTGTTGACGGCGAGAGAGAGACAGAGACAGAGAGTGTGTGTAGGGGTAGCAACATACAAAATATGAAGGGCATAATAAATTATCTGTATAATAAATTGGCCCATAACAATTCCAATGCTCGTCCAGTAACCAAATGATGATCTTGCATATCAATGTGTGCACATTCCCCTATCTTCAGCATAGAGTGGAAGGCATTGATTGCCTTGTGAGTGTGGGTACATGTGCTTGTGTGTGAGTTTGTGTTTACCTGCTTTAGGCCACGGACTTCCATTAGGTCGGTAACTTATTTAGTGTGTTGTACGTGAGGGAAGAAATCCCTGTTTAAAATTATAGCTACCTAATTAGTATAACCCTTTCACAAAATGAAATCTATTTTTTTAATCTCTCTCTACAACCGCCATCCCCCTCTCTCTCCCCCTCGCTCTCTCACTGTAGAACACCAATTAAAGGAGAGATATTGGATACGGGCCTGTGCGTTCTCTAATTCTAGAGGAGGAGAGGAGGATGAAGCAAGAGAGTAGAAGAGGAGAAGGAGGAGAGGGACAAATTTGGACCCAGAACAAAACCACTGGACCGGAACAGAGAGGCCTCGTTGCGTCGGAAGAAATTAGTGAAATGGGAAGGTGGGGATGAGAGAGAAATGGAGGAGACAGTCTGATTGGAACGTCGAGAAGCTCTCCCTCATCGCTGACAAATATCCCAATCCCAACTAAGCCTGCACCGCTCCTAACACATACACACGGACTGATGTGTAAATGTTTATCAGACTCTCCCTCCCCTCACTGTTATCTTTCTCTCGCTCTCTCTCTCTTCAAATCAAATCAAATCTTATTTGTCACATGTGCCGAATACAACAGGTGTAGACCTTACCGTGAAATGCTTACTTACAAGCCCTTAACCAACAATGCAGTTCAAGAAATAGAGTTAAGAAAATATTCACTAAATAAACTAAAGTAAAAAAAATAAAAAATAATCACACAATAAAATAACAATACCGAGGCTATATACAGGGGGTACTGGTACCGAGTCAATGTGGGGGGGTACATGTTAGTCGAGGTAATTTGTACATGCAGGTAGGGGTAAAGTGACTATGCTGGTAGGGGTAAAGTGACTGTGCAGGTAGGGGTAAAGTGACTATGCAGGTAGGGGTAAAGTGACTGTCCTTCTCCCTGTGTCCTTAACTTCCAAGTTTCAAATTGTATTAGTCATATGTACAGGATACACATTGTATACACCGTCCAACGAAATGCTTACTTGCAGAATCCTACTCGACAATGCAACAACAATAAGAAATAAGAAAATATAAAAATACGAACATAAAGTAATTGGCTCAGTAGCATTGAATAACATTTTTAGCATAAGTATAACACAGGAAGGCACAATTTAAAGTACAATATTTACATATGTATCAGGGAAGGGGGGATTGGGGGCAAGTGTATAAATTGTACAGTATTAGCAATAGTAAACATGAGTCTGGTGGCAGCAGTGATTTGTGTGTAGCATTAATGTTTTTGTGTGTGTGTGGATGTGCGGATGTCTGTGTGTGTGTATAAGTGAGGGCCTTTGTGCTAAGGTGCAGAGAGTCAGTGCAGATGGTCAGTCCAGTTCAAGTGTTCAGCAGTGATGGCTTGTAGATAGAAACAGTTTCTGAGCCTGTTGGTATCAGACCTCATGCTCCGATACCGTCTGCCCGACGGTAAGGGAGAGAACAGCTCATGGCTGGGGTGTGTGGGGTCCTTGATGATGCTGCTGGACTTCCTCAGCACCGTTTCAAGTAGATGTCCTGGATGTCTGGGAACACGGCCCCAGTGATGTCCGTCTTCAACTCCCTTGAATTGCTGAAGTTGAGGGATAGGTTGCTGTCCTGGCACCACAATGTCACTTACCTCCTCCCTATAGGCTGACTCGTCATTGTTGGTTATCAGGCCTACAACCATGGTGTGGTCAGCAAACTTGATGATGGAGTTCGTGTTGTGCAAAGCCACACAGTCGTGGGTGAACAGGGAGTAAGGCAGAGGGCTGAGGACACATCCCTGGGGAGCCCCTTTATTAAGAGTCTGTGTGGATGAGGTGTTGTTGTCTATACTCACAGCCTGTGGTCTGCCCATCAGGAAGTCCAGGATTCAGTTGTAGAGGGTAGCGTCCAGACCCAGGGCTCTGAGCTTGATGATGAGCTTGGAGGGAACAAGAGTGTTTAATGCTGAACTGTAGTTAATGAAGAGCATTCTCATATAGGTGTTCCTCTTGTCCAGATTTGCTAGGGCCATGTGAATAGTGATGGAAATGGCATCTTCTGTGGATCTGTTGGAACGGTAGGCAAATTGGAGTGGGTCCAGTGTGCCTTGAAGCAAGTGGAGACTACAGCCTGGGACAGGGACAGATTAAAGATCTCTGAGAAGACGCCCGCTGTTCAGCGCACACTCTGAGGACGCAGCCAGTGGTGCCATCTGGGCCGGCGGCTTTGTGAGTATTGACTCTTTTGAGAGTTTTTCTCACATCAGCCTTGGAGAGCAAAAGCACCTGGTCGTCCGGGTCAGCAAAGGCCTTCCTGTATGGCTCGGTATTGTCTGCCTCGAAGCAAGGATAGAACGTGTTAAGCTCATCTGTCGAACATCGATTCAAGTTTGAGATTTTTTGCGTCCATAATGGATTTGCGGAGCTCATACCTGCTTGCCTTGTAAGTGTCATGCGCCACAGAGTCGTCGGGGTTCATTCTGCTGACATTGAATGCTCTCAGCATTGTATGGATTTCTCAGTTGATTCAGGATTTTTGGTTGGGGTATGTCCGGATTGTTATTGTGGGTACAACATCTTCAACACATTTCCTAATGAAGCCTGTGACTGACTATGTATATTCCTCAATGTTGTTGGCTGAGACTTGGTGGATGAATCTTTGATCATATTCCAATCAGTATTCTAAAAACAGTCCTGCAGCATTGAGTCTACCTCCTCTATCCAGCACCTCACTCTTATCTGTGTTGGTGGCTCCCTCTTGAGTTGCTGCTTGTAGGTGGGGAGTAGGAACAGAAACATGATCTGATTTGCTGGGGTGGGGGTGGGGGTGGGGGATGGCTTTGTACATGTCACGGATGTTTGTGTACACATGGTCCAGCATGTTGTTTCCTCTCGTGGAGCAGGATACATGTTGGTGATACTTTGGAAGAATTTGTTTTAAACTGAAATAAAACAATAAAGACTGCTTCCGGGTGAGAGGATTCTTACTGGCTAATATTCTTGCACAGATGGCTGAGTGCTGCCTTGGTGTTTGCTTGTGGCGGTATGTACACAGCTGTGATAATAACACACGTGAATTCCCTCGGCATATAGTTGAGTCGGCATTTTAGCATCAGAAACTCCAGGTCGGGTGAAGAGGAGCTCAAGATGTGTTTGGTTACTTCTCTGTATAGTTCCAAGGTTAAGGTTAGGCATTAACTCTGAATGGTTAAGGTAAGGGTTAAGGTCTGGGATAGTTTTAAAACAAAAAAAAACGTTATATCGCTGGATTTGAACATGCAACCTTTGGAACCTCAGGCAGATGCTTATGCCCATCCAACATCCCGGTCTACAACCAAAGCCTACTTGAAGGTAATGGCGCTCACTGTTGTCCCTAGTGGCCGGTTTCCATGTCATCTCCCGACGTCCTCAGACATGGATGGACGTCGAATACTGACTTGTATCACGGGTGACCTGCTTGCTTCTACCTCCCTTTATTCCCTACTCACTCTCCCCATCTGGCTCTCTTTCTATCCCTCTCTCTCTCTCCCTCCAGTCTATTTTATAGCATTTCATTGCCATATGAGATGTCATTATCCACCAACTCGGTGTGTGTGTGTGTGTAGTAAGAGGATGAGCCAGAACAGACTGGATAACCATGCTAAACACAGTACAGATGAGACACCCTGCTGATAGAGAGGACATGAGGGATGGAGAGGGCAAAGAGAGGTTACAGATGCGGCAACTAAATACATAGACACACACACACACGGCGTGAATACACACACAGAGACTGTAGCCTGAGCAGATGCCATTGTCTGTGTTAGAGGGCTGATGCCAGAGAGTTAATCCGTGACATTATGACATCCGTGACAGAAACTGCGACATTTGGTCACTTACACTAAAGACAATAAACACATACCCACCCACACATTTACAGACATTAGACTGCAACACAAACATACATACACCCGTGCAGTCTCATGTATCACATTTCACAAGCCCTCTAAAGCCACCAAATGGCCAGTGCGGCCTCCTGCTGGCAATGCCAACCAAAGGGAGAAAACAACAAAGGAAGTGTTTGTCTTAGCAAAGCTAACACTCGTTCCCCTTTTGGCCCTGCTCCCTCTCTCACACACACACACACACACACACACACACACACACACACACACACACACACACACACACAAAGATAAACACAAACTTTCAGTCAGAGGTTAACAATACGTGGGTTGGTTATTATATTGGATAACTATGGAATGGCCACTGACTCTAGGTCAAATCTACCAGCTACGGTCAGAAAACTTGTTCGTACTGTTGTACTAACTGTCCAATTCATCTTCTAAATTGACTGAATCAAAATTGAATTTTACCACAACCCTGGACACAACCTCTCCAAGTGTGTGTCTGTCAGTGTGTGTGTATATCTCTGGGTGTGTGTGTGTTCCTCTTTCTCCATTATGGGTGGATGGTTGCCAGCCTAGCATTCTCCACACCAGCCCGTCTCTCTTTCGCCTGCAGCCTCCTGGGCTTACCCAGGCCTGTTCCTGGAGTGAAAACACACACACATGCCGGCTGGTTTGGGGTGTGAAATAGGGGAGGGGGGGGGCTCAGCAATGCTGCTCTCGCTCTGATAAGGGCCTTCTTTATACACACCATGTGCTGCTTCATACATGGAGAATCAGTGGGGAGAAATGTTCAATTGAGAAAATAGTCTCAATTTGTCAGCATTTGTATTGTTGCTCCTATGAGACGTGACGATACGGCCAGATGTCCCTGGAGATTCAACCAGACATCATAACTTCAACTATGAGGGCGGATTTCAAATAAAAACAGAAAAGAAAGAAAGCAGCCTTTAATGCTAATTCAGACCTCGAAACTAGGTGATCACTCGCTGAGCCAATCAGTGACATGACTGGATCAATGAAGTGACACACAGAGAGATAACCAACACACTGTAGTTCCTGAGTCCGTAGGACTAGAGTTTCCAACTACTGGGCTGACGAAGCCTTCCTATACCCAGACTAGCTACACTCATTAAAGACGCAGAGGCACACATACACTGTCAGAGTAATGTCATGGCTCTAGGGCAGTGGTCACCAACCTTTTCTGAGTCTAGATCACTTTGAGTCAAAATGCAAGATCTACCGCTCAGATTGTATTTTTTACATGACTTAAAAAAAGTAAGCCTATGCAACATTACCCTATTAACCTTTTCACATATACAGTGAGGGAAAAAATTATTTGATCCCCTGCTGATTTTGTACGTTTGCCCACTGACAAAGAAATGATCAGTCTATAATTTTAATGGTAGATTTATTTGAACAGTGAGAGACAGAATAACAACAAAAAAATCCAGAAAAACACATGTCAAAAATGTTATAAATTGATTTGCATTTTAATGAGGGAAATAAGTATTTGACCCCCTCTCAATCAGAAAGATTTCTGGCTCCCAGGTGTCTTTTATACAGGTAACGAGCTGAGATTAGGAGCACACTCTTAAAGGGTGTGCTCCTAATCTCAGTTTGTCACCTGTATAAAAGACACCTGTCCACAGAAGCAATCAATCAATCAGATTCCAAACTCTCCACCATGGCCAAGACTAAAGAGCTCTCCAAGGATGTCAGGGACAAGATTGTAGACCTACACAAGGCTGGAATGGGCTACAAGACCATCGGCAAGCAGCTTGGTGAGAAGGTGACAACAGTTGGTGCGATTATTCGCAAATGGAAGAAACACAAAATAACTGTCAATCTCCCTCGGCCTGGGGCTCCATGCAAGATCTCACCTCGTGGAGTTGCAATGTTCATGAGAACGGTGAGGAATCAGCCCAGAACTACACGGGAGGATCTTGTCAATGATCTCAAGGCAGCTGGGACCATAGTCACCAAGAAAACAATTGGTAACACACTACGCCGTGAAGGACTGAAATCCCGCAGCGCCCGCAAGGTCCCCCTGCTCAAGAAAGCAGATATACAGGCCCGTCTGAAGTTTGCCAAGGAACATCTGAATGATTCAGAGGAGAACTGGGTGAAAAATCAAGGTCTTTGGCATCAACTCAACTCGCCGTGTTTGGAGGAGGAGGAATGCTGCCTATGACCCCAAAAACACCATCCCCACCGTAAAACATGGAGGTGAAACATTATGCTAAGGGGGTGTTTTTCTGCTAAGGGGACAGGACAACTTCACCGCATCAAAGGGACGACGGACGGGGCCTTGTACCATCAAATCTTGGGTGAGAACCTCCTTCCCTCAGCCAGGGCATTGAAAATGGGTCGTGGATGGGTATTCCAGCATGACAATGATCCAAAACACACGGCCAAGGCAACAAAGGAGTGGCTGAAGAAGAAGCATATTAAGGTCCTGGAGTGGCCTAGCCAGTCTCCAGACCTTAATCCCATAGAAAATCTGTGGAGGGAGCTGAAGGTTCAAGTTGCCAAACGTCAGCCTCGAAACCTTAATGACTTGGAGAAGATCTGCAAAGAGGAGTGGGACAAAATCCCTCCTGAGATGTGTGCAAACCTGGTGGCCAACTACAAGAAACGTCTGACCTCTGTGATTGCCAACAAGGGTTTTGCCACCAAGTACTAAGTCATGTTTTGCAGAGGGGTCAAATACTTATTTCCCTCATTAAAATGCAAATCAATTTATAACATTTGACATGCGTTTTTCTGGATTTTTTTGTTGTTATTCTGTCTCTCACTGTTCAAATAAACCTACCATTAAAATTATAGACTGATCATTTCTTTGTCAGTGGGCAAACGTACAAAATCAGCAGGGGATCAAATACTTTTTTCCCTCACTGTACCTACAAACGGGTATGATCATTCTACAGTGGTCCCTGCAGCATACGCTCAAACTGGTGTGATTAGAACGCTTATTTAGAACGTCCAGTTTCGATTGACGCAACAGTCAGCGTTTGAGCTGGCCACACTGTTTTTTCACAGAAACATTTTGCACAAACAGTCCTTACAAAGTTATGTCCTGAATGTGACCAATTTATTTTTGGATGCAATATTCAGACATTCACAGAAGTAATGACAGCATAACACAATCATCGAAACCGGAAAATGTAGGCTACATTACTCCTAGTGCTAACTGAGGAAAGATTGAGGTAACACAAGGCCATATTTAGCGAACTCTCGGCTGACAGAAACCACATGAGCTAATAGCAATTAAAAATGTACAATTCATAATTCACAATTGAGCTCAAAATAATTGATTTTTTTTCTTTTCTAAAAATCGAAAGTAATCCGACGATGGGTAGTTTGTGCTCGCCACCATATTTGTTTTTTTCGCATCAACCAACGATAAGAAGAGAAGACAAGATAAGTTTGGTCTGTTTGCAGTAGGCATGTTGAAGGGGGTGTGTCGTCTACAATCATTCACTTCCAGAAGTTTACTTGAAAAATGAGTGAACCATTCCTTCACCTCATTATAACATCTTTGGTCTGACAGATGTTTACGTGACACCCAGAATGCATTGTATAATGTCAACAAACATGGCGCCACACATAGCTGGCAAATTGCGTAGCATTAGCTCATGATAAGCAATGCAACCTTCAAAAAAGTATTTTACACACACATCATTAGGTGTCCATTACAATCTATGCAATAATCGGAATGCATTATTTGTCACCAGTACTTGAAAACATGTGAATAAAATGTAAATATGCTACAGTAGAAACGACAACATGACATACAGAAAATAAGGTACTTACTTTCAAAGGAACACACACATTTCCAAAGTTATTATTTGTAGGAAAACAACAAAGGCAATGCGAGCGCCAGCCAGAAAATTTGCTAGTTCGTGCAAGACCGCGCAAATGTCTGAATACTTCATCTGTGGAAACACTGGGGAGGTGCTTTGGCTCTCCTCGAGTTGAAGAGAGAATAAGTTTGTCTGGCTCAGTAAAGCCTCAAATCATAAATTGTCTGCAACAGTGAAACAGGCTACTTCTATCTGAATTGATGAGGAGGTGGAACACACCTCAATTCAAACTGTTCTTAAAAAAAATAACATTTGTTAGAAAATAATTTGAAATTGACAAATTCAAAACATAAGCCTACAGATAATTAGCAGGCAGGGCGTGTTAACTCTCCTGTTACGTAACAATCACATTTTGGAACAGTAAGTGTATTCTGACATCACATAAAACATAAAACAACTCACGCTGGGGCGACCGTTAGAGATATTTGGAAAATGTAAAAAAATAATTATATATGTGAAGTACAGCTGAGTGAGCATACATTTAAAAAAATGTATTTTACTGGGCTGATTGTTAGTCTCAGTGGACTGAGAGAGCAGCAGACTGAGGGTCCGCCTCTCAACGTCCCGCCGCTCTCCCTTTCCTCCGCTGACACTGACCAAAAAGGGACATAGTCTTCCAGCTGATGGCGAAACTCCAGTCGCACCGCATTATTTCTGCTTCATGCACAAATTAATGTTGTTACTCCGATTAACAGAGAAAGTGAAATTCCTCGATATTAAAAAAGACCCAAGCCGCTAATAATAACGCAAGCCTATCGATACACTTTCCTACAACCAGCTGCAGTGCTGGTTGTAGCGCGAGTGGAAGTAGAAAGAATCCACATTTGAAGGCTTATAAAAAGTGTTGAATAAAAAGTGTTGATAGTGCTGAGATTAATTTGTTTTGACATGAACTCACTCAAAAAAAACAGCAGCTCTTTGCTGCATTCGTTGGCACCACAATCAAACCCACTCTACAGACAAGGGTCATGCACTTCTCACAAAGACAGCTGGACGGACATGGTGCATCTTGAGTAGGTTGTGGGCAAATGAATCAATAACTCAAACCATGAAGGAGAGCATATTCCATTATAGACAGAAAAAGTTACTGCGGTTACTGTATATTTCTAACCTGAGCTGGCTCCTATGTTCCAAGATCATCATGAACAGTTGGAGGTGGAGGCGGCTGTGGAGCCAGCATTATCCTGGCGGCGCTTGTGGAAGGGTGGGTAGGCTCTGCACACAGAGCTAGCTGGAGCTCGGCAGCATCATCACGGCTTCGGTGGGTTGATGCTGCTGCTGCTCAACGCTCACCTCCTTCTCCTTTGATTGGGTACTTTGGCGAAGCCAATTTCTGATATCCATCGTTGCAGATTAGCTGGTTCGAGCTAGCTAAATAGGCTTAGGCTAATAACACTAACGCTTTATACAGCTAGCTAGCTAAGAGTGAAGCAGCTTCAACTGTAAACTTGACCCCACCCTTTTAAATCAAAATCAAATATTACAGGTGGAGGAGTTTCATGTTATTAACTTAGCCTACCACAGAGATGAGAAGTGTTTCCCCCCCGTTTTTTATGGAAACCCAAAGGAGTCATACCTAACCACCCAGTGCTTTTCCATTGCCCCCCTCAACCTGGTCTCAGAGCATTTGGTATTATTCTGTACGTAAATCCGAGACACTATTTAGGGAAAGGGGATACCTAATCAGTTGCACAACTGAATTCATTATACCGAAATGTGTTTTCCGCATTGAACCCAAGCCCTCTGAATCAGGTATCATATGTTACATTTCGTATGGTATGTATTAATTTGTGGATGTCCCTCATCTAGTTGGTATGATATGTTACGAATTTGCAAAACATACAATATGTTATACGCCCACCCATCCACCCCGACCAATATCATATCACAGTATTTTTCTAATTTTTGACGGAATTGGATGTTACTGAATAATACAAGTTCTAAATATGCTTTATGAGTAGTGCATGGCCCTAGAATTGCAACAAATTAATTCTAAGTGGTTTTAATGCACTTTCTCCATTCTGATTGCTTTATACTGTTCAACCAAAAATAATAGGACAAAACTGACAGTGAAGTAGTCCTATTTGTAGAACATTGCATGGGAATCAACATCCTCTGTTGTAGCCTCTGGTACTCAAACTATGGTTTCGATTTGAATAGTTATAGTAATTTGTTCAATTCCAGCATTCACTTCCAGTGTCACGATCGTCATAATGATTGGACCAAGGCGCTGCGTGATATGCGTACATCTTTTTAATAGTGTACTGGCAACACGATACAAAATACAAAACAACCAAACGAAACGTGAAGTCCTCGGTTAACAACACAAACCTACACGGAACAAGATCCCACAAAACACAAGTGCACAACAGGCTGCCTAAGTATGGTTCCCAATCAGAGACAACAAGCAACAGCTGATTCTCGTTGCCTCTGATTGAGAACCACCCCGGCCAACCTAGAAAACACATGAACTAGAAACTGAACATAGAACACAAAACATAGACCCTACACACCCTGGCTCAACATATAAGAGTCCCCAGAGCCAGGGCGTGACAGTACCCCCCCCCCAAAGGACTGCGACCGCGCCAACATAAACCCAACAGGGGAGGGGCCGTGTGGGCATTCCGCCTCGGAGGCGGATCCGGCTCCGGGCGTGACCACCACCCTCTAACAACCACCCCGTAGCGCCCCTGGTCTGGTCTGGCCCCGCTGGCTGGAGCTGGACTGGACATCGGTGGAGCGGATTGCTTAGGCTCCGGTGTGGAGCAGCTGACCGGTACCTGACCAGGCACCGGTGAAACAGGCACGGGCTGTGCCGGACTGACGACGCGCACCACAGGCTTGGTGCGGGGAGCAGGGACGGGCCGGACCGGGCTGGCGACGCGCACCACAGGCTTGGTGCGGGGAGCAGGAACGGGCCGGACCGGGCTGACGTCGCGCACCACTGGCTTGGTGCGGGGAGCAGGAACGGGCCGGACCGGGCTGACGTCGCGCACCACTGGCTTGGTGCGGGGAGCAGGAACGGGCCGGACCGGGCTGACGACGCGCACCACAGGCTTGGTGAGGGGAGCAGGAACAGGCCGGGCCGGGCTGGCGACGCGCACCATAGGCTTGGTGCGGGGAGCAGGATCAGGCCGGGCCGGGCTGGCGACGCGCACCACTGGCTTGGTGCGAGGGGCAGGAACAGGCCGGGCCGGGCTGGCAACACGCACCACAGGCTTGGTGCGAGGGGCAGGAACAGGCCGGACCGGGCTGTGGAGACGGACTGGAGGTCTGGAGTGAAGAGCTGACACAACCCGTCCTGGCTGAATGCCTATTTTTACACACTATGTGTGAGGCATCAGCACAGGACGTACAGGGCTGTGTACTCGTACTGGCACTACAGCACGTGACACTGGCGCAGGATATCCGGGACCGAGGAGGGGTACTGGAGGCCACGAGCGTTGAGCGGGCACACTCCCTCCTGGCTGCATGCCCACCTTAGCACGACACGTGCGTGGTGCTCGCACAGGACGTACCGGACCACTCGCGGCACAGTACGCAGCTCCGCATACCTCGGAACCTGCCCAGTCTCACGCTGCCTAGCCTGAGTACGGGGAGTTGGCTCTGCTCTACCTCTAGGCTCCGCCAACCTCCCTTCCAGCCCCCCAAACCCGATGGCCTCCTCTCCTAATCCCCAAACTCGCCCCGTAGCTGCCTCCAGCAGCCCCGTCGTCCATGCCGTGTGCCCCCCCCCAAAAAATGTATTGGGGTTGCCTCTTGTGTGTCCGACGTCGACCCGGTTGGCGCCGCTGCTCCTCTCTATGGCGCGCCTCCACCGTCTCCTCCCACGGACGGCGATCCATGCCGGCCTGGATTTCCTCCCAAGTCCAGGCTGTCTGCTCCTGGACACGCTGCTTGGTCCTGTATTGGTGGGATCTTCTGTCCTGATCGTTATAATGATTGGACCAAGGCGCTGCGTGATTTGCGTACATCTTTTTAATAGTGTACTGGCAACACGATACAAAATACAAAACAACCAAACGAAACGTGAAGTCCTCGGTTAACAACACAAACCTACACGGAACAAGATCCCACAAAACACAAGTGCACAACAGGCTGCCTAAGTATGGTTCCCAATCAGAGACAACAAGCAACAGCTGATTCTCGTTGCCTCTGATTGAGAACCACCCCGGCCAACCTTGAAAACACATGAACTAGAAACTGAACATAGAACACAAAACATAGACCCTACACACCCTGGCTCAACATATAAGAGTCCCCAGAATTGCAATACATTTCTTCATTTCCTGGACTATTTGTTAGCATGTACACACTGTCACATCCTATTTGAAGAAGAGATGGCGCCGACAGACATGGTCTCCCTATTTCTAGCTCTTTGCAGTATTTTTTTTGTGTTATTTCTTACATTACTTGCTCAGAAAAGTTTCTTGCATTATTACCTACAGCCGAAAAATAACTTTTGGATTTTAGATCAACGATCACACACCAGCATTTCGACCAGAAATTGTATTTCCCTGAATTGGATCCTTTGTTTGAAGTCCCTGGGACTGTTGCATGCATCAAGACGCTGCCGCCGGAGAAGAGGAATAAGGAGTCGGCTCCTAGTCCGTCTCTGGAGGCATGCATACCATCCACACTCAGAGTATATTACTTGCTAATGTTCAGTCCCTGGACAATAAAGTAGATGAGCTCAGGGAGAGGATTTCCTTCCAGAGAGACATCAGGGACTGTAACGTACTCGGTTTACAGAATCATAGCTCTCTCTGGATATACTGTCCCTGTCCATTCAGCCAGCGGGGTTCTCCGTCCATTCAGCCAGCGGGGTTCTCCGTCCATCGTGCGGACAGGAAGAAAGAACTCTTGGTGGTGTAAGTTGAATCAACTACTCATGGTGCGATTGCCCTAACGTACAAGAACCCAAGTCCTTTTGTTCTCTAGATCTGGAATACCTCACCATCAAATGCCGACCCCTCCCGAGATTATTTTTTTCTGTCATTGTCACCGCTGTGTATATTCCTCAATGACATCTACATCACCGGTCACAGAGGAGGCCAAGAATATCATCAAGGACAACAGCCACCCGAGCCACGGCCTGTTCACCCCGCTACCATCTAGAAGGCAGAGACTGTATAGGTGCATCAAAGCAGGGATCGAGAGAGACTGAAAAACAGCTTTTAGCTCCAGGGCCATCAGACTGTTAAATAGTCACCACTAGCCAGCCTCCGCCCAGTACCCTGCCCTGAAACTTAGTCACTGTTACTAGCCGGGTACCACCCGGAACTCTACCATGTACCTTAGGGACTGCTGCCCTATGTACAGTGGGGAAAAAAAGTATTTAGTCAGCCACCAATTGTGCAAGTTCTCCCACTTAAAAAGATGAGAGAGGCCTGTAATTTTCATCATAGGTACACGTCAACTATGACAGACAAAATGAGAAAAAATATTCCAGAAAATCACATTGTAGGATTTTTAATGAATTTATTTGCAAATTATGGTGGAAAATAAGTATTTGGTCAATAACAAAAGTTTCTCAATACTTTGTTATATACCCTTTGTTGGCAATGACACAGGTCAAACGTTTTCTGTAAGTCTTCACAAGGTTTTCACACACTGTTGCTTGTATTTTGGCCCATTCCTCCATGCAGATCTCCTCTAGAGCAGTGATGTTTTGGGGCTGTCGCTGGGCAACACAGACTTTCAACTCCCTCCAAAGATTTTCTATGGGGTTGAGATCTGGAGACTGGCTAGGCCACTCCAGGACCTTGAAATGCTTCTTACGAAGCCACTCCTTCGTTGCCCGGGCGGTGTGTTTGGGATCATTGTCATGCTGAAAGACCCAGCCACGTTTCATCTTCAATGCCCTTGCTGATGGAAGGAGGTTTTCACTCAAAATCTCACGATACATGGCCCCATTCATTCTTTCCTTTACACGGATCAGTCGTCCTGGTTCCTTTGCAGAAAAACAGCCCAAAAGCATGATGTTTCCACCCCCATGCTTCACAGTAGGTATGGTGTTCTTTGGATGCAACTCAGCATTCTTTGTCCTCCAAACATGACGAGTTGAGTTTTTACCAAAAAGTTATATTTTGGTTTCATCTGACCATATGACATTCTCCCAATCCTCTTCTGGATCATCCAAATGCACTTCAGACGGGCCTGGACATGTACTGGCTTAAGCAGGGGGACACGTCTCGCACTGCAGGATTTGAGTACCTGGCGGCGTAGTGTGTTACTGATGGTAGGCTTTGTTACTTTGGTCCCAGCTCTCTGCAGGTCATTCACTAGGTCCCCCCGTGTGGTTCTGGGATTTTTGCTCACCGTTCTTGTGATCATTTTGACCCCACGGGGTGAGATCTTGCGTGGAGCCCCAGATTGAGGGAGATTATCAGTGGTCTTGTATGTCTTCCATTTCCTAATAATTGCTCCCACAGTTGATTTCTTCAAACCAAGCTGCTTACCTATTGCAGATTCAGTCTTCCCAGCCTGGTGCAAGTCTACAATTTTGTTTCTGGTGTCCTTTGACAGCTCTTTGGTCTTGGCCATTGTGGAGTTTGGAGTGTGACTGTTTGAGGTTGTGGACAGGTGTCTTTTATACTGATAACAAGTTCAAACAGGTGCCATTAATACAGGTAACGAGTGGAGGACAGAGGAGCCTCTTAAAGAAGAAGTTACAGGTCTGTGAGAGCCAGAAATCTTGCTTGTTTGTAGGTGACCAAATACTTATTTTCCACCATAATTTGCAAATAAATTCATTAAAAATCCTACAATGGGATTTTCTGGATTTTTTTTCTCAATTTGTCTGTCATAGTTGACGTGTACCTATGATGAAAATTACAGGCCTCTCTCATCTTTTTAAGTGGGAGAACTTGCACAATTGGTGGCTGACTAAATACTTTTTTTCCCCACTGTACATAGTCACTGGACACTGGTCACTTTAATAATGTTTACATACTGTTTTACCCACTTCATATGCATATACTGTATTGTAGTCAAGGCTCATCCTATATAACTAGTGCTGTATACACCTTTTCTATTCATATACTGTCCATACACACCATTATATACACACACATATACAGTGCATTCGGAAAGTATTCAGACCTCTAGACTTTTTCCACTTTGATACGTTACAGCCTTATTCTAAAATTGATTAGATAGTCTCACCCCCTCAATCTACACACAATACCCCATAACAACAAACCAAAAACAGGTTTTTAGAAACTTTTGCAAATGTATGTATATATACACTGCTCAAAAAAATAAAGGGAACACTTAAACAACACAATTTAACTCCAAGTCAATCAAACTGTCCACTTAGGAAGCAACACTGATTGACAATACATTTCACATGCTGTTGTGCAAATGGAATAGACAACAGGTGGAAATTATAGGCAATTAGCAAGACACCCCCAATAAAGGACTGGTTTTGCAGGTGGTGACCACTTCTCAGTTCCTATGCTTCCTGGCTGATGTTTTGGTCACTTTTGAATGCTGGCGGTGCTTTCACTCTAGTGGTAGCATGAGACAGAGTCTACAACCCACACAAGTGGCTCAGGTAGTGCAGCTCATCCAGGATGGCACATCAATGCGAGCTGTGGCAAGAAGGTTTGCTGTGTCTGTCAGCGTAGTGTCCAGAGCATGGAGGCGCTACCAGGAGACAGGCCAGTAAATCAGGAGACGTGGAGGAGGCCGTAGGAGGGCAATAACCCAGCAGCAGGACTGCTACCTCCGTCTTTGTGCAAGGAGGAGCAGGAGGAGCACTGCCAGAGCCCTGCAAAATGACCTCCAGCAGGCCACAAATGTGCATGTGTCTGCTCAAACGGTCAGAAACAGACTCCATGAGGGTGGTATGAGGGCCCGACGTCCACAGTTGGGGGTTGTGCTTACAGCCCAACACCGTGCAGGACGTTTGGCATTTGCCAGAGACCACCAAGATTGGCAAATTCGCCACTGGCGCCCTGTGCTCTTCACAGATGAAAGCAGGTTCACACTGAGCACGTGACAGACGTGACAGAGTCTGGAGACGCCGTGGAGAACGTTCTGCTGCCTGCAACATCCTCCAGCATGACCGGTTTGGCGGTGGGTCAGTCATGGTGTGGGGTGGCATTTCTTTGGGGGGCCGCACAGCCCTCCATGTGCTCGCCAGAGGTAGCCTGACTGCCATTAGGTACCGAGATGAGATCCTCAGACCCCTTGTGAGACCATATGCTGGTGCGGTTGGCCCTGGGTTCCTCCTAATGCAAGACAATGCTAGACCTCATGTGGCTCGTGTGTCAGCAGTTCCTGCAAGAGGAAGGCATTGATGCTATGGACTGGCCCGCCCGTTCCCCAGACCTGAATCCAATTGAGCACATCTGGGACATCATGTCTCGCTCCATCCACCAACGCCACGTTGCACCACAGACTGTCCAGGAGTTGGCGGATGCTTTAGTCCAGGTCTGGGAGGAGATCCCTCAGGAGACCATCCGCCACCTCATCAGGAGCATGCCCAGGCGTTGTAGGGAGGTCATACAGGCACGTGGAGGCCACACACACTACTGAGCCTCATTTTGACTTGTTTTAAGGACATTACATCAAAGTTGGATCAGCCTGTAGTGTGGTTTTCCACTTTAATTTTGAGGGTGACTCCAAATCCAAACCTCCATGGGTTGATACATTTGATTTCCATTGATAATTTTTGTGTGATTTTGTTGTCAGCACATTCAACTATGTAAAGAAAAAAGTATTTAATAAGATTATTTCATTCATTCAGATCTAGGATGTGTTATTTTAGTGTTCCCTTAACTTTTTTGAGCAGTATTCAGACCCTTTACTAGGTACTTTGTTGAAACACCTTTGGCAGCGATTACAGCCTTGAGTCTTCTTGGGTATGATGCTACAAGCTTGGCACACCTGTATTTGGGGAGTTTCTCCCATTCTTCTCTGCAGATCCTCTCAAGCTCTGTCAGGTTGGATGGGGAGCGTCGCTGCACAACGGTTTTCAGATTTCTCCAGAGATGTTCGATCGGGTTCAAGTCCAGGCTCTGGCTGGGCCACTCAAGGACAATCTGAGACGTGACCCGAAGCCACTGCTGCGTTGTCTTGGCTGTGTGCTTAGGGTCGTTGTCCTGTTGGAAGGTGAACCTTCGGCGCAGTCTGAGGTCCTGAACCCTCTGGAGCAGGTT
The DNA here is from genome assembly GCF_964263955.1 of Coregonus lavaretus. Classification (NCBI taxonomy): domain Eukaryota; kingdom Metazoa; phylum Chordata; class Actinopteri; order Salmoniformes; family Salmonidae; genus Coregonus; species Coregonus lavaretus. Next base: position 3,970,008 of record NC_140007.1, on the reverse strand, counting down.
TTCATCAAGGATCTCTATGTACTTCGCTCCGTTCATCTTTTCCTCAATCCTGACTTGTCTCCCAGTCCCTGCTGCTGAAAAACAACCCACAGGATGATGCTGCCACCACCATGCTTCACCGTAGGGATGGTGCCACGTTTCCTCCACACGTGACGGTTGGCATTCAGGCCAAAGAGTTAAATCTTGGTTTCATCAGATCAGAGAATCTTGTTTCTCATTGTCTGAGAGTCCTTTAGGTGCCTTTTGGCAAACTCCTGTTGTGTGCCTTTTACTGAGAAGTGGCTTACGTCTGGCCACTCTACCATAAAGTCCTGATTGGTGGAGTACTGCAGAGATGATTGTCCTTCTGGAGGGTTCTCCCATCTCCATAGAGGAACTCTGGAGCTCTGTCAGAGTGACCATCGGGTTCTTGGTCACCTCCCTGACCAAGGCCTTTCTCCCCCGATTGCTCAGTTCGGCCAGGCGGCCAGCTCTAGGAAGAGTCTTGGTGGGTCCAAACTTCTTCCATTTAAGAATGATGGAGGCCACTGTCTTCTTGGGGACCTTCAATGCTGCAGACATTTTTTGGTACCCTTCCCCAGATATGTGCCTTATATACACAGGTGTATGCCTTTCCAAATCATGTCCAATCAATTTAATTTACTACAGGTGGACTCCAATCAAGTTGTAGAAACATCTCAAGGATGATCAATGGAAACAGGATGCACCTGAGCTACATTTCGAGTCTCATAGCAAATTGTCTGAATACTTAAGGTATTTCTGTTTTATATTAAAATTTGCTAACATTTCTAAAAACCTGTTTAGGGTTTGTCATTATGGGGTATTGTGTGTAGATTGCTGAGGGGAAAAAATGAGTTAATACTTTTTAGAATAAGGCTGTAACGTAAAACAAAATGTGGGAAAAGTCAAGGGGTCTGAATACTTTCCGAAGGCACTTTATACACACACGTGTTGTGTAGTGGCGATTTTAGCATGTATATCTTGGTGGGGCAAAAACATAATAATTTGGATGCATGCCAGCAAAGCCACTACACAACACTAAACAATACATTAATTGCACTATATCGGTGACAAACGATGCCCACAAACTGTTAGGGCCTACATAAAGCTGTCCCAACAGCAGTCCCAAACCTTACCACTGCTACACCTGGCTATCAGCGGAGCCTTGTCTGGCAGCGAAACAGTTAATTCAGCCTCATTTACTGCCTTTAAAAAAACATAGCTGATATGGCTGACTTGCTTAAACAAATGTGGTTTCTACTGACAACTGAGATGTACAAACTATGGCATAAGGGGACGACAAGCGGATAAGAGGCGATCCGTAATTTCGAATAAAAAACATTAATGAGCGAGCTATGACGGACGTAGTCAATATAACTATTTGTTCAGCACTTTTGAAATGCACAGCGACAGAATTCAGAACATGGGTCATTCTTACAGTGTTCTCCCTGTACACCAAGTCAGAACCATAGGATAAATAAATGGGGCATATAAGCAGACAATGAAAGCTCTTACAATATTTGATGATTACATTTCTATAAGAAACAGGTTATAGGCTACATGTGTACCACCAAGTTAGAACAGTAGGCAAAATTAAGGAGGTGAAAATAGACCAAATTATTAGGGTGAGGCACATGGGCTACTAACAGCTTACTACACAAAATACACTTAGTATTACATTCTTAGCTACAGTATACATATCTCCCTTGCATATTACATCATTTATGCAGCAGCATACAAAACATTTTTGGACTCACCTTGTTGTGCTGTGCTCACTTAAACAGGATACGTTTTATCTATAATCTATTCTTGTTCTGAGAAATGAAGGCTATTCCATGCGAGAAATGTAATTTCTTGGCAATTTCTCGCATGGAATAGCCTTCATTTCTCAGAACAAGAATAGACTGATGAATTTCAGAAGAAAGCTCTTTGTTTCTGGCCATTTTGAGCCTGTAATCGAATCCACAATTACTGATGCTCCAGATACTCAACTAGTCTCAAGAAGGACAGTTTTATTGCTTCTTTAAAATCAGCACAACAGTTTTCACAGCTGTGCTAACATAATTGCAAAAGGGTTTTCTAATTATCAATTCGTCTTTAAAATTGATTAAACTTGGATTAGCAAACACAACGTGCCATTGGAACACAGGACTGATGGTTGCTGATAATGGGCCTCTGTACGCCTATGTAGATATTCCATAAAAAATCAGCCGTTTCCAGCTACAATAGCCATTTACAACATTAACAATGTCGACACTGTATTTCTGATCAATTTGATGTTATTTTAATGAACAAAAAAATTGCTTTTCTTTCGAAAACAAGGAAATTTTTAAGTGACCCCAAACTTTTGAACAGTAGTGTATTTGATTACATTGTTTGCAAACTGATATGTGACACGCTCTGCCCCACCTGCCCTGAATGATGGGTCACCACTATGTGTGTAATATATATATATATATATATACACAGTGGGGAAAAAAAGTATTTAGTCAGCCACCAATTGTGCAAGTTCTCCCACTTAAAAAGATGAGAGAGGCCTGTAATTTTCATCATAGGTACACGTCAACTATGACAGACAAATTGAGATTTTTTTTTCCAGAAAATCACATTGTAGGATTTTTAATGAATTTATTTGCAAATTATGGTGGAAAATAAGTATTTGGTCACCTACAAACAAGCAAGATTTCTGGCTCTCACAGACCTGTAACTTCTTCTTTAAGAGGCTCCTCTGTCCTCCACTCGTTACCTGTATTATTGGCACCTGTTTGAACTTGTTATCAGTATAAAAGACACCTGTCCACAACCTCAAACAGTCACACTCCAAACTCCACTATGGCCAAGACCAAAGAGCTGTCAAAGGACACCAGAAACAAAATTGTAGACCTGCACCAGGCTGGGAAGACTGAATCTGCAATAGGTAAGCAGTTTGGTTTGAAGAAATCAACTGTGGGAGCAATTATTAGGAAATGCAAGATCTCACCCCGTGGGGTCAAAATGATCACAAGAACGGTGAGCAAAAATCCCAGAACCACACGTGGGGACCTAGTGAATGACCTGCAGAGAGCTGGGACCAAAGTAACAAAGCCTACCATCAGTAACACACTACGCCGCCAGGGACTCAAATCCTGCAGTGCGAGACGTGTCCCCCTGCTTAAGCCAGTACATGTCCAAGCCCGTCTGAAGTTTGCTAGAGTGCATTTGGATGATCCAGAAGAGGATTGGGAGAATGTCATATGGTCAGATGAAACCAAAACAGAACTTTTTGGTGAAAACTCAACTGGTCGTGTTTGGAGGACAAAGAATGCTGAGTTGCATCCAAAGAACACCATACCTACTGTGAAGCATGGGGGTGGAAACATAATGCTTTGGGGCTGTTTTTCTGCAAAGGGACCAGGACGACTGATCCGTGTAAAGGAAAGAATGAATGGGGCCATGTATCGTGAGAAAATCGTGAAAACCTCCTTCCATCAGCAAGGGCATTGAAGATGAAACGTGGCTGGGTCTTTCAGCATGACAATGATCCCAAACACACCGCCCGGGCAATGAAGGAGTGGCTTCGTAAGAAGCATTTCAAGGTCCTGGAGTGGCCTAGCCAGTCTCCAGATCTCAACCCCATAGAAACTCTTTGGAGGGAGTTGAAAGTCCGTGTTGCCCAGCGACAGCCCCAAAACATCACTGCTCTAGAGGAGATCTGCATGGAGGAATGGGCCAAAATACCAGCAACAGTGTGTGAAAACATTTTTACATTTACATTTTAGTCATTTAGCAGACGCTCTTAACCAGAGCGACTTACAGGAGCAATTAGGGTTAAGTGCCTTGCTCAAGGGCACATTAACGTCATTTAGCAGACGCTCTTAGCCAGAGCGACTCACAAATTGGTGCGTTCACCCTATAGCCAGTGGGATAACCACTTTACAATTTGGGGGGGGGGGGGGGGGGGGTTAGAAGGAATACTTTATCCTATCCCAGGTATTCCTTAAAGAGGTGGGGTTTCAAATGTCTCCGGAAGGTGGTGAGTGACTCCGCTGTCCTGGCGTCGTGAGGGAGCTTGTTCCACCATTGGGGTGCCAGAGCAGCGAACAGTTTTGACTGGGCTGAGCGGGAGCTGTGCTTCCGCAGAGGAAGGGGAGCCAGCAGGCCAGAGGTGGATGAACGCAATGTCCTCGTTTGGGTGTAGGGACTGATCAGAGCCTGAAGGTACAGAGGTGCCGTTCCCCTCACTGCTCCATAGGCAAGCACCATGGTCTTGTAGCGGATGCGAGCTTCAACTGGAAGCCAGTGGAGTGTGCGGAGGAGGGGGGTGACGTGAGAGAACTTGGGAAGGTTGAACACCAGACGGGCTGCGGCATTCTGGATGAGTTGTAGGGGTTTAATGGCACAGGCAGGGAGCCCAGCCAACAGCGAGTTGCAGTAGTCCAGACGGGAGATGACAAGTGCCTGGACCAGGACCTGCGCCGCTTCCTGTGTAAGGCAGGGTCGCACTCTCCGAATGTTGTAGAGCATGAACCTGCAGGAGCGGGTCACCGCCTTGATGTTGGCGGAGAACGACAGGGTGTTGTCCAGGGTCACGCCTAGGCTCTTCGCACTCTGGGAGGAGGACACAGCGGAGTTGTCAACCGTGATGGCGAGATCATGGAACGGGCAGTCCTTCCCCGGGAGGAAGAGCAGCTCCGTCTTGCCAGGGTTCAGCTTGAGGTGGTGATCCGTCATCCATACTGATATGTCTGCCAGACATGCAGAGATGCGATTCGCCACCTGGTTATCAGAAGGGGGAAAGGAGAAGATTAGTTGTGTATCGTCAGCGTAGCAATGATAGGAGAGACCATGTGAGGATATGACAGAGCCAAGTGACTTGGTGTATAGGGAGAAAAGGAGAGGGCCCAGAACCGATCCCTGGGGGACACCAGTGGTGAGAGCACGTGGTGCGGAGACAGCTTCCCGCCACGCCACTTGGTAGGAGCGACCGGTCAGGTAGGACGCAATCCAGGAGTGAGCCGCGCCGGAGATGCCCATCTCGGAGAGGGTGGAGAGGAGGATCTGATGGTTCACAGTATCAAAGGCAGCAGACAGGTCTAGAAGGACAAGAGCAGAGGAGAGAGAGTTAGCTTTGGCAGTGCGGAGAGTCTCCGTGACACAGAGAAGAGCAGTCTCAGTTGAATGACCAGTCCTGAAACCTGATTGGTTTGGATCAAGAAGGTCATTCTGAGAGAGATAGCAAGAGAGTTGGCTAAAGACGGCACGCTCAATAGTTTTGGAAAGAAAAGAAAGAAGGGATACTGGTCTGTAGTTGTTGACATCAGTGGGGTCGAGTGTTGGTTTTTTGAGGAGGGGAGCAACTCTCGCTCTCTTGAAGACGGAAGGGACATGGCCAGCGGTCAAGGATGAGTTGATCAGCGAGGTGAGGTAGGGGAGAAGGTCACCGGAGATGGTCTGGAGAAGGGAGGAGGGGATGGGGTCAAGCGGGCAGGTTGTTGGGCGGCCTGCAGTCACAAGTCGCAGGATTTTATCTGGAGAGAGAGGGGAGAAAGAAGTCAAAGCATAGGGTAGGGCAGTGTGAGCAGGACCAGCAGTGTTATTAGACTTAACAAACGAGGATCGGATGTCGTCAACCTTCTTTTCAAAGTGGTTGACGAAGTCATCCACAGAGAGAGAGGGGGGGGGGGGGGGGGGGAGGAGGATTCAGGAGGGAGGAAAATGTGGCAAAGAGCTTCCTAGGGTTAGAGGCAGATGCTTGGAATTTAGAGTGGTAGAAGGTGGCCTTAGCAGCAGAAACAGATGAAGAAAATGTAGAGAGGAGGGAGTGAAAAGATGCCAGGTCGGTAGGGAGTTTAGTTTTCTTCCATTTCCTCTCCGCTGCCCGGAGCTCTGTTCTGTGAGCTCGCAGTGAGTCATCAAGCCACGGAGCTGGGGGGGAGGACCGAGCCGGCCGGGAGGATAGGGGACACAGAGAGTCAAAGGATGCAGAAAGGGAGGAGAGGAGGGTTGAGGAGGCAGAATCAGGAGATTGGAGGGAGAAGGATTGAGCAGAGGGAAGAGATGATAGGATGGAAGAGGAGAGAGTAGTGGGAGAGAGAGAGCGAAGGTTGCGGCGGCGCATTACCATCTGTGTAGGGGCAGAGTGAGTAGTGTGGGAGGAGAGCGAGAGAGAAAAGGAAACAAAGTAGTGGTCGGAGACTTGGAGGGGAGTTGCAGTGAGATTAGTAGAGGAGCAGCATCTAGTGAAGATGAGGTCAAGCGTATTGCCTGCCTTGTGAGTAGGGGGGGACGGTGAGAGGGTGAGGTCAAAAGAGGAGAGGAGTGGAAAGAAGGAGGCAGAGAGAAATGAGTCAAACGTGGACATAGGGAGGTTGAAATCCCCCAAAACTGTGAGGGGTGAGCCATCCTCAGGAAAGGAACTTATCAAGGCGTCAAGCTCGTTGATGAACTCTCCAAGGGAACCTGGAGGGCGATAGATGACAAGGATATTAAGCTTAAATGGGTTAGTGACTGTGACAGCATGGAATTCAAATGAGGAGATAGACAGATGGGTTAGGGGAAAAATTGAGAATGTCCACTTGGGAGAGATGAGGATTCCTGTACCACCACCCCTCTGACCAGATGCTCTCGGGGTATGCGAGAACACATGGTCAGACGAGGAGAGAGCAGTAGGAGTAGCCGTGTTTTCAGTGGTGATCCATGTTTCCGTCAGCGCCAGGAAGTCGAGGGATTGGAGGTTGGCATAGGCTGGGATGAAGTCAGCTTTGATGGCAGCAGAACGGCAGTTCCAGAGGCTGCCTGCGACCTGGAACTCCAGGTGAGGGGTGCGAGCAGGGACCACCAGGTTGGAGAGGCAGCAGCCGCGCGGTGTTGTGCGTTGTTTGTGTAGCCTGTGCAGAGACGAGAGAACAGGGATAGGCAGAGGCATAGTTGACAGGCTGTAGCAAATGGCTACAAAAATGCAGAGGAGATCGGAATGAAATGAGCTAAGCATCTGGGAGAGGAGAGAGGGGGGCCTCCCTCACCAAAAACTTCTACCTCAGAAACTAAAATTGTTTCACTGAACAGTTCTTCAATGTTTAAAGGAATAAACTCAAACCCACTTTATTCAGCTAGCCAACTATGACACCATAGCTGACTAGCATGCTAGCATCCAATAACACACAGTTTAACACACAGTTAAGCACAAATACTCACAACAAACCACCAATAGTGTGTTAACTAGCTAACCAGCATGCCAGCATCCAGTAACACACAGCCAAGCACAAACACTTGGTCACAGCAAACCACCAATAGTGTGATAACACACTAAACAGATCATTCGTGTCTGTGTCAAGTTCCTTTCATGACGCAGCAATGATTCAACATTGGCTAGCTAGGACAAGTATATTGTAATTAGCTACTACCGTACCGTTCGCTGGTCGTGCTGGGTAGCTAGCAATGGCCACTGTGTTGGCTTTGTTTTAAGAACGGCTAGCTAGCTAGCTTCGTGCTACACCCGGCACACAATGGCTACTGTGTTGACTCTGACTCTGTTCGAAAAAACGGCTAATTAGCTCGCTTCGTGCTACAGCCGGCACGGCGGAAGACACTGCCAAGACACAGTAGCTACCCACGATACCTAGCTATGACGCCGTAGCTAACTAGCAAGCTAGCATCCATTAACACACAATTAGCACCAATACTTGGTTACAACAAACTGCCAAGAGTGTGTTAGCACACTAAACAGATGATTCATGTCCGTGTCTAGTTCCTTACATAACGCAGAACGCAGCAAAAATTAAACGTTGGCTAGAAGCACATTTAACAGTGGGAACAGCTAATCGTTACCAGTAGCTACCCGCTAGCTAGCTAGCCTCGTGCTTCGATACTAACCTACAATTACCTACGGAAACCTACAATAACAACAATACTAACCTATAATAAATACAATACCTAACTACACTAACTACCAACCTACGATCTAATGCATGGTTAAGCTATACTCAACACCAAATGAGAAGTTTGCTTACCTCCAGCTAGAGAGCTAGCTAGCCTCGAGCTTCAATACTAGCCTACAATAACCTACGGAAACCTACAATAACAACAATACTAACCTATAATAAATACAATACCTAACTACAACTAACTACCAACCTACGATCTAATGCATGGTTAAGCTATACTCAACACCAAATGAGAAGTTTGCTTACCTCCAGCTAGAGAGCTAGAGAGCTAGAGAAAAACACGTCCTCTCCTCCACATTGTTACTCTCAAATTGTGAAGACTTACAGAAAACGTTTGACCTGTGTCATTGCCAACAAAGGGTATATTGTTATTGACAAAATACTTATTTTCCACCATAATTTGCAAATAAATTCATTAAAAATCCTACAATGTGACTTTCCGGATTTTTTTTTTTCTCATTTTGTCTGTCATAGTAGACGTGTACCTATGATGAAAATTACAGGCCTCTCATCTTTTTAAGTGGGAGAACTTGCACAATTGGTGGCTGACTAAATACTTTTTTCCCCCACTGTAAATATATATATATATATATATATATTACACACACACTGCTAAAAAAAAAAATAGGGAACACTAAAATAACACATCCTAGAGCTGAATGAATGAAATAATCTTATTAAATACTTTTTTATTTACATAGTTGAATGTGCTGACAACAAAATCACACAAAAATTATCAATGGAAATCAAATGTATCAACCCATGGAGGTCTGGATTTGGAGTCACACTCAAAATTAAAGTGGAAAACCACACTACAGGCTGATCCAACTTTGATGTAATGTCCTTAAAACAAGTCAAAATGAGGCTCAGTAGTGTGTGTGGCCTCCACGTGCCTGTATGACCTCCCTACAACGCCTGGGCATGCTCCTGATGAGGTGGCAGATGGTCTCCTGAGGGATCTCCTCCCAGACCTGGACTAAAGCATCCGCCAACTCCTGGACAGTCTGTGGTGCAACGTGGCGTTGGTGGATGGAGCGGGACATGATGTCCCAGATGTGCTCAATTGGATTCAGGTCTGGGGAACGGGCGGGCCAGTCCATAGCATCAATGCCTTCCTCTTGCAGGAACTGCTGACACACTCCAGCCACATGAGGTCTAGCATTGTCTTGCATTAGGAGGAACCCAGGGCCAACCGCACCAGCATATGGTCTCACAAGGGGTCTGAGGATCTCATCTCGGTACCTAATGGCAGTCAGGCTACCTCTGGCGAGCACATGGAGGGCTGTGCGGCCCCCCAATGAAATGCCACCCCACACCATGACTGACCCACCGCCAATCCGGTCATGCTGGAGGATGTTGCAGGCAGCAGAACGTTCTCCACGGCGTCTCCAGACTCTGTCACGTCTGTCACATGTGCTCAGTGTGAACCTGCTTTCATCTGTGAAGAGCACAGGGCGCCAGTGGCGAATTTGCCAATCTTGGTGTTCTCTGGCAAATGCCAAACATCCTGCACGGTGTTGGGCTGTAAGCACAACCACCACCTGTGGACGTCGGGCCCTCATACCACCCTCGTGGAGTCTGTTTCTGACCGTTTGAGCAGACACATGCACATTTGTGGCCTGCTGGAGGTCATTTTGCAGGGCTCTGGCAGTGCTTCTCCTGCTCCTCCTTGCACAAAGGCGGAGGTAGCAGTCCTGCTGCTGGGTTGTTGCCCTCCTACGGCCTCCTCCACGTCTCCTGATGTACTGCCCTGTCTCCTGGTAGCGCCTCCATGCTCTGGACACTACGCTGACAGACACAGCAAACCTTCTTGCCACAGCACGCATTGATGTGCCATCCTAGATGAGCTGCACTACCTGAGCCACTTGTGTGGGTTGTAGACTCCGTCTCATGCTACCACTAGAGTGAAAGCACCGCCAGCATTCAAAAGTGACCAAAACATCAGCCAGGAAGCATAGGAACTGAGAAGTGGTCTGTGGTCACCACCTGCAGAACCACTCCTTTATTGGGGGTGTCTTGCTAATTGCCTATAATTTCCACCTGTTGTCTATTCCATTTGCACAACAGCATGTGACATTTATTGTCAATCAGTGTTGCTTCCTAAGTGGACAGTTTGATTTCACAGAAGTGTGATTGACTTGGACATTATTTTTTTGAGCAGTGTATATACACACACATACAGTGAGGGAAAAATGTTTTTGATCCCCTGCTGATTTTGTACATTTGCCCACTGACAAAGACATGAGCAGTCTATAATTTTAATGGTAGGTTTATTTGAACAGTGAGAGACAGAATAACAACAACAAAATCCAGACAAATGCATGTCAAAAACATGGCCCCGTCCATCGTCTCTTTGATGCGGTGAAGTTGTCCTGTCCCCTTAGCAGAAAAACACCCCCAAAGCATAATGTTTCCACCTCCATGTTTGACGGTGGGGATGGTGTTCTTGGGGTCATAGGCAGCATTCCTCCTCCTCCTCCAAACACAGCGAGTTGAGTTGATGGCAAAGAGCTCCATTTTGGTCTCATCTGACCACAACACTTTCACCCAGTTCTCCTCTGAATCATTCAGATGTTCATTGGCAAACTTCAGACGGCCCTGTATATGTGCTTTCTTGAGCAGGGGGACCTTGCGGGCACTGCAGGATTTCAGTCCTTCACGGCGTAGTGTGTTACTAATAGCTTTCTTGGTGACTATGGTCCCAGCTGCCTTGAAATCCTTGACAAGATCCTCCCGTGTAGTTCTGGGCTGATTTCTCACCGTTCTCATGATCATTACAACTCCACGAGGTGAGATCTTGCATGGAGCCCCAGGCCGAGGGAGATTGACAGTTATTTTGTGTTTCTTCCATTTGCGAATAATTGCACCAACTGTTGTCACCTTCTCACCAAGCTGCTTGGCGATGGTCTTGTAGCCCATTCCAGCCTTGTGTAGGTCTACAATCTTGTCCCTGACATCCTTGGAGAGCTTTTTGGTCTTGGCCATGGTGGAGAGTTTGGAATCGGATTGATTGATTGCTTCTGTGGACAGCTGTCTTTTATACAGGTAACAAGATGAGATTAGGAGCACTCCCTTTAAGAGTGTGCTCCTAATCTCAGCTCGTTACCTGTATAAAAGACACCTGGGAGCCAGAAATCTTTCTGATTGAGAGGGGGTCAAATACTTATTTCCCTCATTAAAATGCAAATCAATTTATAACATTTTTGACATGCATTTTTCTGGATTTCTTTGTTGTTATTCTGTCTCTCACTGTTCAATTAAAACTACCATTAAAATTATAGACTGATCATGTCTTTGTCAGTGGGCAAAAGTACAAAATCAGCAGGGGATCAAATACTTTTTTCCCTCACTGTACATAGTTAGGTATTACAGCACTGTTGGAGCTAGAAACATAAGCATTTTGCTGAACCTGCGATAACATATGTGTACATGACCAAAGCGCATCAAAGTGCTGAGGGTTGATGTGAGTAGACAGTTTTTGCGATTGCAAAGACTTGGCAGCTACTTTTTCGATTGACAGTGCACATATTTGTTAGTTAGTTAGCTAGCTACAGTTGAAGTCGGAAGTTTACATACACATAGCCAAATACATTTAAACTCAGTTTTTCACAATTCCTGACATTTAATCCTAGTACAATTTCCCGGTTTTAGGTCAGTTAGGATCACCACTTTATTTTAAGAATGTGAAATGTCAGAATAATAGTAGAGAGAATTATTTATTTCAGTTTTAATTTATTTCATCACATTCCCAGTGGGTCAGAAGTTTACATAAACTCAATTAGTATTTGGTAGCATTGCCTTTAAATTGTTTAGCTTGGGGCAAACGTTTCGGGTAGCCTTCCACAAGCTTCCCACAATAAGTTGGGTGAATTTTGGCCCATTCCTCCTGACAGAGCTGGTGTAACTGAATCAGGTTTGTAGGCCTCCTTGCTCGCACACGCTTTTTCAGTTCTGCCCACACATTTTCTATAGGATTGAGGTCAGGGCTTTGTGATGGCCACTCCAATACCTTGACTTTGTTGTCGTTAAGCCATTTGCCACAACTCTGGAAGTATGCTTGGGGTCCATTTGGAAGACCCATTTGCGACCAAGCTTTAACTTCCTGACTGATGTTCAGCCATCCACATAAAGAGACGCATGTGCAATTATTGAACTGGGAACAATTTTACAACATGGCGTCACAATCAGAATTATTGGGAACTATTTGACGCTGGGAAGATTTTTACATGACAACTGGCAATAACTTCACAACGGAGTTGACTACAAATACAAAGTTAGCAATGTCTTTGCAATTGTGACAAACAAGCGAAGGATAGAATATGTTTCAAATGAAAACCAAGATGACTGCAAATAATAGCCTACTACATAGGCCTATATAATTAAATGATATTGAAATAAATGTTATGTTCATTCAATTGAGTTTTATTTTGCTAATTTTTGCCTCATATTTCATGATGTGTAACATGTGCACAGTGATTTGCCAAATGTTGATTTAGTGCATTATTATAGAGTAAGCATTAGCCAGCAGATCCGACCTGCTTGCTTACAGCTGCACTAGGGTTGAACAAGCTTCTTGTGTAGATTAAGACATTACAGAGCCTGCGTGAGATATGGTTCAGAAAACGTGGCTCAGCTGTGTCTTAATCTACACAGGAAGCCAGTCCGACCCTAGTGCAGCTGTAAAGCCTGGATAACACCTACAGCCTTTTGCACAAAATGGTAAGCAGCATCATCTAGATGTGTGCAACAAAAGTTCCACATTTCCCTTCTACTACCATTTCTGTCAAGCCATCTACACAATTTGATGCATACATTCGATAAATCCAACTTATGCACCACAGAACAAACTGCAACAGCCTCTGCAACACAATGTTGTAAGTCAAACACAGCATTCCATTGGAAATTAATGTACTTCTGGTGTACAAAAACGCAAGTTTACTGTCGGTGTGATCAAGGTGTAAGCAAGCGGGTCGGATCTGCTGGCTAAGAATAAGCCTCCGCAATATTTGCAGCCATAGGTGATAATATCTTTCTAGTAGCTGATCTATCGTCAGTATAGTGGAATAATTATAATGTTAAGGTAAGCTGCCTTTCTTTCGGGAACCTATCAGTATGGACACATGCCTCAACAACACACTTAGCGAAAATTCTCTCTGCATGGTGTTTTGGGAAAGGCATGTTACATCTACCGTCATTGTAGGAAAGATGCATTGTTAAAAACACTCCTAAGCCTAAATTCCATAGCTATCGGTAACCGGGCCCTGTTCAGTTCCCCAACACAAACGCGGGGTGTGCTGAAGCAGTGTATGTGTGACACAGTGTCAATAACTCCGAGATAACTGTCCGTTTGCTGGAAAGTATTATTTAATTTTCAACCCAGAAATGCTATTTTCATGCAGTGAAGTTCACCCATGAAAACCCAACAGGACACAGTCAAGGTTCTTATGAAAGAGAACTTCAAGGACTGAGGCTACTGAAACAAACCTCAATACGTGAGTGACCAACTTCCTAGAAATTCTAACATGGCAATGTCCCGCGTCATTTATCCTCAATGGATGTTGATCTTTATGCAACATTTACAAAGAACAGAGAATATCTTACAACTCCCACAGCTTATTGACACCATCATAAATTCACCTTAATAAGCTAAGAAAGCAAATATGTTGTTTTTGATGTTGACAAGAGAACCCCCACAACCGGTCTGGGAAGGAAAGAAGCCCCTGGTGTAACCTAATGCTTAATACAAATATAGACAGCCTGTTACAAATACCCTTATCTCTATTTTACAAAAGATATACCAACGATTCAAATGAGTAGTTTCATAAATGAAACAACGCTCTTACCGTCCACAGCCATAGTCGGTCTCAGTGTGTATCTCTTTGTGGTTGCCTCAGTAATCGTTTCCCATTGCCTCTGTAGCTGGCTGGCTGGCAAAGTGTGAGAGCGCTCAATTTGTCACTAGCCTACTGCGCGCGTTTTAGGCGCTGTGTATACGGACAGAGAGCACACCGTCTCCTCCGACCGTTTGTTTTCGTTAGTCCGCTACCAATTGACTCTCTTGTTGTTAACTCCTCCCCCCTTTCGTATCTGACCGCCTAGAGACAAAAGGTCACCAACGACAACGATTTTTTTAGTGTTTATCTTATAATATTTTTCGTTGTTAGACTGTGAAATCACCAGGATATCAGCTCAGCTTGATTTGAATTTAGGAAATCTGTTCCCGAGTATTCCCACGCATAGAGGCATATGTGTTCATATCCCAATGTAATCAAGGTGTGAAATGATATCTGTGTGGGATTTGTATGGTGAATTTGCAGTGTACAAATGATTTATAACTATGGTTCCAACCCCCTGGGAAAAATATCGGCCCATGGCTGAAGGTAATTCGTGACCCCTATAATATGAAGCTTAATAGGCTATATTATAATTTCTGTTAAAAATAGCCTATTCAATGATGAGAAATATGTATAATTTACATTTACATTTTAGTCATTTAGCAGACGCTCTTATCCAGAGCGACTTACAGGAGCAATTAGGGTTAAGTGCCTTGCTCAAGGGCACATTTACGTCATTTAGCAGACGCTCTAGTCCAGAGCGACTCACAAATTGATGCATTCACCCTATAGCCAGTGGGATAACCACTTTTTTTTTTTTTTTTTTGGGGGGGGGGGGGGGGTAGAAGGATTACTTTATCCTATCCCAGGTATTCCTTAAAGAGGTGGGGTTTCAAATGTCTCCGGAAGGTGGTGAGCGACTCCGCTGTGTGTGTGGGGGAGGGGGGGGGGGGGGGTAGAAGGATTACTTTATCCTATCCCAGGTATTCCTTAAAGAGGTGGGGTTTCAAATGTCTCCGGAAGGTGGTGAGTGACTCCGCTGTGGGGTGGGGTGGGTGGGGGGGGGGGGGGGGGGGGTAGAAGGATTACTTTATCCTATCCCAGGTATTCCTTAAAGAGGTGGGGTTTCAAATGTCTCCGGAAGGTGGTGAGCGACTCCGCTGTGTGTGTGGGGGGAGGGGGGGGGGGGTAGAAGGATTACTTTATCCTATCCCAGGTATTCCTTAAAGAGGTGGGGTTTCAAATGTCTCCGGAAGGTGGTGAGTGACTCCGCTGTGGGGGGGGGGGGGGGTAGAAGGATTACTTTATCCTATCCCAGGTATTCCTTAAAGAGGTGGGGTTTCAAATGTCTCCGGAAGGTGGTGAGCGACTCCGCTGTGTGTGTGGGGGGAGGGGGGGGGGGGTAGAAGGATTACTTTATCCTATCCCAGGTATTCCTTAAAGAGGTGGGGTTTCAAATGTCTCCGGAAGGTGGTGAGTGACTCCGCTGTGGGGTGGGGTGGGGTGGGGGGGGTAGAAGGATTACTTTATCCTATCCCAGGTATTCCTTAAAGAGGTGGGGTTTCAAATGTCTCCAGAAGGTGGTGAGTGACTCCGCTGTCCTGGCGTCATGAGGGAGCTTGTTCCACCATTGGGGTGCCAGCGCAGCGAACAGTTTTGACTGGGCTGAGCGGGAACTATGCTTCCGCAGAGGAAGGGGAGCCAGCAGGCCAGAGGTGGATGAACACAATGCCCTCGTTTGGGTGTAGGGACTGATCAGAGCCCGAAGGTACAGAGGTGCCGTTCCCCTCGCTGCTCCAAAGGCAAGCACCATGGTCTTGTAACGGATGCGAGCTTCAACTGGAAGCCAGTGGAGTGTGCGGAGGAGGGGGGTGACGTGAGAGAACTTGGGAAGGTTGAACACCAGACGGGCTGCGGCATTCTGGATGAGTTGTAGGGGTTTAATGGCACATGCAGGGAGGCCAGCCAACAGCGAGTTGCAGTAATCCAGACGGGAGATGACAAGTGCCTGGATTAGGACCTGTGCCGCTTCCTGTGTAAGGCAGGGTCGTACTCTCCGAATGTTGTAGAGCATGAACCTGCAGGAGCGGGTCACCGCCTTGATGTTAGCGGAGAACGACAGGGTGTTGTCCAGGGTCACGCCAAGGCTCTTCGCACTCTGGGAGGAGGACACAACGGAGTTGTCAACCGTGATGGCGAGATCATGGAACGGGCAGTCCTTCCCCGGGAGGAAGAGCAGCTCCGTCTTGCCAGGGTTCAGCTTGAGGTGGTGATCCGTCATCCATACTGATATGTCTGCCAGACATGCAGAGATGCGATTCGCCACCTGGTTATCAGAAGGGGGAAAGGAGAAGATTAGTTGTGTATCGTCAGCGTAGCAATGATAGGAGAGGCCGTGTGAGGATATGACAGAGCCAAGTGACTTGGTGTATAGGGAGAAAAGGAGAGGGCCTAGAACTGAGCCCTGGGGGACACCAGTGGTGAGAGCACGTGGTGCGGAGACAGCTTCTCGCCACGCCACTTGGTAGGAGCGACCGGTCAGGTAGGACGCAATCCAGGAGTGAGCCGCGCCGGAGATGCCCAGCTCGGAGAGGGTGGAGAGGAGGATCTGATGGTTCACAGTATCAAAGGCAGCAGACAGGTCTAGAAGGACAAGAGCAGAGGAGAGAGAGTTAGCTTTAGCAGTGCGGAGAGTCTCCGTGACACAGAGAAGAGCAGTCTCAGTTGAATGACCAGTCCTGAAACCTGATTGGTTTGGATCAAGAAGGTCATTCTGAGAGAGATACCAAGAGAGTTGGCTAAAGACGGCACGCTCAATAGTTTTGGAAAGAAAAGAAAGAAGGGATACTGGTCTGTAGTTGTTGACATCAGTGGGGTCGAGTGTTGGTTTTTTGAGAAGGGGAGCAACTCTCGCTCTCTTGAAGACGGAAGGGACATGGCCAGCGGTCAAGGATGAGTTGATCAGCGAGGTGAGGTAGGGGAGAAGGTCACCGGAGATGGTCTGGAGAAGGGAGGAGGGGATGGGGTCAAGCGGGCAGGTTGTTGGGCGGCCTGCAGTCACAAGTCGCAGGATTTTATCTGGAGAGAGAGGGGAGAAAGAAGTCAAAGCATAGGGTAGGGCAGTGTGAGCAGGACCAGCAGTGTCATTAGACTTAACAAACGAGGATCGGATGTCGTCAACCTTCTTTTCAAAGTGGTTGACGAAGTCATCCACAGAGAGAGAGGAGGGGGGGGGGGGGGGGGGGGGGGATTCAGGAGGGAGGAAAATGTGGCAAAGAGCTTCCTAGGGTTAGAGGCAGAAGCTTGGAATTTAGAGTGGTAGAAGGTGGCCTTAGCAGCAGAAACAGATGAAGAAAATGTAGAGAGGAGGGAGTGAAAAGATGCCAGGTCGGCAGGGAGTTTAGTTTTCTTCCATTTCCGCTCCGCTGCCCGGAGCTCAGTTCTGTGAGCTCGCAATGAGTCATCAAGCCACGGAGCTGGAGGGGAGGACCGAGCCGGCCGGGAGGATAGGGGACACAGAGAGTCAAAGGATGCAGAAAGGGAGGAGAGGAGGGTTGAGGAGGCAGAATCAGGAGATTGGAGGGAGAAGGATTGAGCAGAGGGAAGAGATGATAGGATGGAAGAGGAGAGAGTAGTGGGAGAGAGAGAGCGAAGGTTGCGGCGGCGCATTACCATCTGTGTAGGGGCAGAGTGAGTAGTGTGGGAGGAGAGCGAGAGAGAAAAGGAAACAAAGTAGTGGTCGGAGACATGGAGGGGAGTTGCAGTGAGATTAGTAGAGGAGCAGCATCTAGTGAAGATGAGGTCAAGCGTATTGCCTGCCTTGTGAGTAGGGGGGGACGGTGAGAGGGTGAGGTCAAAAGAGGAGAGGAGTGGAAAGAAGGAGGCAGAGAGAAATGAGTCAAATGTGGACATAGGGAGGTTGAAATCCCCCAAAACTGTGAGGGGTGAGCCATCCTCGGGAAAGGAACTTATCAAGGCGTCAAGCTCATTGATGAACTCTCCAAGGGAACCTGGAGGGCGATAGATGACAAGGATATTAAGCTTAAATGGGCTAGTGACTGTGACAGCATGGAATTCAAATGAGGAGATAGACAGATGGGTTAGGGGAAAAATTGAGAATGTCCACTTGGGAGAGATGAGGATTCCTGTACCACCACCCCTCTGACCAGATGCTCTCGGGGTATGCGAGAACACATGGTCAGACGAGGAGAGAGCAGTAGGAGTAGCAGTGTTTTCAGTGGTGATCCATGTTTCCGTCAGCGCCAGGAAGTCGAGGGACTGGAGGTTGGCATAGGCTGGGATGAAGTCAGCTTTGTTGGCAGCAGAACGGCAGTTCCAGAGGCTGCCTGCGACCTGGAACTCCAGGTGTGGGGTGCGTGCAGGGACCACCAGGTTAGAGAGGCAGCAGCCACGCGGTGTGGTGCGTTTGTGTAGCCTGTGCAGAGAGGAGAGAACAGGGATAGGCAGAGGCATAGTTGACAGGCTGTAGCAAATGGCTACAAAAATGCAGAGGAGATCGGAATGAAATGAGCTAAGCATCTGGGAGAGGAGAGAGCAGGGCCTCCCTCACCAAAAACTTCTACCTCAGAAACTAAAATTGTTTCACTGAACCACCCGAACAAAAACTCTCCCAACTTCCACCTTTAGAAATCAGAATTGTTGTGAACCACAGCGGTTCAATGTTTAAAGGAATAGACTCAACCCACTTTATTCAGCTAGCTAACTATGACACCATAGCTAACTAGCATGCTAGCATCCAATAACAATAACACACAGTTTAGCACCAACACTTGGTCACAACAAACCACCAATAGTGTGTTAACTAGCTAACTAGCATGCTAGCATCCAGTAACACACAGTTTAGCACCAACACTTGGTCACAACAAACCACCAATAGTGTGATAACACACTAAACAGATCATTCGTGTCTGTGTCAAGTTCCTTTCATGACGCAGCAATGATTAAACGTTGGCTAGCTAGGACAAGTATATTGTATTTAGCTACTACAGTACAGTTAGCTGGTCGTGTTGGGTAGCTAGCAATGGCCACTGTGTTGACTTTGTTTGAAGAACGGCTAGCTAGCTAGCTTCGTGCTACACCCGGCACACAATGGCTACTGTGTTGACTCTGACTCTGTTCGAAAAACGGCTAGTTAGCTCGCTTCGTGCTACAGCCGGCACGGCCGAAGACACTGCCAAGACACACCAATAGTGTGTTAACACACTAAACAGATCATTTGTGTCTGTGTCAAGTTCCTTTCATGACGCAGCAATGATTAAACGTTGGCTAGCTAGGACAAGTATATTGTATTTAGCTACTACAGTACAGTTAGCTGGTCGTGTTGGGTAGCTAGCAATGGCCACTGTGTTGACTTTGTTTGAAGAACGGCTAGCTAGCTAGCTTCGTGCTACACCCAGCACACAATGGCTACTGTGTTGACTCTGACTCTGTTCGAAAAACGGCTAGTTAGCTCGCTTCGTGCTACAGCCGGCACGGCCGAAGACACTGCCAACCTACAGTAACTACCCATAACAACCCACGATGCCTAGCTATGACGCCATAGCTAACTAGCATGCTAGCATCCATTAACACACAGTTTAGCACCAATACTTGGTTACAACAAACTGCCAAGAGTGTGTTAGCACACTAAACAGATAATTCATGTCCGTGTCTAGTTCCTTTCATAACGCATAACGCAGCAAAAATTAAACGTTGGCTAGCAGCACATTAACATTGGAAACAGCTCTCCACCGTTGCTAAACGTTACCAGTAGCTACCCGCTAGCTAGCTAGCCTCGTGCTTCGATACTAACCTACAATTACCTACGGAAACCTACAATAACAACAATACTAACCTACAATAACTACAATACCTAACTACAACTAACTACCTACCTACGATCTAATACATGGTTAAGCTTTACTCAACACCATATGAGAAGCTTACCTCCTGCTTACCTCCTGCTAGAGAAAAACACAACCTCTCCCGAGGTTGTGTAAGCAGTATCCATTGGGGTAAAGCCTAGAGTAGACCATTCTGATACACAGCTATCTTTTATTGAATAAAACCCTATATTCCTGTCCTCTTAAATCTTTCTCAATGGCTGCAATTACCAAGATGCAATAAATTAAAACAATTATAAATTGTAGGCTATTGGGAGGTCATTTGATTAGATGAAGAATAATCAAATGAATGGAACAGAGATAATTCCAGGCATTGTGTTGTTCCAGTAACTAGATTTGTCTGATTACAGAGGATGTCTGGACATGCTTGTTCATCAACTGGATCCATTACTCCTGATGAAAGAATCAGGATGATAGTAGAGAATTGTAGAAAAACACGAGTTGAGAACACAGGATGGTCAAAGTAAGCCCTGAAGCCCTCAGCTTGACTGCTGCAGCTGCACTGAGACAGGGAGGAAACGAAAGGCTTGCAGCAAAGCTCCATTAACAAATAGCCACACACTGACTTCCACTATCTCTGTCTCTCTATATGACTAGAATGCCACTGGCCATCTTTTCTGTTGGATAAAGAACAGTGGGATACACTGGACTACAAAGGTGAAGGAGAGAATGTGGAGGAAGTGTCTTTTTGAATGTAATTTCTCAACTAATTGATACTGTGGGTTTTCAGATATAAAAATACAACTATGGAACGTCAGTGGTTTTTGTTGCACAGAACATATATCTAAGTTTGACAGACTTTACAGACATAAAACAAAGTACCCGCTCTCCCATCAAGGCTTCATCACAACACGTTGACTGGAAGAGACTGGAGCACGCACGCACGCACACACACACACACAGTACCTGTTTCCTGAAGAAAGCACTGCGTGCCAAAATGTTGGTTGGATGTACCCATTAAATAGTTGGTTGCAAATTTAGAGTGTGTGACTTTCTTTCTTTCTTTTCATACTGTTTCAAGAGGTGACACCTAGTTTGGACATCCTGACCTGTAAAGAGTTCAACCGATCTATCTTTAGTTGTACAGACGAGAGCAGTAAATAATACATCAGATGGAACCTCCTGTGCTGAGATCATCACTGTCTGGTCCAAACTGTTATCCCAGTGTGTCTCTCCCTGGGATTGTGAACTGCATCCTGTATCTAGTCTCTTTCCCAGACATGTAGCCTGACAGGCAGGCCTATTCTGTAACTAACTAACAGACGCCAGATTCAACTTTCATCACGTCATGTTCTCTCATATGGCCACCCATTGTCATGCCAACAGACTTCCTCTCCGTTGCCGTGACAATGTCAAACCCCACCAAAGGAGAGATCGAGGTTCACCCGCGGCGGGACGGGCATAGTGGGGCCATTGATAAGACAATGGTGTTTCTCTGCCAACGATAGTGGCAAGTAGCCTGGTCCCAGTTCAGTTTGTGCTTTAGCCAACTCCTCTTTTGTGTTTCTTGTCATACAGATATGGTCACCAGGCTAAGTGGCACAGTGAATGAGAGGAGAGAAGATACTAGCACCACTCTGCATCCCAAAGCTGGCTTGCATCTGAAGCTAAGAAGGTTTGGTCCTGGTTGGTCCCTGGGTGGGAGACCAGATGCTCCTGGAAGTGGTGTTGCATGGCCAATAGGAGCCAGTCTTTCCTCTGGTCTAAATATATATCAACAGTACCAGTCAAAAGTTTGGACACACCTACTCATTCAAGGGTTTTTCTTTATTTTTACTATTTTCTACATTGTGGAATAATAGTGAAGACATCAGAACTATGAAATAACACCTATGGAATCATGTAGTAACCAAAAAAGTGTTAAACAAATCAAAATATACTTTATATTTGAGATTCTTCAAATAGCCACCCTTTGCCTTGATGACAGCTTTGCAAACTCTTGGCATTCTCTCAAACAGCTTCATGAGGTAGTCACCTGTAATGCATTTCAATTAACAAGTTAATTTGTGGAATTTATTTTATTCTTAATGCGTTTGAGCCAATCAGTTGTGTTGTGACAAAATAGCGGGGTGTACAGAAGATAGGCCTAATTGGTAAATGACCAAGTCCATATTATGGCAAGAACAGCTCAAATAATTAAAGAGAAATGACAGTCCATCACTACTTTAAGACATGAAGGTCAGTAAATCCGGAAAATTTCAAGAACTTTGAAAGTTTCTTCAAGTGCAGTCACAAAAACCATCAAGCACTATGATGAAACTGGTTCTCATGAGGACCACCACAGAAATGGAAGACCCAGAGTTACCTCTGCTGCAGAGGATAAGTTCATTAGAGTTACCAGCCTCAGAAATTGCAGCCCAAATAAATGCTTCATGGAGTTCAAGTAACAGACACATCTCAACATCAACTGTTCAGAGGGGACTGTGTGAATCAGGGCTTCATGGTCTAATTGCTGCAAAGAAACCACTACTAAAGGACACCAATAAGAAGAAGAGACCTGCTTGGGCCAAGAAACACGAGCGGTGGACATTTGTCCTTTGGTCCGGAGTCCAAATTTGAGATTTTTGGTTCCAACCGCCTTGTCTTTGTGAGACGTGGTGTGGGTGAACGGATGATCTCTGCATGTATATTTCCCACCGTAAAGCATGGAGCAAGAGTGTTATGGTGTGGGGGTGCTTTGCTGGTGACACTGTCTGTGAATTATTTTGAATTCAAGGCACACTTAACCAGCATGGCTACTACAGCATTCTACAGCGATACGCCATCCCATCTGGTTTGGGCTTAGTGGGACTATCATTTGTTTTTCAACAGGACAATGACCCAACAAACCTCCAGGCTGTGTAAGGGCTATTTTACCAAGAAGGAGAGTAATGGAGTGCTGCATCAGATGACCTGGCCTCCACAGTCCCCCAGCCTCAACCCAATTGAGATGGCTTGGGATGAGTTGGACCGCAGAGTGAAGGAAAAGCATCCAACAAGTGCTCAGCATATGTGGGAACTCCTTCAAGACTGTATCATAAGAGTATGTTAACCCTGGTGTCCTGGCTAAATTCCCAATCTGGCCCTCATACCACCATGGTCACCTAATCATCCCCAGCTTCCAAATGGCTCTTTCAACTCCCCTGTAACTATTCCCCAGGTCATTGCTGTAAATGTGTTGCCAGTCAACTTACCTGGTAAAATAAGGTAAAATAATAGTACTTGGTTTGCCTGATCTCAGATTCAGGGAAGTGCCTGTTTTCCTTAATTCTACACACATATCGAACCCAAACCCTGAAAGAGTTGTGTTCCTAGTCTCTATTTATTCATGGAGTGCAGCGGAAGATGACAGAACCCATTTGAGAGATAGATTTCTCTACTCCTCCCTCATCATCACCCTATACTCTCTCACTGTGTGTGTGTGTGTGTGTGTGTGTGTGTGTGTGTGTGTGTCTGCTTCGTGAGAATAGGGCAGAGAGGTCATTCTCATTCCACTCACATCCTGGTCCCAAGCCTCACTCTTATGCAAATTCGGAATACATCTGTTTTGGTGTTGTTGTTCATACACTTAAGTCTGTCTGTTCTGATGTTAATCCTATGGACAGCAGAAATAGCCAACCCATTCTCACAGTCTTATCTCAGTGATTTATTCCTATTTAGTTCTCCAACTCTCCCGTCTCCTAGTGAAATCCAACAACAATACGCCTGTAAATCAAATTCTACACATCTACAGTATAATTGAAACTGGGATGGGGCGAGAGATGTCAGACAATTGCAGTGTTTTGTTCATTCCTCTTTTGAAGAAGAAAAATAGCTATTTAATTCTGTCACGCTCCTCCTTAGGGATGAGGTCTGCTTGCTCAGGAACAGAAGGATGCTATTTCTATCTGTCTCTCTCCTTTTCTCACTTTCCATCGTCTCTCTCTTTCACAATATCTCCATCTTGCCAACTCCCAAATCCTCAACTTCTCCCTCCCTTTTTCCCTCCTCTCTCCCTCTCTCCCTCTCTCCTTCTTCCTCCCACCCCCCTGCTTCTCTCTCTCCCCATCTCTCCGCCTCCCTCTCTCTCTCCTGCCTGTCCAGTTAGGGCCAGTGTTGTGCCGTATCTGTCAAAACTCATCAGATAAGGGCAGGAACTATTCTCTTCTTCACTCTCCACTTCTCCCCACAGAAGGAAATAAGAACCCCACAGAAGACTCCATTTTAGCCAGCTCTATCACGTCAGAATAACTCAGGCTAGTACTGGGCCCCTGCAGACAGCCAGTACAGGAGAAAGACTTCCAGTCAATAAGCTCATTTATATAAAACACAGAGGAGAGAAATAAACTTCAATGTGGAAATAAATTAGCTTTGCAACTTATAATCTATAACCTTATAGAAGGGTTAAAAAGTCCTCTGTCTGAATTATCAGATATCTAACATTCCTCCTCAAGTGGACAGTCAAGTACGTACAGTATGATAATACAGTAAATCTCTGTCATATTAGTCCAAACACCAAAGGTGACCTTATGAGAGAGAGAGAGAGAGAGAGAGAGAGAGAGAGAGAGAGAGAGAGAGAGAGAGAGAGAGAGAGAGAGAGAGAGAGAGAGAGAGAGAGAGAGAGAGAGAGAGAGAGAGAGAGAGAGAGAGAGAGAGAGAGAGAGAGGAGATCAATTACTGTTGGTTATTTTATGCTAATTTATGCACATGTTCATAGTTATAGTTGATCAATGTTTTTTAAGAATTGGAAGCTGTGTGAAAGTTGGTTTGGTGTCTCTAGCTTAAACGGTTCAAGAGTTACTGTTGTTGAGTTGATTTATTAAAATGAATGCAAATCCATAGTTCTAGTTGATAAAGTTTTTTTTAAAGAATTGGAAGATGTGTGAAAGTTGGTTTGTTGTCTCTAGCTTGAACGGTTAAAGAGTTACTGTTGGTGAGTTATTTTATGCAAATGTATGCAAATGTGATCGTTTTTGTGATCCAAGGATCCGTGAATTAATCTAGTACTGCAGTGTATAAAATGTGGTGAGTAGTTGACTCAAAGAGAGAGAAAGACAATAGTTGAAGAGTTTTGAACAAATTAAATTCTTCCAAAATGAACGAGAAACAAGAGAGAAATAGAGTGTCATTTTTTTTCAGTTTCACTTACTTAGCTAGCAAGTTTAGCCTACTGAAACACCCTGCTCAAACAGAGGGATGCTATCTTAGCTAGCTGGCTATGATTTTCCAACACAACACTGGAACTCTTCCAAGTCAAGGTAAGCTTTTGGTATTACTAATTTATTGCCACCAGTGTAACTGCTTACTGACTGTACACTAACGTTACTGCATGATTGTAGCGGGTTTACTAACACGTTAGTTCTATGAGCTATGCTGACTATGACGTCACGTTAGCTAATATGGTGACAACGATGTTATCACATTTCAGGAGAAGACCCATATGCAGACAGTGTTGAAGTAACAAAAGTTTATTACAAAAACCGGGGGCAGGCAAATGACAGATCAAGGGCAGGCAGAGGTCAGTAATCCAGATCAGAGTCCAAAAGGTACAGAACGGCAGGCAGTCTCAGGGTCAGGGCAGGCAGAGGTCAATAATCCAGGGTGGTGTGACAAGGTACAGAACGGCAGGCAGGCTCAGGGTCAGGGCAGGCAGAGGTCAATAATCCAGGGTGGTGTGACAAGGTACAGAACGGCAGGCAGGCTCAGGGTCAGGGCAGGCATAATGGTCAAAACCGGGATAACTAGAAAACAGGAACTTGAGCAAGGGGTAAACCGCTGGTAGGCTTGACGAAACAAAACGAACTGGCAACAGACAAACAGAGAACACAAGTATAAATACACTGGAGATAATGGGGAAGATGGGCGACACCTGGAGGGGGGTGGAGACAATCACAAAGACAGGTGAAACAGATCAGGGTGTGACAGATATAGGCTGTTTGTAGAGGTTTGGCTTGGAAAGGTTTTTTCGCCTGGTCACATACAGCTGATTTGTTGTGTTTTGAAGTCCACAAGCGAAGGGAAGAGAAAGAATACAACGTGGCTGTTATGAGAGTGAACTCTGTTTATGCATGATCAGGGGTGTATTCATTCCGCCGATTCTGTTGAAAAACGTTTCTTAAATGGAAGCAAATGGAACAAAATGGGGATAAACATACCAGAATTTGTCCAATAGAAACTCTAATTTGCAACTGTTGGACTAATGATTACACCCTATATCAGCTAGATGCAGGCAAGAGTGTGAAAGGCGGTATTAAATGTCACTGTCTGTCACCTCAAATTTGTCTCTCGACCTGTGTGCACCTACGTTGTAAACTTTCATTCATAGGCTCGGTTGTAGCAACCTCGTGATGGGTATAGGGAAAATTTGAGTATCATGTAGTAACCTAAACCTATCGCTGTTACATTGAACTGGGTGAATGGAATATGAAGGAGAGTCATCCAAAATGCGGTAATAGAAATAAGGCCATGCTCATTAACAAAATAATTGTCCTCCCTCATCTTAAATGGCACTGACCGCCACTGGTACTGAACAATACTCTACTCTACTGGACTCTACTGTACTGAACTATACTGTACTGAAACTACTGTAGTGTACCGAACTATACTAAAGTTTACTCTACTGGATCTTGTTTTTCCCCATTTAAACTGGTCTGGATCTGGTCATGGTCTTGATACACTGGTCCTTGGTCTGGGTCTCAGAAAGTCGACTCATATTCCTGAGGATGTGGCAAATTTCCTCATGCTGAGTCAAACAGATAAAGAGATATAAACAGGTGCCCATTATAGCGCCACTGTGTGGTTGATCTGAATGTGCTTAGACATGTTGAGTCTTGACAGTGTTTTGAATTTGTGTACCAAGTTTTGTTACAATAGGAATATCAGTGTAGGAGTTATATGCCAGACCACACCCACATTCATCTTTATTGGTCAGTAGCAGACTTTTTGACATGCTATCCTGGAAAAAACCATTTGTGAGAGTTTGGTCCATAGATGTAATGTATGAAGTATTGTGCAGATCGGTCATTCGGTGCCAGAGGAGTAGTGTTTTAAACTACATTTAAAATAGCGGAAAATCCATCATGGCGGACCTTATAGATCCTTGAGGCAAATTTGTTCCTTGTTATGAGAGGGACATATATACCAATTTTCAGGACTCTAGCTCAAACAGTGTGAGGGGCATGAGTTTTCAAAGTTTGCATTTTCAGTCGTTTGTTATCGCGCCACCATGTGGCCAATTGGCATGGCAACGCATGAGAGGGTGTGGCCCTTGACCATCATGCAGGGTTGCAACCTTCTAGGCCTTACCATCTCATGGGAATTTGCATTTTTTCACCAATCTGTAGAAGGAAAATAATAAGAATCAAAGCCAGCAAGCGGTACCGGAGCACCAAGTCTAGGTCCAAAAGACTTCTCAACAGCTTCTACCCCCAAGCCATAAGACTCCTGAACAGCTAATCATGGCTACCCGGACTACTGTTATTTTATTTTACTACTGCTCTTTTTTTCTCAACACTTTTTTTGTTGTTGTTTTATTTTACTTTTTTATTAAAAAATAAATGCACTGTTGGTTAAGGGCTGTAAGTAAGCATTTCACTGTAATGTCTGCACCTGTTGTATTCGGCACATGTGGCCAATAAAATTCGATTTGCTTTGATTTGAACAAATACAATAAGGTTTCATCAGCTTCGCTGCTGAACCCCTAAAAATAATATGGAAGAACATGCATGAATGTATGAATGAATTGCAGGTTCTAGTCTTGACTCCATATCTTGGTCTTACAGGTCACTTTTATTAGCAGGTCACTTTTATCCAAAGCAACCTAGTCTTGCATAATTTTTTATTACATTTGGGTGTTCCCGGGAATTGAACCCACTATCCTGGCATTGTCCAATTGTTTTCTTGGTGACTATGGTCCCAGCTTTCTTGAGATCATTGACAAGATCCTCCAGTGTAGTTCTGGGCTGATTCCTCACCGTTCTCATGATCATTGCAACTCCACGAGGTGAGATCTTGCATGGAGCCCCAGGCCGCGGGAGATTGACAGGTCTTTTGTGTTTCTTCCATTTGCGAATAATCGCACCAACTGTTGTCACCTTCTCACCAAGATCCTTGGCGATGGTCTTGTAGCCCATTCCAGCCTTGTGTAGGTCTACAATCTTGTCCCTGACATCCTTGGAGAGCTCTTTGGTCTTGGCCATGGTGGAGAGTTTGGAATCTGATTGATTGATTGCTTCTGTGGACAGGTGTCTTTTATACAGGTAGCAAACTGAGATTAGGAGCACTCCCCTTAAGAGTGTGCTCCTAATCTCAGCTCGTTACCTTTATAAAAGACACCTGGGAGCCAGAAATCGTTCTGACTGAGAGGGGGTCAAATACTTATTTCCCTAATAAAAATGCAAATTTTAAACATTTTTGACATGCTTTTTTCTGGATTTTTTTGTTGTTATTCTGTCTCTCACTGTTCAAATAAACATACCATTAAAATTATAGACGGATCATTTCTTTGTCAGTGGGCTTTTTATACATCTGAAACCAGCAGGATGAATGTATCACACTACCACAATAACAATTAGCAGTACATACAGTTGAAGCTGGAAGTTTACATACACTTAGGTTGGAGTCATTAAAACTCGTTTTTTTTCAACCACTCCACAAATTTCTTGTTAACAAACTATAGTTTTGGCAAGTCGGTTAGGACATCTACTTTGTGCATGACACAAGTAATTTTTCCAACAATTGTTTACAGACAGATTATTTCACTTATAATTCACTGTATCACAATTCCAGTGGGTCAGAAGTTTACATCCACTAAGTTGACTGTGCCTTTAAACAGCTTGGAAAATTCCAGAAAATGATGTCATGGCTTTAGAAGCTTCTGATAGGCTAATTTGTCACGCTCGTCTAATGAGGGAGACCAAGGCGCAGCGTTGCGAGTGAACATATTCTATTTATTAAATGCTCACACGAACAAAACAATAAACAACGAATGCGTGACGTCTATGGTACAACACGAACACACACGAACAAAATCCCACAACCCGAAAGAAAAACAGACAGATTAAATATGGCTCCCAATCAGAGACAATCAGCCGACAGCTGACACTCGTTGCCTCTGATTGGGAGTCACACCGGCAAACATAGAAAATAGACAACCTAGAACACCCACCAAAGAAACAGAAAACATAGAATGAACACACCCTGGCTCAACATAATGAGTCCCCGAGCCAGGGTGTGACAGTACCCCCCCCTAAAGGCGCGGACTGCGACCGCGCCTAAATACGAGCAAAAACAGGGGAGGGCTGGGTGGGCATTCCTCCTCGGCGGCGGCTCCGGCTCCGGGCTTGATCCCCACTTCCTCTCCAACCCCCCAAAGTATCCCTGGTCCTGTCTAGCCCTGCTGGCCGGAGCCGGACTGACGACACGCGCCCCTGGCTTGGTGCGTGGAACAGGAACGGACCGGACCGGGCTGACGATACACACCCCTGGCTTGGTGCGTGGAGCAGGAATGGACCGGAATGGGCTGGCGACGCGCACCACAGATTTGGTGCGGAGAGCAGGAACGAGCCGGACAGGGCTGACGAAACGCACCACAGACTTGGTGCGGGGAGCAGGAACAGGCCGGGCTGGGCTGGCGACGCGCACCACAGGTTTGGTGCGGGGAGCAGGAACAGGCCGGGCCGGGCTGGCGACGCGCACCACAGACTTGGTGCGGAGAGCAGGAACGGGCCGGACCGGGCTGGCGACGCGCACCACAGGTTTGGTGCGGGGAGCAGGAACAGGCCGGGCCGGGCTGGCGACGCGCACCACAGACTTGGTGCGGAGAGCAGGAACGGGCCGGACCGGGCTGGCGACGCGCACCACAGGTTTGGTGCAGGGAGCAGGAACAGGCCGGGCCGGGCTGGCGACGCGCACCATAGGCTCGGTGCGGGAAGCAGGAACAGGCCGGGCCGGGCTGACGACACGCACCACAGGCTCGATGCGAGGAACAGGAACAGGCCGGACCGTACTGGGGACACACACCACTGGCCCTACGCAGGGATCAGGAACGGGCCGGACCGGACTGGTAACACACCCCAGTACCTCTCGCCGTGCCTCCACACTTTCCCTCTCCTCTGTGACCAGTGGCCCCCTTAACCTGGCGGCCTCCTCTTCACACCCGCTGGACCGCTCCCTCGCGGCCTCCTGCTGCCCCGTCGTCCACGTCGTGAGCCCCCCCCTAAAAAATTTCTGGGGGTCTCTCCTCCCCGTGGGCCAGGCCTCCATCGTTCTCGCCCACCTCTCGCTCCTCTGTCTCCAACCCTCGTCACTCAGCTCCTCAATGGGCTTGACCCAGTCGAAGCTCTTGATCCATTGCTCCATAGACCAGCCTCTCTTCTCTTCACTTAGCGGGACCCAGCCGAAACTCCTACTCCACTGATCCCAGGTCCTTCCTCTCTCCTCCTCACGCTGCTTGGTCTGGTACTGGTGGGATTTTCTGTCACGCTCGTCTAATGAGGGAGACCAAGGCGCAGCGTTGCGAGTGAACATATTCTATTTATTAAATGCTCACATGAACAAAACAATAAACAACGAATGCGTGACGTCTATGGTACAACACGAACACACACAAACAAAATCCCACAACCCGAAAGAAAAACAGACAGATTAAATATGGCTCCCAATCAGAGACAATCAGCCGACAGCTGACACTCGTTGCCTCTGATTGGGAGTCACACCGGCAAACATAGAAAATAGACAACCTAGAACACCCACCAAAGAAACAGAAAACATAGAATGAACACACCCTGGCTCAACATAATGAGTCCCCGAGCCAGGGTGTGACATAATTGACATCATTTGAGTCAATTGGAGGTGTACCTGTGGATGTATTTCAAGGCCTACCTTCAAACTCAGTGCCTCTTTGGTTGACATAATTGGAAAACCAAAAGAAATCAGCCAAGACCTTAGACCTGGTTCATCCTTGGGAGCAATTTCCAAACGCCTGAAGGTACCACGTTCATCTGTACAAACAATAGTACGCAAGTACAGTGAGGGAAAAAAGTATTTGATCCCCTGCTGATTTTGTACGTTTGCCCACTGACATAGAAATGATCAGTCTATAATTTTAATGGTAGGTTTATTTGAACAGTGAGAGACAGAATAACAACAAAAAAATCCAGAAAAACGCATGTCAAAAATGTTATAAATTGATTTGCATTTTAATGAGGGAAATAAGTATTTGACCCACTCTCAATCAGAAAAATGTCTGGCTCCCAGGTGTCTTTTATACAGATAACGAGCTGAGATTAGGAGCACACTCTTAAAGAGAGTGCTCCTAATCTCAGTTTGTTACCTGAATAAAAGACACCTGTCCACAGAAGCAATCAATCAATCAGATTCCAAACTCTCCACCATGGCCAAGACCAAAGAGCTCTCCAAGGATGTCAGGGACAAGATTGTAGACCTACACAAGGCTGGAATGGGCTACAAGACCATCGCCAAGCAGCTTGGTGAGAAGGTGACAACAGTTGGTGCGATTATTCGCAAATGGAAGAAACACAAAAGAACTGTCAATCTCCCTCGGCCTGGGGCTCCATGCAAGATCTAAAATTGTGGAGTTGCAATGATCATGAGAACGGTGAGGAATCAGCCCAGAACTACACGGGAGGATCTTGTCAATGATCTCAAGGCAGCTGGGACCATAGTCACCAAGAAAACAATTGGTAACACACTATGCCGTGAAGGACTGAAATCCTGCAGCGCCCGCAAGGTCCCCCTGCTCAAGAAAGCACATATACAGGGCCGTCTGAAGTTTGCCAATGAACATCTGAATGTTTCAGAGGAGAACTGGGTGAAAGTGTTGTGGTCAGATGAAACCAAAATGGAGCTCTTTGGCATCAACTCAACTCGCCGTGTTTGGAGGAGGAGGAATGCTGCCCATGAGCCCAAGAACACCATCCCCACCGTCAAACATGGAGGTGGAAACATTATGCTTTGGGGGTGTTTTTCTGCTAAGGGGACAGGACAACTTCACCGCATCAAAGGGACAATGGACGGGGCCATGTACCGTCAAATCTTGGTTGAGTACCTCCTTCCCTAAGCCAGGGCATTGACAATGGATCGTGGATGGGTATTCCAGCATGACAATGACCCAAAACACACGGCCAAGGCAACAAAGGAGTGGCTCAAGAAGAAGCACATTAAGGTCCTGGAGTGGCTTAGCCAGTCCCATAGAAAATCTGTGGAGGAAGCTTAAGGTTCGAGTTGCCAAACGTCAGCCTCAAAATCTTATTGACTTGGAGAAGATCTGCAAAGAGGAGTGGGACAATATCTCTCCTGAGATGTGTGCAAACCTGGTGGCCAACTACAAGAAACATCTGACCTCTGTGATTGCCAACAAGGGTTTTGCCATGGGGTCAAATACTTGTTTCCCTCATTAAAATGCAAATCAATCTATAACATTTTTGACATGCATTTTTCTGGATTTTTTTGTTGTTATTCTGTCTCTCACTGTTCCAATAAACCTACCATTAAAATTATAGACTGATCATTATTTCTTTGTTAGTGGGCAAACGTACAAAATCAGCAGGGGATCAAATACTTTTTTCCCTCACTGTATAAACACCATGGGACCACTCAGCTGTCATACCGATCAGGAAGGAGACTTGTTCTGTCTCCTAGAGATGAACATACTTTGGTGCGAAAAGTGCAAATTAATCCCAGAAAAACAGCAAAGGACCTTGTGAAGATGCTGGAGGAAACAGGTACAAAAGTATATATATCCACAGTAAACGAGTCCTTTATCGACATAACCTGAAAGGCTGCTCAGCAAGGAAGAAGCCACTGCTCCAAAACCGCCATAAAAAAGCCAAGACTGCGGTTTGCAACTGCCCATGGGGACAAAGATCGTACTTTTGGGAGAAATGTCCTCTGGTCTGATGAAACAAAAATATAACTGTTTGGCCATAATGACCATCGTTATGTTTGGAGGAAAACGGGGGTACAAAAGTACAGGTACAAAAGTATATATATCCACAGTAAACGAGTCCTTTATCGACATAACCTGAAAGGCTGCTCAGCAAGGAAGAAGCCACTGCTCCAAAACCGCCATAAAAAAGGCAAGACTGCGGTTTGCAACTGCCCATGGGGACAAAGATCGTACTTTTGGGAGAAATGTCCTCTGGTCTGATGAAACAAAAATATAACTGTTTGGCCATAATGACCATCGTTATGTTTGGAGGAAAACGGGGGTTCATGAGGAAGGAAAATTATGTGGATATATTGAAGCAACATCTCAAGACATCAGTCAGGAAGTTAAAGCTTGGTCGCAAATGGGTCTTCCAAATAGACAATGATCCCAAGCATACTTCCAAAGTTGTGGCAAATGGCTTAAGGACAACAAAGTCAAGGTATTGGAGTGGCCATCACTTTTTTTACTTGCTAGATAATTACGTGTGCAGCCAGATGTTCACCACAAACACTGCTAGCTAGCCTAGATTTCCTCAACCAAGACCAGCCCCTCACAACACAAACTGTAGCTAATAAAACAAATTGTCTTGCCAAGAAACAATTAGCTATGTTGAATCTAAACCCGGCCAATGCACATGCAAGTAGTGCATCGGCTGTGCATTGAAGTAAGTGTACACATGCTAATTAGCTAGATCAACACACAAGATAGACATGTCACTGTTTGAGCATCCAGAAAAAATTCCAGCCCTTAACTTATGATGCATTAATTCAGTACACCCTCCTATGTCAATGCAATTTCCTTCATGCCATTTTAATCAACATTTGCGCTGACTGATCAACAGTGTCAAGCTACTTTTCAGTGTGTTCCCAAAAATCAGAACCCAGTAAGCAAAATGACGTTTAAAATGTATTTTTCAGACGTTGAAGTTAGGTTCATTTTAGGTTCTGAATGAAAGGTGAAAATAATTTTACTGTAATGACTGCACTCTGCTGTGTTCTACTGCAGAGGTTCTCAAACCTCTCCTCGGGGACCCCCAGACGTTTTGCTGTAGCTCTGAACTAGCTATTCAAGAGCTTGAGGATTAGTTGACAAGTTTAAATCAGGTGTACTAGCTCTAGAATAGATCAATTACATGGAACGGCCTGGGGTCCTCATGGAGAGGTATGAGAACAACTACTCCACTGTACTGTCCTGTCCAAACTTGTGAAACATAGATGTCTATGATTGGTTCAGATTTGGTCCAGTCCAGACCAGACCAAATCTGAACCAATCATAGACGTCTATGTTTTGGCCAAATCAAGATCGGTCCAGACCGGACCATATCTGAACCAATCATAGACGTCTATGTTTTGGCCAAATCAAGATCAGTCCGGACCGGACCAAATCTAAACCAAACACAGACATCTATGATCTGGACCAGACCAAAAATCCACGGATGAGATTCATTAAAACCACACCACTTCAATACAGCTCTGACTTTTTCATATCAGGTTAAAATTTACGCAGCAGGTTGGGATAATTAATTTAGGCGGTTATTAGAATTAGGTTAAGGTTAGGAAAAGGGTTAGGGTTAGCCAAAATGCTCTCCTAACCTGTTATGAAAAGTAACTAGTATCAAATTGGCGTGTTTTTAGTGTTCCGTGGACGTTGAAATCAAGGCCAGTCCGCACCAAGAAAAGACGTCCGGTCCAGACAGGACCAAAAAGACATCTGAAAGACATCGGTGTAGGTCCCCTTAGTGGGAAGTAGCCATCAACAAGTAAAAAACTGAAGGGGGAACTGGGGGGACTTCCCTGGATTATTAATTGTTTTTATTACCAAATGCTCACTCAGCTAACTTATTCAGTACTTTGAGAGTCACTTACAGTAACGGTTATTTCCGTAATGTAAAGCAGCTGTTGATATTTACCCCCTCCCCTCTTTAAAGGGAGCCATATGTTTTGCATAAATACAAATAGCCATGTTTATGAAGTAATAGCCAAGGCCCGGTTTCCCTATAGCGATGGAACTTAAGCTTATGAGTGTTTTAACGATGCATCGTGTGTTTAATGGCCGAAAAACTCAAATGCGTTTCTCAAAACACCACGTAGGGAGAACTTTCAATAAGTGAGTCGTTCGAGCATGTGTCGATACTGATAGGATCGAAAGAAGAGCAGCTCCGCTATCGGATCAGCGGTCTCAATTTCAATATTACCTTGACATTAGATACTGACGACGGATCAGCTCCTAGAAAGAAATGATCACCTGGGCTGCAAATATGGAGGCGGCTTATTCTAATGCTTAGGCTATGCACTAAATCAAATATTTGGCTCATGATTGTGCACATGTTGTTTGACATACACATCCTGAAATAGAGGCATAAATTACAGACAATAGCCTAGAATTAGCTAAATGGAACTCAATTGATTAAAGATGAAATTGTTCAATATGATTGAAATATAAAGGCCTATGTAGCCTACCTTATTTATATTTTAATGCAGTCATCTCGGTTTTCATTTGAATCTTCTTTTTACCCTTTGCCTTTATAACAATTGCAAAGACATTGGCAACTTAGTACTGTAGTCAACTTCGTTCTGAAATTATCGGCGGTCACAGAGAGACAGAAACATCTTGATTCTATGTTTAGCGGAGCTGCAGCTAACGACTCAGTTAGCTGTTCTACGAGTGGTATGAGGCTGTTTTTGTTTTTTCAAGTGCAACTTTAGTAACAATGGTTTTGGGAAACAGCTCTGAGATTTAACGATGTGCCTACGAATGTTCTAACGATTAACTCAGCCTTAAAAAGCTTTTGGGAAACCGGGCCCTGGAAAATAAATTATGTGGGACAAAACACATCACATTTATTTTTAATATCATTTGATGCGCAAATGACATTTTCGAAAGACACCCTTTTCATGTGGAAATGTTGTATAATTTTGTATAATCACTACATTTTAATTAGGCTGTATGTATTTTTATATATAGGCCTATTGTAAATGTGTATTATTGTAGCATCACCATCTCTATAACTTTAAGCTACATATTCATTTGACAGCGGTAATGAACTGGCCATTAATCAGCACAGCAATTGATAAAACAGGACCATGTTTGCAAAACAAGTGTTTCTGAGCTTCTGTAAATATTACACAGGTAAGCTAACGGTTACAGAAATCAGGAATGGAGACAGGCTGTATAGACCTCTCTATATGAGTGACTGTCCAACACAACATCACACCACCGATGCCTTGAGATGGAGGAAATCATACCTTGAAGCAGAACCCAGAGTGTCAGAGTGAGCAATGAGATGTCGGCTACCCTCAGCTATGATGTGGGCATGTACATTAATGGTCTGTCTTCTGTCTGTACTGGGTCTGAAGTACAAATGTAGGCCGATGATACAGTTATTTATGTGCATGCAAAGAGCAAACAACAAGCTGCACAAAAACTCACTACTGCAATGGTCCATGTTACAAAGTGGCTCAGTGACTCATGTTTGCATCTCAATGTGAAAAAAACAGTCTGCATGTTCTTCACAAAGAGGGAAGCTACTGAGCCAGATGTCTATGTGTCAGGGGAGGAGCTCCAGGTGGTATCTGATTTTAATTACCTTGGCATCATACTTGATTCCAGCCACTCTTTCAAAAAGCAGGTGAAAAAAATTACTTAAATAACCAAATTCAACCTAACTAATGTCCAATACATACGAAATTGTTTGATTACATAGGCAGCTGTCACGATCGTTTACGGATGAGATGGACCAAGGCGCAGCGTGATATGCGTACATCTTTTATTTCGTACACAACACTAACAAAAACAACAAACGATACGTGAAGTCCTGAGGTTATACACACCAAACCAAACGGAACAAGATCCCACAAAATAACAGTGCCAAACAGGCTGCCTAAGTATGGTCCCCAATCAGAGACAACAAGCTACAGCTGCCTCTGATTGGGAACCACCCTGGCCAACATAGATATACACGAACTAGAACACAAACCTAGAAAACTAAACAATAGAAAATCCACACCCTGGCTCAACATTTAATAGTCCCCAGAGCCAGGGCGTGACAGTACACCGCCCCAAAGGCACGGACTGCGACCGCGCCAACCAAACACAACAGGGGAGGGGCCGGGTGGTTATTCCGCCTCGGAGGCGGATCCGGCTCCGGGCGTGACCACCACTCTATCTCTACCCCCCCGTAGCGCCCCTGGTCTGGCCCCGCTGGCCGGAGCTGGACTGGACACCGGTGGAGCGGATTGCTCTGGCTCCGGTGTGGAGCAGCTGACCGGTGCCGGACCAGGCACCGGTGGAACAGGCACGGACCGTGCCGGACTGACGACGCGCACCACTGGCTTGGTGCGGGGAGCAGGAACGGGCCGGACCGGGCTGACGACGCGCACCATTGGCTTGGTGCGGCGAGCAGGTACAGGCCGGACCGGGCTGGCGACGCGCACCACTGGCTTGGTGCGGGGAGCAGAAACGGGCCGGACGACGCGCACCATTGGCTTGGTGCGGGGAGCAGGAACAGGCCGGACCGGGCTGGCGACGCGCACCACTGGCTTAGTGCGGGGAGCAGGAATGGGCCGGGCCGGACTGTCGACGCGCACCACTGGCTTGGTGCAGGGAGCAGGAACGGGCCGGGCTGGACTGGGAACATGC
Source organism: Coregonus lavaretus (assembly GCF_964263955.1). Classification (NCBI taxonomy): domain Eukaryota; kingdom Metazoa; phylum Chordata; class Actinopteri; order Salmoniformes; family Salmonidae; genus Coregonus; species Coregonus lavaretus. The sequence goes on along the minus strand of NC_140007.1, from coordinate 3,932,804 downwards.
ACCATTGGCTTGGTGCGGGGAGCCGGAACGGGCCGGGCCGGACTGTGGAGGCGGACTGGAGGTCTGGAGCGGAGAGCTGACACAACCCATCCTGGCTGAATGCCTATCTCCACACAATATGTGTGAGGCATCAGCACAGGACGTACAGGGCTGTGCACTCGTACTGGCGCTACAGCACGTGGCACTGGCGCAGGATATCCGGGACCGAGGAGGGGTACTGGAGGCCACGAGCGTTGAGCCGGCACACTCCGTCCTGGCTGCATGCCCACCTTAGTACGACACGTGCGTGGTGCTAGCACAGGACGTACAGGACTGTGCCGGAACACTCGCGGCACAGTACGTGGCTCCGCATAACACGGAGCCTGCCCAGTCTCACGCTTCCTAGCCTGAGTACGGGGAGTTGGCTCTGCTCTAACTCTAGGCTCCGCCAACCACCCTTTCAGCCCCCCCAAAAAATTTTATTGGGGCTGTCTCTCGGGCTTCCTCCTCGGCCGGTACCCTCTGTGTTGCCGCTGCTCCTCTCTGCAGCGCGCCTCCACAGTCTCCTCCCAAGGACGGCGATCCATTCCGGCCTGGATCTCTTCCCAAGTCCAGGATCCCTTCCCGTCCAGGATCTCCTCCCAAGTCCAGGCTGTCCGTTCCTGGACACGCTGCTTGGTCCTCCTTTGGTGGGATCTTCTGTCATGATCGTTTACGGATGAGACGGACCAAGGCGCAGCGTGATATGCGTACATCTTTTATTTCGTACACAACACTAACAAAAACAACAAACGATACGTGAAGTCCTGAGGTTATACACACCAAACCAAACGGAACAAGATCCCACAAAATAACAGTGCCAAACAGGCTGCCTAAGTATGGTCCCCAATCAGAGACAACAAGCTACAGCTGCCTCTGATTGGGAACCACCCTGGCCAACATAGATATACACGAACTAGAACACAAACCTAGAAAACTGAACAATAGAAAATCCACACCCTGGCTCAACATTTAATAGTCCCCAGAGCCAGGGCGTGACAGCAGCAAAATTGTACTTCAATGCTATGATACTCCCCCACTTAACATACGGCTTGACTAGTTGGGCCCAAGCTTGCTGTACAACATTAAAACCCATTCAGTCTGTCTACAAACAGGCTCTCAAGGTGCTTGATAGAAAGCCCAATAGCCATCATCACTGTTTCATCCTCAGAAAGCATGAGCTCCTGAGCTGGGAAAATCTTGTGCGATACACAGATGCATGTCTGGCCTGGCTCCCCCACACACTTAGAACTTTTGTCAAACAGAAAACCCAAACCCATGACAGCAGATCCAAAAGGTCTGCTATGAGAGGTGACTGTATAGTTCCCTTAAGGAAAAGCACCTTTAGTCAAACGGCTTTCTCTGTGAGAGCTTCCCCTGTCTGGAATACACTGCCATCAGACACACATAACTGTACCACCTATCGCACCTTCACAAAAAACATAAAGACAAGACAATCAGACATATGAACATAACCCCTAGCTGTGTATTGCGGCTTTCCATGTTATCTGTGGTCTGTAGCTTGTGAGGTGAGTAAACACTGTTTGTTGCTTTTAGGTATTTTGTTTTGTTGCTTTTTGTGCTATTGCTCTGTCTGTCTGTGTGCTACGTGTTGCTTGTCCTATGTTGGCTAAAACCGGCACTTTTACTAAAATGTTGATTAATGTGCACTGTCCCTGGAAAAATAAACTCAGTAAAGTAAAGTTAAAAAAATTACTTGAAAAGGTAGTGGAATGGGATTAGTGTGGTGTGTGAAGAATCCAATAATTTAATTTGTATGCGGTGCAAATCACATTTTTGTGGGAGCACCTCCTCTAAGAGTACAAATTAGGCTGTTTGAGAAGGTTTGAATCCTAAGAAACCTGCATACACATTGTTTGAAGTACAATAGACCAACATAGCTATTGCAGTAGGTAAAAAGCTGCATGCTGGAAAACCTTGGTAGAGCATGGATGGAGTAGGCATTGTTGTGCTAGTGAATTTACTTTCTTTTTCGGCTTCAGACCAATGCCTACTTCGCACTTAAAACATAATCCTCACAATTATAATAGGGTTCCAGCCTCTTCGGGTCTTGGACCACCTAATAATAATAATCCTAGCAATTATAATAGCGTTCTAGTCCCTTCAAGACTTGGACACATAATAATAAGAGTATGTAAGAAGTCTAGAGTTGTGCTTTGCCTTCAGCAAGCACACCTAATTATGTTCAATATGATTGAGCCTTCTATATCCCTGTCATGTTAGCTGTAACGTATTGGCATTGAAAACAGAAGATCGAATACTCCTTTCTCCTCTGTTGTTTCAATGTTATGTCTTAAATACAGACTCATTATTAGTGTGTCCTTACTGGAAGCTTTGTTATCGCTCCAAGCTCAATGGATCAATGAAGGTGCATTTTCCTGGCTATTTGTTACCTTAGCAAACCCTCCCTGACTAGCTTAACTGGGAAGATGCTAGGAGAGGAGTGCTGTTGTCCTCTTCCAAGGACACTTCTCTTTGTTTCTCGGCATCATACTCACTAATCATTGCTAAATAAATGATTTATCCTCACAGGACTTCCTTTGTGTGTGTGTGTGTGTTGGTGAGTGTGTGTGTGTATGTGTGTGTGTGTGTGTGTGTGTGTGTGTGTGTGTGTGTGTGTGTGTGTGTGTGTGTGTGTGTGTGTGTGTGTGTGTGTGTGTGTGTATGTATAGTCCTAATGGAAAGGCATGCACGGAGGCCACATTGACCACAGAGATCATAATTGAGTTTAGCATGTGTGGATAAGAAAGAAAAATGTTGATTTACATGGCCTATTTTGAAACTTTTTCTTTCCTTGCACTGTCACTAATTTCAATCATTTATTTTTACAAGAAATGAAAATGACAAAATGAGTTCACAATGAGGTTCCAGCTTAAAGATAAAAACACATTTCGAGGAAAGTTTATTTCTCATTACATACCTAATGTAACTGAAATATTGTGTATGTGCATGTAGGTGTGTCCGTGTGGGCATGAGTGCATGTATGTACTCGTGAGTGCACGTGTGCGTATGTGTGTGTGTGTATGTGGGTGCGTGCTTGTGTGATCCATCAATGGGCCTTATTTGTGTAACCCATTTGTATGGCGGAACATCGGATTGACTGTCTCCTTCACCCTCTCTCATAACCTCTCCTTGTGTATAGACTACAGAGTGTACCGTCAGCTCTCTCAATCAATAGAGCTTCAATTGAATCTGTGATTGGTTTGGGACAGAGTACCCCTGTCTGTCCCTTACCCTCCTCCACATTCAACCCCATTCACCCATCGACACACACAGTCTGCGTCTCAAATAGCAATCTATTCCCTATATAGTGCACTGCATCTGACCAGGCCCCTATGTGGTATGAGTCCATGGTAGCCCACAGTCCACCCACCTGGTAATAGGTTTTTACAGTGGGGATGTACAGATAACTGCCAAAATAAAGGAAACATCACCATAAAGTGTCTTAATAGGGCGTTGGGCCTCTACCAGCCACACTCTTAGAAAAAAGGGTTCCTATAGAACCATAAAGGGTTCTATTGCTTGCTTCATATATGGAACCCCTAAAAATTCTATATAGGACCCTTTTCAGAATCCTAAAGGTTCTTCTTCATTGAACCAAAATGGTTCCATATAGAACCCTGCATGGTGCCATTTATGAATTATGGCTACTACTATTATATAGTAATATTTTTTGCGAATAACAAAATGTAATATACAACTAAATAATGGACAAAAGAATATCAGCATAGAATGTATTGTCGTTATTATTATTATAATTTTTTATTTCACCTTTATTTAACCAGGTAAGCCAGTTGAGAACAAGTTCTCATTTACAACTGCGACCTGGCCAAGATAAAGCAAAGCAGTGCGATAAAAACAACAATACAGAGTTACATATGGGGTAAAACATATTAGTTTTATTAGTTACTGTATATGCAACCATAGTTTGGAAATGTGTACTGCTGTTTGTTTGAATGATGGCCCACGTCAACTCTGGCTGACTTCTTTACAATACAATACAGTACTATTTTGTCAATTAGTTACAGCGAACAACACAAATGTGGCTTCTGCTCCATTCTCAACCCCCCCAAACAGCAGACCTCACACATACAGTTCAGACGAGCACAGGTTCAAGCTGCAGCGCAGCACTCCTGGATGGAAAGTATGTTGTGGGGTTAAGGGCCTTCCTCAACGACCCAACGGTAGGTAGATGTTTTGAGGATGTGAACCCAGCAGCCGTCCAGTTTTCAGATCAATTCCACACGTTTTTCCAGCGCCCTGCCACAGGTCCAACTCCTTAGCCGCTTGGCTACCTACCGCCAGTACAGTATGAGTTGTTGGCTGACTGGTTCCAGAGAAGAAGAAAAAAGGAGCATGAGTTAATCTTTAGAAATGAGTTAATCTGCCACAATGAAGACAAAATGCTGTGCAGGCATACACTACATGGTCAAAAGTATGTGGACACCTGCTTGTCTAACATCTCATTCCAAATCATGGGCATTAATATGGACTTGGTCCCCCCTTTGCTGCTATAACTGCCTCCACTCTTCTGGGAAGGCTTTCCACTAGATGTTAGAACATTGTTGCGGGGACTTGCTTCCATTCAGCCACAAGAGCATTACTGAGGTTGGGCACTGATGTTAGGCGATTAGGCCTGGCTCGCAGTTGGCGTTCCAATTCATCCCAAAGGTGGTCGATGGGTTTGAGGTCAGGGCTCTGTGCAGGCCAGTCAAGTTCTTCCACACCAATCTCGACAAACCATTTCTGTATGGACCTCGCCTTGTGAACAGGGGCATTGCATTGCTGAAACAGGAAAGGGTCTTCCCTAAACTGTTGCCACAAAGTTGGAAGCACAGAATCCTCGAGAATGTCATTGTATGCTGTAGCAGTAAGATTTTCTTCACTGGAACTAAGGGGCCTAGCCCGAACCATGAAGAACAGCCCCAGACCATTATTCCTCCTCCACCAAACTTTACAGTTGGCACTATGCATTTGGGCAGGTAGCGTTCTCCTGGCATCCGCCAAACCCAGATTAGTCCATCGGACTGCCAGATGGTGAAGCGTGATTCATCACCCCAGAGAACGCATTTCCACTGCTCCAGAGTCCAATGGCGTTGAGCTTTACTCCACTCCAGACGATGCTTGGCATTGTGCATGGTGATCTTAGGCTTGTGTGCGGCTGCTAGGCAATGGAAACCCATTTCATAAAGCTCCAGACGAACAGTTATTGTGCTGACGTTGCTTCCAGAGGCAGTTTGGAACGCAGTAGTGAGTGTTGCAACCGAGGACAGATTACTTTTACCTGCTGTAGCAGTCGGCAGTCCCATTCTGTGAGCTTGTGTGGCCTACCACTTTGCGGCTGAGCCGTTGTTGCTCCTAGAAGTTTCCACTTCACAATAACAGCACTTACAGTTGACCGGGGCAGCTCTAGTAGGGCAGAAATTTGACGAACTGTCTTGTCTGAAAGGTGGCATCCTATGATGGTGCCACGTTGAAAGTCACTGAGCTCTTCAGTATGGGCCATTCTACTGCCAATGTTTGTCTATAGAGATTGCATGGCTGTGTGCTCGATTTTATACACTTATCAACAAAGGGTGAGGCTGAAATAGCTGAATCCACTCATTTGAAGTGGTCTCCACATACCTTTGACCATGTAGTGTATTATTATTCCTTTGGAGGCTCCCTAAATTTGCCTTTTTTTATTACTATGTCTCTCAGTCTTATCAAATGTATGATTTAGGTCTCCTGCTAAAATAATAGTTCCTGTCTGGATTTGATCTAATATACTGTAGCTTGAATTCTATCTAAAAACACCAGATTTGCCCCTGGTGGGATATACAATGAAATCAATGTGTATTTTTCACCATGTAAGTTACAATTCAACATGTGCTGGGATATATGGGAAAATGGTGTATTCTTATTTATCAGGATGCCTACACCTCTGCTGTTACTACAGTAGGTGGCAGCATAGGCCTCTCCAACCCAGCTCCTCTTTAAATGTTAAATGTATCATTTAAAAAAGATGTAAGTCTTGCAAGAAAACCACATCTGCTGACAATCTCTTTAAGTGTTCGAGAACCGTAGGTTTTTTGTTTTTATTAATGGAGCCCGTTCACATTCCATGTGATAAGTTGGATTTAGTTGGTATTTTCTTGTATAGAATAAAAGTTAACCTTATCTGTTCTGTCTATCATTGAAGAACCAAGTAAAACATTTTAGCAGACATGACTTGCAGACAGACCTCGATTCGAACTTATGTAGCAAAATTTGAAATTTTGTTTTTTACATTGGATAAAAGTAGAGACTCAGAGCTAGAAAATGGTATATCATACACTACAGTTGAGGAACAATGGGAAAGTAATTCTGCTTTGAAAGTTGATAAACCCACTTTTGAGAAAATGTCCCTTGAATGTTTTGGTACACCTACTGGGGAGCTCTTCTTTGTCTACACCCATTCAGCATCGTTCACACCCTCTTAAGCCTTAGCCCAACCCATCTCTTTAAGGATTCATATGCGAGGCCATGTGGTAAACACACGCTATATCAAATAAAATCTACGTTTATTTGTCACATGCACAGGATACAGAAGGTGTAAACGCTACAGTGAAGTGGTTACTTGCAATATCAAAACAGAAAGTGTCCAGATAAAAATATTGTATAAATATTTTATCATTAGTAGATGACGCTTACCCGACACACTTGTCTAAATTGATGGGTCATGTAATGGAAATGTAACCACCCCCCAGCCACATCTAGCTAAGTGGGTGGGTCACTATTGTCTAGACATGTACACATGTTCATGAAATATAATAGATGGCCGTAATCACCCCCTGACACAGCTGGATAATTTGATGGGTCATGATATAATCCGGCCGAAGTGGACTTTTGTTTAGACATGTAGCTAGCTAGGTAACTAGCTAGCTAAACAATGAACCAGCATAATCCCAACTCATACTACTACCAGTACAAACATTATCATAGCTGTAGTATGAATCTGCAGGTAGCTAAAGCTGACAACCTAGATTCAGTGTTAGCTAGCTAACATTAGGCTATAACTGGCAATGCAAATGGTTTTCTGATTCGAATAATATTACTACACAGATCATACACATAACGTTAGCTAGCGAGCCAGCAAGCTAACGTTTGCTAGCTAACTAACAGTATGCTTTAACTTGAAATAAAAACGACTTTCTGACAAAATCTGAAACGCATATCTGAAAATGTAGCTAGACTCTTACCCGTATACATGGATGAATGCTTCACGACAGGCTGGAACCATTTAACTCCATTTTGTTTGTAGCTACATCTTGTTTGGGCAGAATTGTCCAAAATGTGACCAGATTACAATATTCAGAAAGTATTTCAAAACCTACACAAAGCAGGATTCAAAAAATATTCTTACTTCTGTAACAATGTAAAAATGCAAACAACTATTTAGAGACTTGTAGATAACCTCTCTCAATAAGATTTGTACAGACCAGGCCTGAAATAAAATGTAGATATTGATAACAATTCAGTGAATGCAGACAGATAAAGAGAAAATATTCAAAACACAATTTTCAAAAGTACTCAAATTTCCTATAAGATTTGTAGGGCAAATTCATATTTCACACTGTCACTTTAGTGTTTCTATTTAGACTACAACTTGTCATGGAAGTTCTGAAAGCACGGCCCCATCCTTCAAAGTGGCACAGAACACGTAGAGCACCCAAAGGAGGTTCCTACACATCTCCCACTCTGGATGCACACCACACACCCTCTCTTGCGCCTTTCAAACTTTCAAATGATGAGTAACAACTCGATCCACACCCCCTGGTGCTATACTCTTGGCTCCCGCTTCCTGCCACTGTAGCCATCAAGAAAGTGAATGCACAAGCTGCATTTTGAATGCCTTCAGGCACCAGCACCTGCACTTTTCGGATCCAAATTCAACAAATGAGACAGACAAATTGTACAAAGTAAGCTGTGTGGTGCAAGGGTGAATGGTGAGACTTGAGGCAGACGCACTCCATGGAAACGTAGGCTCCCCTCTCTGGTGTGCTCTCCCTCTTCTTCATCCTCACCCTCTTCCTTCTCCTCTCCCTCTCCATGTTCCTCTTCCTCTCCATGTTCATCTCCCTGCACTCTCCTCTCCCCTATCCTCTTCCTCTCTCCCTCCACGCTCCACATCTCTATCCCTCCAATCATCTCTAACTCCTCTTCCTCCCTGTCTTCTGCTGCTGAGCCCTGACTCACCATATCACTTCCCTCGCTTTCACTGACCTAGAGGAACAGAGTGAGAGAGAAAGAGGATACAATTGTAGTCAGGATCATAATCTCTCTCTCTTTCACTCAAACACTCTCTCTCTCTCCCTTCCTCTCTTTCTCTTTCACAGCCATACACATACTCTCTAATAATCAACTCTTAGGGGTTTCCATAATAAATGGTGTGTTACAGTTACAACACGCCTCCCATCACACACACACACACACACACACACACACACACACACACACACACACACACACACACACACAGTATAATCGTATGGTACCCCAGGAAGCATAGCTGCTGTATGTGCAATAGCTAATGGGAATCCTAGTAAACTAAACTAAATCATGATGCTATACAGCACTTTCATTCAATCAATCAAATCCCATTACACACAAACACACACACACACACATATACAGCACTTCAAATCAAATTGTATTTGCGCTGAATACAACAGGTGTAGATGTCACGATCGTCGGATACACAGGACCAAGACGCAGCGTGGAAAGTGAACATACTTATATTTATTAGAGTAATCACACGAACAAAATAACAAATCGATACGTGACATCCTTAGTGCAAAACACAAACCTACACAGGAACAAGATCCCACAAACACTGTGGAAAAACAGACTGTTTAAATATGGTTCCCAATCAGAGACAACCAGCAACAGCTGACACTCGTTGCCTCTGATTGAGAACCACTCTGGCCATAGAAACACAATAACTAGAACTACACCCTAGAAACACAAAACTAGAACAACACAAAGAACACTCACACCCTGGCTCAACATACAAGCGTCCCCAGAGCCAGGGCGTGACAGTACCCCCCCCCAAAGGCGCGGACTCCAACCGCGCCAACAGAACACCACAGGGGAGGGACCGGGTGGGCACTCCGCCTTGGCGGCGGATCCGGCTCCGGGCATGATCCCCACTCCCTCTCTAACCCCCCACAGTACCCCTGGTCCGGTCTGGCCCTGCTGGCCAGAGCTGGACTGAACACTGGTGGAGCGGATTGCTCTAGCTCCGGCGTGGAGCAGCTGACCGGTGCCGGACCAGGCACCGGTGGAACAGGCACGGGCTGTGCCGGACTGACGACGCACACCACTGGCTTGGTGTGGGGAGCAGGAACAGGCCGAGCCGGGCTGGCGACGCGCACCATTGGCTTGGTGCGGGGAGCAGGAACAGGCCGGGCCGGGCTGGCGACGCGCACCATTGGCTTGGTGCGGGGAGCAGGAACGGGCCGGACCGGGCTGGCGACGCGCACCACTGGCTTGGTGCGGGTAGCAGGAACAGGCCGGGCCAGGCTGGCGACGCGCACCATAGGCTTGGTGCGGGGAGCAGGAGCGGGCCGGACAGGGCTGACGAAGCGCACCACTGGCTTGGTGCGGGGAGCAGGAACAGGCCGGGCCGGGCTGGCGACGCGCACCATAGGCTTGGTGCGGGGAGCAGGAGTGGGCCGGACCGGGCTGACGAAGCGCACCACTGACATGGTGCGGAGAGTAGGAATGGACCGGGCCGGGCAGGCGACGCGCACCACTGACTTGGTGCGGGGAGCAGGAACAGGCCGGGCCGGGCTGGCGACGCGCACCATAGGCTTGGTGCGGGGAGCAGGAACAGGCCGGGCCGGGCTGACGAAGGGCACCACTGACTTGGTGCGGAGAGCAGGAATGGACCGGGCCGGGCAGGCAACGCGCACCACTGACTTGGTGCGGGGAGCAGGAACAGGCCGGGCCGAGCTGACGAAGCGCACCACTGACTTGGTGCGGAGAGCAGGAATGGACCGGGCCGGGCTGGCGACGCGCACCACTGACTTGGTGCGGGGAGCAGGAACAGGCCGGGCCGGGCTGGCGACGCGCACCATAGGCTTGGTGCGAGGAGCAGGAACAGGCCGGACTGGGCTGGCGACGCGCACCACAGGCTCGGTGCGAGGGACAGGAACAGGCCGGACCGTACTGGGGACACACACCACTGGCCCTACGCGGGGATCAGGAACGGGCCGGACCGGACTGGTAACACACCCCAGTACCTCTCGCCGTGCCTCTACACTTTCCTTCCCCTTTGTGACCAGTGGCCCCCGTAACCTGGCGGCCTCCTCTGCCAACCCGCTGGACCGCTCTATCGCAGCCTCCTGCTGCCCCGTCGTCCACGGCGTGAGTCCCCCCCTAAAAATTCTGGGTGTCTCTCCTCCCCGTGGACCAGGCCTCCCTATCTCTTGCCAGACTCTCACCCCACTGCTCCAAAGTCCAACCTCTCTGCTCTTCACTTGGCTTGGCCCAGTCGAGGTTGCAACGGAGATCCGCTAGAGATTCCCCTGGCGATGGCTCCTGGACACGCTGCTTGGTCCAGTTTTGGTGGGATGTTCTGTCACGATCGTCGGATACAGAGGACCAAGGCGCAGCGTGGAAAGTGAACATACTTATATTTATTAGAGTAATCACACGAACAAAATAACAAATCGATACGTGACGTCCTTAGTGCAAAACACAAACCTACACAGGAACAAGATCCCACAAACACTGTGGAAAAACAGACTGTTTAAATATGGTTCCCAATCAGAGACAACCAGCAACAGCTGACACTCGTTGCCTCTGATTGAGAACCACTCTGGCCAACATAGAAACACAATAACTAGAACTACACCCTAGAAACACAAAACTAGAACAACACAAAGAACACTCACACCCTGGCTCAACATACAAGCGTCCCCAGAGCCAGGGCGTGACAGTAGACCTTACCGTGAAATGCTTACTTACAAACCCTTAACCAACAATGCAGTTTTAAGAAAATATAGTTAAGAAAATATTTACAAAATAAACTAAAGTAAAAAATAAAAAAAGCTATACAATAAAATAACAATACCGAGGTTAAATACAGGGGGTACCGAGTCAATGTGTGGGGGTACAGGTTAGTCGAGGTAATTTGTACATGTAGGTAGGGGTGGGGGGGGGGGTCAATGCAAATAGTCCGGGTGGCCATTTGATTAATTGTTCAGCAGTCTTATGGCTTTGGGGTAGAAGCTGTTAAGGAGCCTTTTGGACCTAGACTTGGCGCTCCGGTACCGCTTGCCGTGCGGTAGCAGAGAGAACAGTCTATGACTTGGGTGACTGGAGTCTTTGACAATGTTTTGGGCCTTCCTCTGACACCGCCTAGTATATAGGTCCTGGATGGCAGGAAGCTTGGCCCCAGTGATGTACTGGGCTGCGTTCAATCTTTCAATCAATCATCAATCAAAATTATTTGATAAAGCCCTTAGTGGCCAGATTGTTTCTCAGTTCATTGTGTGCATATATGTTTGTCAGACTGATGGATAAAGCACACAAAAATACTTTCATAAATATGTTCATAGAAGACCAGCAGGGTTATATTATAACCGTAAAGGCTATATATGGTACACTTCAAGACCCATGGTCAGATGACTTAGTTAGCTGGTTGTCTTTGTAGAGGGGGAGTGAGACGATCAAGTGACAGCGTTGTTTGCTCAACTCTCGAAACAAGACAAAACAACCAATTAGTTAGCCGACTATACTGGGTCTACAGTTAAACACTGCTCCACCGCTGATGTGCTCACCTGTATCAACCAGGTGATCGATCATGACAGGACTGAGAGCTATTCCCCAAATTTCATACCATCAAACATCGACAACACCAAACATATATCTGCTGTTTACTTATTTCACTCACCTCCACATCATCATCGCTTTCAAAGTGCAAGGACGTGTCCGAATGCGTATCACCAACCAACATAGATACAGCCTCTTCCACAGTGAAAAGTTGTGGCCGCTTCGGTGCCGTCATTTTGAGTAATGAAGTGATTAAAAAAATAATATATATATATGACATTATACCCTGTTTCCAGTTTCTGGTTGATGACAACAGCTAGGCGAATAAGACAACAGGTTGTTAGCAAGTTAGTTTTTCAATATTAACAAAGATATTATTGTTAGAAAAACAAGGCCGTTCGCGGCCGCTGTAGTAATTTAAAGGAGGAGGGTTCTAAAGGGTTTAAATTAAAGTATAGTGGCTGGTGGGGGTCTACTTGGGGTGAATGGGTCCTCCAAGAGACTGAAATGGGATGAGTGGAAGCCCCACGCACAACTCAGAGAAGTGTCAGATGCCCTCCCAGTTACCCCATTCCTATCCTCCGGATATAGCCCCTCTCCATTCTCACCAATAACCACCATTAAATCTTAGTTGCAATGACAAGTAAGAAATAATAAGTATTCGACATCCTTTCCTAATCTGTCCAGAACTCATATTCATATTCAAATACAATTACATTTTACATCTCTCTCTCTCTCTCTCTCTCTCTCTCTCTCTCTCTCTCTCTCTCTCTCTCTCGCTCTCTCTCTCTCCCTCTCTCTCTCTCGCTTGCTTGCTTGCTCTCGCTCTCACAAACCAAATCCATCCCTCTCCATCACCCCCTACCAGTTATCCCACCTTTACTTCATTCCAGTTGACTACCTCATGAAGCTGGTTGAGAGAGAGAGTGTGCAAAGCTGTCATCAAGGCAAAGGGTGGCTATTTGAAGAATCTCAAATATAAAATATAAACTCAGCAAAAAAAGAATTTTTTCAGCAAACTTAACATGTGTAAATATTTGTATGAACATAACAAGATTCAACAACTGAGACATAAACTGAACAGGTTCCACAGACATGTGACTAACAGAAATGGAATAATGTGTCCCTGAACAAAGGGGGGGGGGGTCAAAATCAAAAGTAAGAGTCAGTATCTGATGTGGTCACCAGCTGCATTAAGTACTGCAGTGAATCTCCTCCTCATGGACTGCACCAGATTTGCCAGTTCTTGCTGTGAGATGTTACCCCACTCTTCCACCAAGGCACCTGCAAGTTCATGGACATTTCTGGGGGGAATGGCCCTAGCCCTCACCCTCCGATCCAACAGGTCCCAGACGTGCTCAGTGGGATTGAGATCTGGGCTCTTCGCTGGCCATGGCAGAACACTGACATTCCTGTCTTGTAGGAAATCACGCACAGAACGAGCAGTACGGCTGGTGGCATTGTCATGCTGGAGGGTCATGTCAGGATGAGCCTGCAGGAAGGGTACCACATGAGGGAGGAGGATGTCTTTCCTGTAACACACAGCGTTGAGATTGCCTGCAATTACAACAAGCTCAGTCCGATGATGCTGTGACACACCGCCCCAGACCATGACGGACCCTCCACCTCCAAATCGATCCCGCTCCAGAGTACAGGCCTCGGTGTAACGCTCATTCCTTCGATGATAAACGCGAATCCGACCATCAAACCTGGTGAGACAAAACCGCGACTCGTCAGTGAAGAGCACTTTTTGCCAGTCCTGTCTGATCCAGCGACGGTGGGTTTGTGGCCATAGGTGATGTTGTTGCCGGTGATGTCTGGTTTGGACCTGCCTTACAACAGGCCTACAAGCCCTCAGTCCAGCCTTTCTCAGCCTATTGCGGACAGTCTGAGCACTGATGGAGGGATTTTGCGTTCCTGGTGTAACTCGGGCAGTTGTTGTTGCCATCCTGTACCTGTCCCGCAGGTGTGATGTTCGGCTCTACCGATCCTGTGCAGGTGTTGTTACACGTGGTCTGCTACTGCGAGGACGATCAGGTGTCCATCCTGTCTCCCTGTAGCGCTGTCTTAGGTGTCTCACAGTACGGACATTGCAATTTATTGCCCTGGCCACATCTGCAGTCCTCATGCCTCCATGCAGCATGCCTAAGGCATGTTCATGCAAATAAGCATGGACCCTGGGCATCTTTCTTTTGGTGTTTTTCAGAGTCAGTAGAAAGGCCTAAGTTTTCATAACTGTGACCTTAATTGCCTACCGTCTGTCAGCTGTTAGTGTCTTAACGGCCGTTCCACAGGTGCATGTTCATTAATTATTTATGGTTAATTGAACAAGCATGGGAAACAGTGTTTAAACCCTTTACAATGAAGATCTGTGAAGCTATTTGGATTTTTACAAATTATTTTTTGAAAGACAGGGTCCTGAAAAAGGGACATTTCTTTTTTTGCTGAGCTTATTTTGATTTGTTTAACACTTTTTTGCTTACTACATGATTCCATATGTGTTATTTTCATAGTTTTTATATCTTCACTATTATTCTGCAATGTTAAAAATAGTAAAAATAAAGAAAAACCCTTGAATGAGTAGGTGTGTCCCAACTTTTGACTGGTAATGTATGTGTGTGTCTGTGTGTGTGTGCGTGCGAGCTTGTGTGCATGTTCGTGTGTGCATGTGAGTTGCCTTGTCTTGTCACAACTCTACACCATGAAAACAACACCAGAAGTCAACTAGTTGCCTAAACCTTTGACACTCAAGTAATTCCAGGTTAAAGGTTTACATAATTAACAAGACTACAAAGTCTCTCTCTCTTTTCTTGTATGAAGGCAGTTTTGCTGTTCAGGGGTGCATTCCGAGTAAACGTTGCCGACTGTTCCACAGCAGTAGCAAAAACGTCAAAGGGAGTGATGATGATCTTGGGCTAGACTCCTGTGTTCCTCTACATCTTGTTCTTCCCTATTCCTCAGTCAGCCCCCCAGGCCCACAGAGATCATCCATTCTCTCTACTGCCTCCCAAACAGGGCCACCACCATGCCAGACTCGGTGTGTGTGTGTGTAATAATAAGAGTATGTAAGAAATCTAGAGTTGTGCTTTGCCTTCAGCAAGCACACCAAATTATGTTCAATATGATTGACCCTTCTATATCCCTGTCATGTTAGCTGTAACGTATTGGCATTGAAAACAGAAGATCGAATACTCCTTTCTCCTCTGTTGTTTCAATGTTATGTCTTAAATACAGACTCGTTATTAGTGTGTCCTTACTGGAAGCTTTGTTATCGCTCCAAGCTCAATGGATCAATGAAGGTGCATTTTCCTGGCTATTTGTTACCTTAGCAAACCCTCCCTGACTAGCCTAACTGGGAAGATGCTAGGAGAGGAGTGCTGTTGTCCTCTTCCAAGGACATTTCTTTGTTTCTCTGCATCTTACTCACTAATCATTGCTAAATAAATGATTTATACTCACAGGACTTCCTTTGTGTGTGTGTGTGCATGTGTGTCTGTGTGTGTCAGCAGAGAGATTCAGCTTGTTTAGAACAATTATCCTACAACACAAATAGAAAACAAGATGATGCCAGTTACAAAAGTACCTTTTATTGCGACTAAATGCTTCCCCACTGATTTCATCTAGCATTGACCCATAACTGTATCTGCCAATGCTGACCTCAAACAAAGATGATTGAACCCATTCAGAACAGTAACCAGGAGACAAGATGGGGTGGGGTGGCAGGTAGCTTAGTGGTTAAGAGCGTTGTGCCAGTAACCGAAAGGTCGCAGGTTCTAATCCCCGAGCCGACTAGGTGAAAAAATCTGTCGATGTGCCCTTGAGCAAGGCACTTAACCCTAATTGCTCTGGATAAGAGCGTCTGATAAATGACGTAGATGTGGACCTGGGTTTGACACGCAGGGTTTTCTTGATCATCATTTTGTATGAAGAATATACAGGCTATCAACTATTTTCTTACGCCTTGGCAATGGTTGACTGAAACCAGGACTGTAGAGTTTTGCCCCATGCAGCTCCTGGAATCTGTGAAATGGTTCAGGGCTGTTGAAGCCATGCATCCTCTAATACAGCTGACTTCCCATTTTCATCACAGCATCTTCTCCTAGAAGTGAAAAAATTTCTGCGATGAAGGAAAAGTAAATTAAGAGAAATGAAAAGGCTGAGGCCTGGGCTGTAGATGGTTGAAGTTAAACGTGATAGAATCTAATTGATATATAGGCGGAGAGACAAGAGAGACAACCCAGAAATGTCATATTTGTTTGTAATTACATTTATTGCAGTGAACCTATCCTGTGTTTGACAAGGGACCGTCCAAGAAGGCTATGTTAGCTCGGTTTGATGGATATTAGGTCATGTCTGACAAAACATATGCCAATGAATTTTAAAACACAAATGTGTGGGTCAATCGCTGTGTTTTTAAATAGGTTCTCTCAGGAAATAGGAGAACAATGGGGAAATGCAGACTAGGCACTGAAATTGACCTGGCACTCAAACCAAAATCAATCAAATAAATAATGCTCATATACATGACCTGAAACCAATGCATATTTATTCCCTGTAATTTCAGGTTGTCTTAATAAACAATTTAGAGGCCAATTTCCAGTTGCCATGTCTGAGATATGTGCAATGGGACAACTAAAGAAGGCTATTCTTCTAGTCTGCACATCTTCCTGTGGTTTGCTGCCCCCTGCTGGTAGAGCCTGACAGTAGCAGTGATAGTTGAAGTAGTAGTAGTAGTAGTAGCAGTAGTAGTAGTAATGCTTGTTTATTTCAGGAGGCGCTGTTGCATAATTATGTCATGAAAAGGAAGCTATCTTTGCTCAAATGTTATTATTCCGTAAGTGAGCCGCGTTGTCTGCAGAGCAACGATGGCTAGCAGAGATGGAACACATAATAGCAGGGATTCATATTTTCCCAAACATATACCAAGTTTCAATACCGGGAATAATTAATATTTATCCAGAGAATCCCGGAAAATACAACAAGAATTAGAGGTGCCGGCGCAGCGGTCTAAGGCACTGACTGCATCGCAGTGCTGAGGCATCACTACAGCCTGGGGTTCGATCTCACTCTAGCGACTCCTTGTGGCGGGCCGGGCGCCCGCTAGCTGACTTCAGTCGTCAGTTGAACGGTGTTTCCTCCGAAGCATTGGTGCAGCTGGCTTCCGGGTTAAGCAAGCAGGTGTTAAGAAGCGGAGCGGCTTGGCGAGTCATGTTTCGGAGGACGCATAACTCAACCTTCGCCTCTCCCGAGCCCGTTGAGGAGTTGCAGCGATGAGACAAGATCGTAACTACCAATTGGATATCATGAAATTGGGGAGAAAAAGGGGGTAGAAATTACAAAAAATGTAGTGCCCATTTCAAGCGTTTAAACCAAAGATATGGTCACTATGCCAGGGTTCTCCCTTAAGCATACTCTCAGTTCAATTACGTTACACATGAGAGTCATTGGACGAAGGCGTCTTCTCTACAGGATGTTTTGTTAAAAGCCCCAACGCTCGGTCTGAACATTAACATAAGGACCTTATCTTTTATATCAGCGAGAAATATTTTTCTAAAAACTAAAGGTTACATTGATACACACCTTTATAGGGTTAGTGTTCCCACACGGCCATATCTCCATGCTACAGCACGTGTTTATGGAAGACAGATGGAATACAGAGGGACCACCTGTGCTAATTAGCTATCTAGCATGCTCCGAACACCTGTGTGTAATGAAAGAAGGCCGCCAGAAAGGTGTTGTCAATGAGAAATACTTTGATAAACCCGGTTAAAATAGTGTTCAATAAGTGTATATTTTGCGAAATTTGTGAAATTATTTTGATGTGATATGAAAGTAAAGGGCTTTATGTTTCTAGAACCGTATTGCAATTGAGAATCGATTCACGTTTAGATGGAGTATTTAGCTGTTTTGGCTGCCAGAGCCTGTCTACCTCAGAAAATAACATGCAAGGTCCTTAGACCTTAAGGAGTAATGGTAGGCTCCTTAAGAGTAGATCTTGGGCTAGGGTTCTCCCTAGCCTCTTTCAGAATCCGAGAGTGAAATACACTCATGTCTCTAACGCATGTAGGCTCAGCATTCCCGAACAGTCTGATTACAAGTCAGAATGTTGAACAAACTTAATTTCAATTTACACTCTAAAAGAAAAGGTCTCTGGAGTATCCTTTAGAGGTTCTTCTAATTGAAACTGTTGGGGAACCCCTATAAGTTCTTCGAATAACCCTTTTAAAGGGTTCTTCAAAGAACCCCTTTTAATGGATCCTCAAATAACCTTTTGAAGAACTTTTTGGGGTAAATAAAAAAAATGTTTATTATTATTAATAATACGCATAACAATAACAACAATAACACAATATTTTTGTTGTCAGTGTTTATTTCGATTTTAATGGCAAAGCAGAATAAAAAAATCCAAATATGAGGTAAACTCCCAGCAGAGCCCCAAGTCCAATGGGTATATCCTCTGGCATGTTGATGTTAATGTGTTGATGTTCTCCGTATCCATAGCCAGAATTATTTTGCAGTGCATGGTGATCATACAGGTTTCCTGTTATATTCAGAGGTGCAGGGAGGGTGAAGTCTGTGAATCCAAAAAATAGTAATTATATAGATGATTAACAAAACATGCACACGACAGTATTCATACCTTGGTTTTTGTGGTAAATGTGAATGAAAAAAACTGCTTTGATAATGGTTTTCATAGACATACCTTGTCCATAATGTAGAGGCCTATGGGATTTTCATTGAAGAGGAAAGGGAGGAGGATGGTACATCGGATCTGCATAACATACCAAAACCAATTGACATACAGTACCTTTGTATGCCTCCTCGTCTGTATACCTGCAGACACAGACACAAATTGACCAGTTCAGTCAGCATCCAATACAGCTAGCCTTCAACATATTCTTATAGCATGCATATTCTTACCTCTTTGTTGATTGATGTCCATTCAATTGTGTCCATTTTCTGTTTTAGAAAGATTTGCTCAAATATGAAAAGATAAAACAATATCAATTTAGATCATACAAGGGACAAACTTTACCTTAAATTGAGGAGATCTTTATATTTTTCAGTTAAGTGCCTGCACCTGCTGTCCTTTCGAATTAAAATCCAAATGTTTCATTTGGGGAGTTAGTTGGTGGGGGTTTTGCAGGAACCTAACGAGGTTCCTCAATGAAACCCACCTCCTATGGGGTTCTTGGAAGAACCTTTTGGGGGCCATTTTCAGTGCCAAGAACCCTAAGGTTCTTCAAATAACTTTGAGGATCTTAGAAGAACCCTTGTTGAACCCCTAATTTTTAGAGTGTACTTTACCTGTTGTCCGCCGATTTTTGCCGGTAATCTGATTAAAAAAATTCCACAGGGAAGCGTTATCAACCTGACCTTCAGTATGTTGGTCTGTATATCAGTTTGTATTTCTGGTTTTTATTTTCAATACTGACACAATTCACACGCAACAAACACTTGCACAATATGGCCGAACATAACCGAACGACAGACCAAAGGTTGTCCCAAGTAATCAGCTGGCAAATTTCACACACACTTCCAGCTGATGCAAGGAAACGGGCTTTGGTTACATTCGGCTATTGTTTACATATTGTGCTTCATGTGCAATGCATCAGGAGATTGAAAATAGAACCTACCGGCGCCACAAAAATTAGGGTAAACAGCACTTTCCTGTGGATACCCTATCTCCACCTCCTACCGTCAAAAGGACCATCAGCATGTGCAACTGGTAAAGTAAGTGTAAATATCATTGTATTCAACATTCTGGCTTATAGAGACTCTTTTTTAGGCAGACTTCTTTCAGACTGAATATTCATAGGGTCTGATGTTTAGGCAAGGTTCTCCCCAAATAAGAGCACCACCTTGTCAGCTTGGCTGCACCACTATGTAAAGATTTCAGAGCAAATGAAGCTGATATTTAGTAATGATAGAGTAACTAGATTTTCATATCGTCATACCGTCCTTCTCTCATCCTGGGATTTACAATATTACCGGTTTAGTACACAAGGGGGCGCCAAAATACACAGAAAAAGCCCTTTGGGCTTCTATTACCAGAATGCTAACACAATTAGCACAAGTAATAGCGAATTTCCATGGAGGCTACTAGCTAAATATGCTAATGGTCCAAACACACCAAGACAGTCGTGAAGAGGGCACGAAAAAGCCTATTCCCCCTCAGGACACTGAAAAGATTCGGCATGGGTCCTCAGATCCTCAAAGAATTCTACAGCTGCACCATCGAGAGCATCTTGACTGGTTGCATCACCGCCTGGTATGGCAACTGCTTGGCCTCCGACCGCAAGGCACTAAAGAGGGTAGTGCGTATGGCCCAGTACATCACTGGGGCCAAGCTTCCTGCCATCCAGGACCTCTATACCAGGCGGTGTCAGAGGAAGGCCCTCAAAATTGTCAAAGACTCCAGCCACCCTAGTCATAGACTGTTCTCTCTGCTACCGCACGGCAAGCGGTACCGGAGTGCCAAGTCTAGGTCCAAAAGACTTCTCAACAGCTTGTACCCCAAGCCATAAGACTCCTGAACAGCTAATCATGGCTACCCGGATTATTTGCACTTCCCCCCCACCCCATCTTTTTACGCTGCTGCTACTCTGTTAATTATTTATGCATAGTCACTTTAACTCTACCCACATGTACATATTACTTCAACTACCTCAACTAGCCTGTGCCCCCACACATTGACTCTGCACCGGTACCCCCCTGTATATATAGCCTCCCTACTGTTATTTTATTTTACTTCTGCTCTTTTTTTCTCAACACATTTTTGTTGTTGTTTTATTTTATAAAAAATAAATGCACTGTTGGTTAAGGGCTGTAAGTAAGCATTTCACTGTAATGTCTGCACCTGTTGTATTCGGCGCATGTGGCCAATCAAATTTGATTTGATTTGATTTAATGGAAGCAAACGAAAATAAACGAATTGCAAAGACAGGCAATCCAGCTCATAAAGTTATACATATATATGTAGGAGCTACCGAATGTAATTTTTTGTGAGTTTGGACATTTACAAGCGAATGTGAATGAAAGACATTGTGCAAATGAACAAAGTTTTGACGCATGCTTGTCTGAAGGAAGAACAGTAATGGCTCTGGAACAGCCTGTGTACTGTGCATGCTGTGTCTGTGTGGAGTCTGGAGTCACTAGGGCAATGGGCCTGCCTGCTCAGCTCAGAGAAGAGGGGGGAAGAGCAAACAGGCTGAGAACTGAGAGGAGAAAAATGCAAGTAAATCAAGATAGCAGTGGCAGCTGTACAGATTTCTCAAACACTATATGATGCCCTGTCTCCTTATTAATTCAGCCACTTACTTAGATAACTAGCAAGTTAAACTTAGGGGTCGCGTTAATGCAGAATTTAACGCAGAAAAAATAGATAAAACACATAAGAAATATCTTACTGCATTTTGTAAACGCAGATCTAAAATACTTCTTATTGTAATTTCTGCTTGGCATCAGACACATTTTGTGCTTCAGTTGCAATTCACAAACAGGCATTCTATCAGCAGACCAGCCAGGTCACCTGTGATAAAAGTCAGTATTCAACGTCCATCCATGTCTGTGGACGTCGGGAGATGACGTGGAAACCGTCCACTAGGAGAAACAGTGAGCGCTGTTTCAGTTTTGCTAGGCCGTTGTGGACGGGGATGGCAGATGGGTGTGAGCATCTGCCTCTGATTCCAAGCAAGTTTGAATCCAGCGATAGAAAGTTGTTTTTGATATTTTTGTTTTAAGCCTATCCCAAACCTTACCCTTATCGTAATGCCTAACCTTAAAAATTTGGAGTTAATGCCTAAACTTAACCTTAAACACTTTGAAATTTGACGTTTGGAACAACTTAGAAATTTGACTTTTGAGCAACATGGATGAACGTCTAATTCTAACGTGAGACTGTGAGAGCTGATAGCAGCAGACGCAGCGCTCTGACTGATGTTTAGCTTCTTTTTCTCCTGTACTTTCGGTGTAGCCTACTTTTCTCCGGTAAAATGCTAGATTAACTTTAAGAAAAACATTAGGAAATTTAGCTGGCTACATTCTTTCTATGATAAACATTAGAAATATGATGGCCATGCATAGTTTTTGCAAAAAATACCTTGCTTTTTCATTGTAAGCTCATTTACTTGTATGGCTGTAAGCTAAATAGTGTTGCACTTCTGTTGTCATTAGATAAAAAGCTATTTTCTGCCAAATGTGTTGCACTAATGTATATTTTGTGAATGAAAACTGTAGTTGCACGCCCCTGATCACTCTATTGAAGCAAAATAACACTGTTGACTTTCAATATAATATGCGACCGCTGTCAATACACAGCTGGACCCACTTTCTCCCTTTGTGCTATTTACAAACAAACACATGAATGGCTCAACTGTTCTGGGGAACAACGGTACGCTTTATTATGTAAAATAATGTGATAGGTGAAACGAAGAATACAATCTGCTTTATTTCCTAACTATTGCACAAGTTGACTGCAGGTATTTACTTAAAAAGTAGCTACAAATATTAAAATGTATTGAAAAACTTCAAAGAAATAGTTTCAACGGTATTGATGGTATTGAAAAACCATCCCTGGCTATTTTTCAAAATCATTGTCACTTGGTTAATCATAGAAATTGGAATAAAAATAATAAAAACAGAAAAGTTAAAATTCAACTAATGCAAGAGCACCAGCCATATGGACACAGACACACCGTGATCCATTGGCGGCTAAAGAAATGAGTGCATGCATGGAACTCAGAGATAGAGTATAGGCCAATGCAGCAGTAGGCCTATAACTTCCATTGTCAACTAAATACAAATACATAAAGGTGACAAATAAAAACAGTAGAAAATATTCTTATTTAAAATGCAGGTTCTTTCAACGGCATTCATCTCTCTACTGCGCCTGTTTGCCTCCCATTCTATCTATCTGTCTTGACTTTAAATATTGCAACATTGTATCAAATCAATCAACTGGGTCCGGCCCAAAGCTGTCACTAGCGAATTTGCAACATTGTATCAACCAGCCTATTCCGGGCCCTCAGAGTTTCCCACGCCAGTGAGCTCGGGATATAGATATTCAGATATTTTATGATGTTTCCACTGGATATATGGGATCATCAGATCATGATATTTTGCTCTTTCGCACCGAGGCTTGGTGACTATTAGCCTGGACATCCGCTAGTGGGCTTTATGGATCTCCACCATTGTCTGGGCTTGATGTGGCCAGCCGGTAATACACTCGTGTCCCCCGGCAACCGGTTCGTACATTCAGGCTGCAAAGGCTTTGATTTCCACCTTCTTTATTTAATGGCGAAAAGGCGGGAAAAAACAGGGAAAATATGTGAACTTTCTTTGTGAAACACCCTTTTCCACCACCATGCTAGAGTGGCTAAATGCTAATCCCGGATGTTGCATATCACGTTCAGCCAATCAGGTTGCAGCAGTCTGTTTTTACCCCTAGCAGGCGTAAAATAAATTGATAGTTTCAAAATAAAAGTTGTGCTTACTGAACATACAGTTTGAAATGACTTATTGGAATGGCCACATCAAGCCCAGACAATAGTGGAGATCCATTACACTACATTTTACATTTTAGCAGACGTGCTTATCCAGAACGACTTACACAAGCAATTATGGTTGTGCCTTGCTCAAGGGCACATCCTCAATTTGCACGAAGCAGACCAGGTACTTCTATGCATGCTCAGGCTCGTGCAATCCCTGCAGTATGCCCGGTACTTCTATGCATGCTCAGGCGCATGTGCTCTCTCAACATTAACAGGACAGAGAAACCAGACACTTGCTCATTGATCACAGGGAGCACTCCAAACAAAGGACAATACATTTTTTAACAAAACTGATGGTTATGAAATAAATCAAAATCTTGTTTCTCACAAGTGTAGGAGGTTGTGAACTCTGCAAACAACGTTTCCACTCCGAGAATGAGAACGGTAAATGACTGTAATTAATACATGCATTAACAGAAATGTATGTAACAAAATCACGAGGATTAACGATACATTTACTACTGGTGACATATGTAATGGGGAATTGATCCCCCCCAAAAATGGGCAAACATTTCACACAATGAAACAATGTATGTGCAATAATTGGTGTGAGACAGCTGAGCACATTAGAGAGAGCTGAGCGCATGCATTCTGGAGAGAGACACGTCTCTATCTTCGCCACACACCCCTTCCCTTCTTCATGTCTCAACATAAAAAAATTATACTCAAGACACAGTATCTTCACACATATTTTAGATGCTTTTCACTGACAGCTGCAACTCAATAATCAGCTAGACGTATTGCCAGGCGCGCTGCCCAAATTGCACGCTTCTGTCAGAAACTGGCTGATGTGGATGTGGTGGAGGAGTCACACGCAGGACACAGAAGCTAAGTCCAACCGACTTTACTGAACACAAAAATACACAGACTCTGGCCTCAACAAAGTAGGAGGCGAACGATGAGCAACAATGCGCAAAACACAAAATATCCAAGGCGCACGAAACACACAGTGCGACGACCGGAATATACAAACTATAATGACGAGCCGCACCAGTAGACAGGCGCACAATAACACACAACACATGACTAACAAAACGAGAAACTTATAGGAGACATAATCAACCAAAAAGGAAACAGGTGTACACAAAAAGAAAAAACCAAACAAACATCGAAAACATCAAACGGTGATAGCTAGTACTCCGGGGACGACGACCGCCGAAGCCTGCCCGAGCACGGAGGAGGAGCAGCCTCGGCCAAAACCGTGACAGCTTCCCAAAAAGGCATAGGCCTATGCACTACTTTTTTAAAGAAGCTAGTGATCCTCTGTGGTTAAGTCATGCTCTCTGGTGAAGTGTTTTGAATGATTGTTTATACAGTAAATATATAATTTTGGCAAATGTATTTAAATGTATTTTATGTCACGCCTGCTCCCGCTCCTCCTCCCTGGCGCTCGAGGGCGCCAGGGCTGCCCATCATTATGCACACCTGTCACCATCGTTACGCGCATCTGCGCTTCATTGGACTCACCTGGACTTTATCACTGTTTAATTGTGGATGTCGGATCACCACCTCAAGCTGAACCTTGGCAAGACAGAGCTGCTCTTCCTCCCGGGGAAGGACTGCCCGCTCCATGATCTCGCCATCACGGTTGACAACTCCATTGTGTCCTCCTCCCAGAGTGCAAAGAACCTTGGCGTGACCCTGGACAACACCCTGTCGTTCTCCGCTAACATCAAAGTGGTGACCCGATCCTGCAGGTTCATGCTCTACAACATTCGCAGAGTACGACCCTACCTTACACAGAAAGCGGCACAGGTCCTAATCCAGGCACTTGTCATCTCCCGTCTGGATTTTGCAACTCACTGTTGGCCGGGCTCCCTGCCTGTGCCATTAAACCCCTACAACTTATCTAGAACGCTGCAGCCCGTCTGGTGTTCAACCTTCCCAAGTTCTCTCATGTCACCCCGCTCCTCCGCACACTCCACTGGCTTCCAGTTGAAGCTCGCATCTACTAAAAAAACCATGGTGCTTGCCTACGGAGCTGTGAGGGGAACGGCACCTCCTTACCTTCAGGCTCTGATCAGACCCTACAACCAAACGAGGCCACTACGTTCATCCACCTCTGGCCTGCTAGCCCCCCTACCTCTACGGAAGCCCAGTCAAAGCTATTCGCTGCTCTGGCACCCCAATGGTGGAACACGCTCCCCCACGACGCCAGGACAGCGGAGTCACTGACCACCTTCCGGAGACACTTGAAACCCTACCTCTTTAAGGAATACCTGGAATAGTATAACAGCAATCCTTCTACACCCCCACTCCCCCAGTGGTGGTTGTCCCACTGGCTATCGTAAGTTGAATGCACCAATTTGTAAGTCGCTCTGGATAAGAGCTTCTGCTAAATGACTTAAATGTAAACGTAATTACCTCCCCTATATCTGTCTGTTCCTCAGTTGTGATCACAGTGTCAGCATTAATGTTGTTTCGTTTCCATTGTCTGTGTTTTGTTCCTGTCTGTTTTTTCATTAAATGTTCACTCCCTGTACTTGCTTCTCATCTCCAAGCGTCTGTCCTCACAGAATGCAGACACCAAAATCAGAATCATCAGGGAGTTTTAGTTTGTTTTTAGTTTGGGTTGGTGACGTCGGGTCTGGGTGCCGCTGCCGAAGGAACCGGGGATGCCTCGGCTGGCTCGTCAGGCTTCCATGCCTTACCTGGCTCGAGAGGTTTTCTTGCCTCGGTTGGCTCGGCAGGCTCCCATCCCACGTCATGCCTCAGCCGGCTTGTCGGGATTCTACGCCTCAGCCGGCTCGTCGGGATCCCATGCCTCAGCCGGCTCGTCGGGATCCCATGCCTCAGCCGGCTCGTCGGGATCCCACACCTCGGCTGGCCCGTCAGGCTCGACAGGTTCCCGCGCCTTGGTCGGCTCGTCCGGCTCCAATGCCTCGGCCAGCACGTCAGGCTCGTCAGGCTCTCCTGCTCCTGCTCCGCTCGAGGGCGCCAGGCTGCCCATCATTATGCACACCTGTCACCATCGTTACACGCACCTGTGCTTCATTGGACTCAGCTGGACTTTATCACTGTTTAATTACCTTTTCTATATCTGTCTGTTCCTCAGTTGTGATCCCTGTGTCAGCATTAATGTTGTCCAGACGTTGTCGGTGTTTTGTTCCTGTCTGTTTTTTCATAGAATGTTCACTCCCTGTACTTGCTTCTCATCTCCAAGCGTCTGTCCTTACACTTTAACCTATTCAAAAAAGTTACCTTCGAATTGTGTACCGCCAACTTTCCTTCACTTCCCATTGGCTGAAACTATCTCACCGAAGAAAGCTTCTGAGCGAGCAAAACAGTGCCCCTCTGTCTTACTATATGTAGTCCATGTATCTGATGCTGTCTGGTCAAAAAGAGTATGACACACCATACTCTTTTTGACCAGACAGCATAAGATACACGGGCTACACATACTGAGAAAGAGGGGGGCTGTTTCGCTCGCTCGGATGCTTTATCTGACATTGATGCGTCTTTCTGTCGGCGTGCATCCCGGTCAAATAAATGATCAATATTGTATTTAGACGGGCAAGGTGGTAGGACAGGGCGTGCCAGGGCCCCTAAACCCCGCCCATAACACCGGTCCTGAGATCACCTCATAAATAACAGGGAGATGAAAAGTGGAAATATCAAGGTACTGTATCTTAACGGACCAGCTCTGTTTAAAAGAAATCCATATCTACTCTCATACCGTTTGTTAATCACACATTCTCTACCAAAGCTCTCGTATGGGCAGCAATTACAAGACAGCACAGAGAAGAAGGGGGAAATGTTATAGGGGTATTTCGACATATATAGGAATGCTCAACTCTGTTCTCTTATATTGAGGCAGAGTTGAGTATTGATAACTGGTCGCACGCTTTGCTCACAAGAACATTTTGTCACCATCAGTCGATACTTGTAAAAATGACAATACTGAATACGCTTACCTATGTTTGTCCTGTACAACCCCTTCCGCTGAGTGCTGAAATTCATACTTTTAATAACCTTTATTAAATACAACCACTGACTTTTTCCTCATTTGCATTGCTCAACTCAGCGTGAACACACTTATAATAAATACAAATAAATACAACATTTTGTCGATTTATGTTGTCTAAATTGCTGCTGGGTAATTTGTTCGTAGGCGTCAAATTGAGCGTATACTGCGCAGGTTCACTGAGTTGCTAACCACCGGTCTAGTTTTTTTCTAAAGCAGCTATGATGTGTAGATCTGAAGCAGGTGCTACCTCAGATTGTGAGCCCAGAGAATGTAGCGAAAGAGGCAAGTAGTACCTGTAGGTGGCCACGGAGAGGGGCAAGAGCGCTACAAACCCATACTGTTTTAGTGTTGATCAGATTATCAAAAGTTAAGGGTTTCTATACCTGGTGACTGAGTAATCCTAACTGAAGTAGCATTTACTCAACTGCAAGATTTAAGTAATAATATTAATTCATGTTATTATTTATATCCATAAAATAACAATTTAAACCCATAAAAATAAACCATGAAACGGATGGGCCATAAACGTAAATCAACATACATTTTGTTAATTTACTTTATTTAAAACACTTTTTCTGAATTTGGGTAACATTATCTGCCAATTTAACACACACCCAAACACACACACACACACACACACACACACACACACACACACACACACACACACACACACACACACTGGAAATTAGCTAATTTTTTTATAAATATTTGAATAGCAAAAAACTATTATTCAATAAAAAGCATCTTGGAAACTATTTATAATGGTGTATTGTTATTAAATGAAGTAATACTAGCTTGGTACAGATACTCAAATTTGAACCTCCAGTCCACTTCTAATTTTACTTTTTACATGATAGTAACTTGGTGCCCCTGGTCTAAATGTGGTCCTCTGTAGCTCAGCTGGTAGAGCACGGCGTCTTGTAAAGCCAAGGTAGTGGGTTCGATCCCCGGGACCACCCATACACAAAAATGTATGCACGCATGACTGTAAGTCGCTTTGGATAAAAGCATCTGCTAAATGGCATATTATTATTATTATTAAATCACTCCCTGAATAAAAGGCAAGATTGAAAATCAGCAGTGGTACAGGAAATGAGTATCCTCAAATAGAGTAAGTCCAAGTGGAGGCAGCGGTGGAAAGGGTGAAGCATTGAGAGTGGGGGAAAAGGGGGGCAGCAGGGAAGCATTGGCACGTATTCATGGATGCAGTGGCAGAGGAGCCTTGAAGGGCCGACAGGGCAGGAGATTCTGTGCTGATCCAGTTGAGGGCAGGTCACAGGAAGGGTGGGCCCAAGAACATCACTGTCTTAGGAGGGGGAATTTGTGAACAACAGAGTGACATTCCCTCAAATTGATGCCCTCCTACGGACTGACGAGGACTTCAGAGAAATTGCAGATGAAGGGCATCATCTCGGGCCTTCACCTCTGGTCGAAAGGTCTTTGGGCATGGTCAGTGGGTTCCCATTAGACTACATGCATCTTGTCTGCCTGGGTGTCATGAGGCAACCACTGGCCTGCAGGCTCTCGGGATTTCAGGTGAGGACACTCACTGAAAAACTCCTTAAGATCAGGACAAGTGTGGCAGTGGAGTTTACACGAAGGCCGAGGTCCCTAAAGGAGCTAGACCAATGAAAAGCATACACATTTCGACAGTTCTTGCTCTTTACCGGTCCTGTGCTCCTTAAAGACCTCCTACATACCGCAGTGTACCAGCACTTTTTGCTTCTCTTTGTTGGAGTGTTCATCCTGTCGAACAAGGCACTGCTTGAGGAGTACACAGACTATGGGAACGAGGCTCTTGTGTTGTTTGTTCAGCACTTTGGGGAGCTGTATGGCGTGATGTCCCTCTCTTATAATGTCCACAACCTTGTGCATCTTGCACAACACGTCAGGGTGCATGGGGACCTGGACTCCTTCAGTGCCTTCAGGTATGAAAATGTTTTGCAAAAGTTAAAGAAGCTTGTGAGAAAACCAGGATCTCCCTGTAGTCAGGTTGTAAAGAGGCTTTCAGAGGAAGTGGATGTGAAAGTGTCTGCACTCACTTCTGTCATCATGAAGTGCTTTGAGAGACTAGTCAAGGATCAAATCACCTCCACCTTACCTGTCACCCTAGACCCACTTCAATTTGCATACCGCCCCAATAGGTCCACAGATGATGCAATTGCCATCACACTGCACAATCCCATCTGGACAAGAGGAAAACCTATGGAAGAATGCTGTTCATTGACTATAGCTCAGCATTCAACACCATAGTACCCTCCAAGCACATCAAGCTTGAGGCCCTGGGTCTCAACCCCGCCCTGTGCAATTGGGTCTTGGAATTCCTGACGGGCCACTCCCCAGGTGCTGAAGGTACGAAACAAAATCTCCACTTCGCTGATCCTCAACACTGGGGCCCCACAAGGGTGTGTGCTCAGCCCCCTCTTGTACTCCCTGTTCACCCATGACTGCGTAGCCATGCACGCCTCCAACTCAATCATCAAGTTTGCAGACTACACAACAGTAGTAGGCTTGATTACCAACAACGATGAGACAGCCTACAGGGAGGAGGTGAGGACTCTCGGAGTGTGGTGTCAAGAAAATACCCTCTCACTCAACATCAACAAAACAAAAGGAGATGATTGTGAACTTCAGGAAACAGCAGAGGGAGTACCCCCCTATCCACATTGATGGGACAGCAGTGGAGAAGGTGGAAAGTTTTAAGTTCCTCGGCGTACATCTCACTGACAAACTGTGAAGAAGGTGCAACAGCGTCTCTTCAACCTCAGGAGGCTGAAGAAATTTGGCCTGTCACCTAAAACCCTCACAAACTTTTACAAATGCACAATTGAGAGCATCCTGTCGGGCTGTATCACCGTCTGGTACGGCAAATGCACCGCCCACAACCGCAGGGCTCTCCAGAGGGTGGTGCAGTCTGCACAACGCATCATTGGGGGCAAACTACCTGCCCTCCAGGACATCTACAGCACCCAATGTCACAGGAAGGACAAAAAGATAATCAAGGACAACTACCACCCGAGCCACTATCATCCAGAAGGCGAGGTCAGTACAGGTGCATCAAAGCTGGGACCGAGAGACTGAAGAAAAGCTTTTATCTCAAGGCCATCAGACTGTTAAACAGCCATCACTAGCACAGATGCGCTGCTGCCTACATACAGACTTAAAAAATCACTGGCCACTTTAATAAATGGAACACTCGTCACTTTAATAATGCCACTTTAATAATGTTTACATATCTTGCATTACTCGTCTCATATGTATATACTGTATTCTATACTATCGTAATAATGTTTACATATCTTGCATTACCCATCTCATATGTACAGTATATACTGTATTCTATACTTTCTATTGCATCTTAGCCTATGCCGCTCTGACAATGACATTGCTCATCCATATATTTATATATTCTTATTGCATTCCTTTACTTAGATTTGTGTGTATTAGATATGTTGTGGAACTGTTAGATATTACTTGCTAGATATTACTGCACTGCCGGAACTAGAAGCACAAGTATTTCGCTACACTCGCAATAACATCTGCTAACCATGTGTATGTGACAATACATTTGATTTGATTTGATTTGAAAGTGCGGCGAGTGGAAAGTTTGGGTGCATGGAGAGAGCACACATCGGGGCCTCTGCCACCATCTTTTCATTGTGCACGACAGTACCATCTTGATGTCCTCCCGTAAGCCTCTCCCGAAGGCCGTGCGCAGAGTACGCTCATTCCAGCCGGAAGACGCCGCCACTGTGCGAAAGCTCAGAGCGTACTCGGACGCGGGCCCCTCTCGAGTACGCGGGCCCCTCTCTGTGTTGTAGATGGAGGAGACAATCACCCCCGTCCTTTCCCTCCGTGGGATGATCAAACACCGCCCTGAACCTAGCGAGGAAGGTGGGGTAGGGAAGTGCCACTGCCTCCTCTCCTTCCCAGACTGCCATGGCCCAATCGAGCGCCTTTCCTTTAAGAAGCGAAACCACCAGCGCTATCCTGGCTTGGTCTGATGGATATGCCCCAGGCTGATGCGCCAGATAAAGGGAAACCTGTAGCAGGAAGCCGCTACATTTAGTAGTTTTACCGTCATAGCATTCCGGTAGGGCGAGGGTTCCCGCAGGAGTGGGTGATAGCACGGGAACAGGTGGATTGGGGGCACTCACCGCTTCCTGAGGTGGAACCGGAGCGCTGGGCAGATTATGCAGAGTTTGGAGCACTTCCTGCATGGCGGTGTTCAACTGGGCAAGCTGCTGCTGGTGCTGGTCGAGGCAATGGGAATATCCTGCTGCATCCATTTTCGTTTGGTGTGTGATTCTGTGACGAGTACTGAGTATACGGAGAGGCAGGACGCAGACGCAGGAATTAACAAGGTCAAGGTTTACTTAACAATGATAAAGAGAAATAACAAAGAAAGAGTAAACGACACGAAGCTAAACAATCACACACAACATCATACAGAACAGCCCTGGGCTAAATAGGGGTGCTGATGAGATGCAGGTGCACTGGAGGTGATTAGGGTGCATTGGGTTTCCATTCCGGTGTTGCCGAGGTGGTGCGCTCAGACCAGTGGCTCAGTAGACCAACGGGAGGAGACGTGACAAAGATGCAATACGTCTAAAATTGCAGCTAGGTTAGTCAGGGGCTAGGTCCCATTCCCTGTTTCTTCTAGGCTCTCAGCTCTCAGCTCATTAGCTATCTAGCTAATTCTGCACCAATGCAATGTGCAATGTTAGGCTAGCTATGTAAACACTCCAAAACCAGACTGCAACAGAAAACCTGCAGACACTGTGGGTCTCCAGGACCAGGACTGAAGAATAATGTTCTAATCTATCTGTTGTTGAATCTCTCTAGCTGTCTAACTCTTCTCTCTCCAAAGCCACAGGTATCACCACCCGGTCTGATAATGGTCCTACTCGAGATGCCAACAACCCAGTGGACAACCGTCATGCTCCACCTGGGCAGAGGACGGTGGGGGACAAGATGAAGACGAACCAGGAAAACGATGAAGAGGATTCGAACGACACCAACTATGAATGGGTGCTTGTTTATACATAACACCCAAGGACAAGCTCAGACAAAGCTCAGCTCACAACGTATTGTAACATATCTCCTCTGTCTCTCAGTTCAACAGCTATGCTGGCAGTCTGTCTCCAGTGGGCCCTATGAGAAAGACGACGAGGACGCTACTCTGGACGAGGATGGATGAACGATGTAAGGAGAGGAGGTGAGAGAAGACAGACATATTCATTAGTGTCTAGTTTTGTGTGTGTTGTTGCTCCTGAGGGCTGTGCGTGTGTGTTACTACTGCTCTGTTGTGTTAACCCTGCCTGTCCTGTGTGGACCCCAGGGAGCTGAGGGAGAAGGATGAGATGAAGAAGTACCGTATGGAGCACCCCAAGGTCCAGCAGCAGTTCTCTGACCTCAAGGTTGGTCACTGTGTTTCCATGGCCACAGAGTCAACTCTCCTCTACTCTCTCCGAGCAGTCCTAACTTTAAATCTGCCAAAAACACATTTTCCATCTCTTAATGGACTTCTCTCTCTCTCTCTCAATTCAATTCAATTCAATTCAATAGACTTTATTGACATGGCAAGTAAAATTACTTACATTGTCAAAGTATACATATAACAAAAATGGTGGGACCAACAGCAATAATAATAGTAGTAGTGGAAATGGGACTACCATTAACAGCAACTACAACAACAATATTAATGAGAATAACAATACATTAAAGCAATAGTAGTCGACCAATCTCAACATGACTGAGAAGACACATTACCTGCTATGAAAGCCAAAACAAAACAGGAAATATTATTGACATTACATTACACTTTTCACTGGCTGTCCCTCAGGTTGTGGCAGGAGGACACATATTTGGCTGCCAAAATTGCACATTTTGGCTTTTCACCCAATGAATATTTGATTTTTTCTTCCTCTTTTATAGTTTCAAATTCTTTGTACTGAATGATAATTTTGGGAAATAAAGATTCTCTTAGGTCTGAGTATTTGTCACAGTGTAGTAGGAAATGCAGCTCTGTCTCTACCTCTCCCCGGGGGCAGAGTGAGCACAGCCTGTACTCTCTGGGCAGCCAGGTTTGCCTGTGACGACCGGTCTCTATAGCTAGACTGTGCTCACTGAGTCTGTACCTAGTCAGTGTTTTTCTCAGTTTTCTATCAGTCACAGTGGTCAGATAGTCTGCCACCATGTACTGTCTGTTTAGAGCCAAATAGCATTGAAGTTTACTTTGATTTTTTGTGGTGTCTTTCCAATAGGTGATATATTTTTCTTTTTGCTTTGTGATGATTTGGTTGGGCCATATTTTCTGAGTGCTGTCCTGAGGCTCTATGAGGTTGGTTTTGGTTAGTGAACTGAGCCTCAGAACCAGCTGGCTGAGGGGACTCTTCTCTTGTTTCATCTCTTGACATAGTAGAGCTGTGTGATGGAATGTTTTGGGGTCACTTGTTTTTAGATGGTTGTAAAATTTGATGGCTCTTTTTTCTATTCGAATAAGGAGGGGGTATTGGCCCAATTCTGCTCTACATGCGTTATTTGGAGTTTTTCTTTGCACTTGCAATACAGTCTTGCAAAACTCTGCATGCAGTATTTCGATTGGATGTTTGTCCCATTTGGTATATTCAGTATTAGAGAGCGGACCCCATACTTCGCTGCCATAGAGAGCAATTGGTTCTATAACTGATTGGAACATTTTGAGCCAGATTCTAATTGGAATTTCGATTTTAATATTCCTTTTAATGGCATAGAATGCTCTTCTTGCTTTGTCTCTCAGCTCATTCACAGCCATGTGAAAGCTACCTGTGTTGCTGATATTTAGTCCTAGATATGTGTAATTTTTGGTGTGTTCTAATAGAACTGTGTCCAAATAGAATTTATATTTGTCATCCTGATTTCCGGACCTTTTTTGGAATATCATTATATTAGTTTTTTTTAGATTAACGGTCAGGGCCCAGGTCTGACAGAATCTGTGCAGATGATCTAGATGCTGCTGTAACCCCTCCTTAGTAGGAGACAGTAGCACCAGGTCATCTGCGTACAGCAGACACTTGATTTCAGTGTTGTGTAGGGTGAGACCAGGTGCTGCCGATTCTTCTAATGTTTTGCCAATTCGTTAATGTAGATGTTAAATAGTGTTGGACTTATTGGGCAGCCCTGTTTCACTCCACGTCCCTGAGAGAAGAAGTCTGTTTGCTTGTTGCCGATTTTAATCGCACATTTGTTTTTAGTGTACATTGATTTAATAACATCATATGTTTCTCTCTCTCTCTCTCTCTCTCTCTCTCTCTCTCTCTCTCTCTCTCTCTCTCTCTCTCTCTCTCTCACACCCTCTCTCTCTCTCTCTCTCTCTCTCTCTCTCTCTCTCTCTCTCTCTCTCTCTCTCTCTCTCTCTCTCTCTCTCTCTCTCACACTGTAGAGGAAGCTGTCAGGAATGTCAAAGGAGGAGTGGCTAAGTATCCCAGAGGTTGGCGATGCCAGGAACAAGCTCCAGAGGAACCCTCGCGATGAGAAACTCACCCCTATACCAGACAGCTTCTTCTCCAAACACCTGACCACAGGAGTCAAGCACACCACCGTGGACCCACTGCAGGGGGTTAGTACACACACATACACACACATAAACACACACACACACACAAACACATTGGGTTTGGGCAAGATGGCCAAAATATCATATCACAATATTTTTCTCATTTTTGACAGCATGGTGGTATTTTACGGTGTTTAAATGTTCTGAATATTACAAGTTGAGTTATGAATGAATACAGTTTTTCATGATTGCTAAGACACTTTTAATGAAACTGGGCGTCCACTTGATCTCCATCATAACCTAATGAGTGTAACAGTATTATATATTTTGCAAAACTGTATTTAATTTCTCGTTGCCTTCATACACAAATGTTAAGCACATTTTTGCAAAACAGTAAACACAACTCTCTACAAAAGACGCAAAACTCAGTTAAGTAAATCATGACGAACAAAATAAAAACATTTGGTCACAGCTGATACAAATTACTCTCATGAATGTGAACCTCTTCTGCACATGTGCCAAACTTCTTTGCACAATTGTTCAAGCAGCAATCAGTCCTTATTCATGCATAAAAGAGGTCACCTCTGAGTTGCTGTTTGCAAGAATGGACCAAGTAAGAGGCAGAGGGCAAGGACAAGGACAAAGGAGAGGTAGAGGGGCCCATAGAGGAAGTTCAGCTCTCAGTTACAATGGAAAAAGATACAATTAGCCTTTGGTTTCTGGATATTCAGGCTCTTGAGTGACATTCTTTCTTCATTAGTCATCTTTGGTAAAAAAAAGAATACAGCCCATTCTGTGATAATGTGTTTACTTGCCTTTTATAGTGCATACTATAATTATAGTATCAACAAATGGCACAGACATATAAAAGAGGGTTAACCATGGTAGGGTATATTGATAGTTGGAGTTAGTATTTATTGGGCCATTGTGCAACGATTGATTGAAATAACTTTTCATTAGATAACAAGTTGTATGTTTTGATGGAGGTAGTTGATTTTGTGTCATGTATTTCATGTTTTGAGAGTCTTAATGCGTTTTGCAAATGAATTGTGTCATTTTGGCCGACGTGGTTCAGTTTGGGGCTGTGTGTTAATTGTTTAGAAAAAGTTAATTCTGTTTGGACAAATGTGCTCAAGCAATCAAGAAACTGTAATGGTCTTTCTCCAATCTGATGGTATTATACTCAACCAAACTACGACAAAACTGACAGTGAAGTGGTACAATTTGTAGAACTTTCCATTTATCAAAATACCTTTATAGATTGTATTGTAAAAACCATACGGGTATGTGGGCCCATACCGGTATATCGGTATTCACGATATATCGCCCAGCCCTAACACAAATACTCTCTGTCTCTCTCACACAGTTTTGTCACATGTTGCAGTTTCATTATGTGCCAGTAGGAGCCAGCTTCTACCACTGAAACATTCTCCATATCCTCCCCATGCCAAAAAGTCAAGCCTATTGTTTTTTATCCATCCACATATTTCTTTCTTACAGTTGAACCTCCCAGGTGGTCTGGAAAGCCCATACCCCGGGGGCATGACCCCTAGCCTGATGACCCCTGGGACAGGAGAGCTGGACATGAGGAAGATTGGCCAGGAACACACTGATGGACATGAGGTTCAGCCAGGTAACACACCACTTAGGCCTACTGACTTAAAATATTGTGTCTAGTTTGACTGTTATGCACCAACCTAAATGCTATGGAAGGGACTGGTCAGATGCTATCAAATGCTATCAGATGGTATCAAAAGTTTCCAGTAAGCATGTTATGCCAGCACCACTTTTCCTGGTATGTGCTGATCTCCTCTCCTCCATCTCTCCCCTCTCAGGTGTCTGACTCAGTGAGTGGACAGACGGTGGTGGATCCTAAAGGTTACCTCACTGACCTCAACTCTATGATCCCCACACGGAGGAGACATCAGGTGAGTAGCCCCAGGGCTGGCCTGACTACCCTGCATTAGATTATCAGTCTAGGCCTCTCTGTCTGTAACCTGCACAGTACTACAGGCTTATGATATACTGTACCTCAAATTGCTTTACCTCATTGGTGATGACGATTGATTGATATGACTGCTAGGCTCCAGATTCAAGTAGAATTTGGCATCAAAACCGTCCACTAGAGGCAAAAATAAATGTTCCTTACATTTTACCCCCATGTGGGCAAGCCCCTTAGCAATTTGAGTTTCAGCCAATTAGCTTCAGCCCCTCGCCATTTGAGTGACTGCTAGCTAGATGCAGACACAGCAGAGCGAGAGATCAATGACGTGATGCACATATATGCACAAAATATGCAATTTTCAGGGACCACTTTTGGCTCGTGAGCACTACTTTCAGAAGTACTGGCTAAAAAGTATACAAATGTACCAGATAATCTCTTAACCCTTAACATAACCCAGTCTGAATAAATGCTTTACAACCGTAGAGTTGTTTCTGTGTGCCTAAAACTTCTGGAGCTCATGAGGGAGCTGTGTGCCTAAATACAGGACGTCGCCATTAGGGTCAACAGTGTATTGTATGCTTGGGTTTTGCTAGGGCATTGTGGATGGGGATGGCTGATGGGCGTAAGCCATGAGCTCCGGCTCCGAGGATTTGTGTGTTCAATCCCAGTAATAGGCACTTGTTTTTGCAACTTCTAAATTTGACGTTTGGAGAAAGGTGGAAAAACGTCTAATTCTGCAGTGAGACTGAGAGCTTATTGTCTGCTATTGAGCTTGGACTATTGATAGAAGGAAAGGAAGACTGAGAGAAGAGGGAAATAAATAGTTAAACAGACCAACGCTCCAGTTCAATTCGTTTCTTATCCCAAATGACACTTCTAGTTATGACACACCCCTATTTACACCCCGTCATGGTGTCAGTGGCTTGGGAGCCCTGCTCCATTACACAAGAACGCACACACACAAACAGTGGTGTTCCCAGCAGCATACCTCTGTGACAGAGATGGATGTTGTGCTTCCTATGAAAGTGTTAGCAGCCTACATGTCTGGGCTGCCCTCTGTCTGTATTTCACCAGAGAAAGAAAAAAGCCTTCTGTGTTTCTCCATCACGGTGTGCCTCTCCAGACTATGAGGCAATGTGTTGATATTAGCATGATAATTGCCATGATTACATTATGAAATCAAGTGTTTTTGCAGTGATGTGAGTCAAGTCAAGCACAGGGCTGCAGAGCTGAATCAAACACTGGCTTGATCATGGTACACAGTGTGTGTGTGTAACCCCATCTCTATATCTGTCCAACAGCTCTGGAGAATGTATCTAAGTCTGTGCGTCTGTGGAAGACTGCTGTAGAGCTGGAGGAGCCAGAGGATGCCAGGATCATGCTGAGCAGATCTGTGGAGTGCTGTCCAACCAACGTGGAGGTACACACACCCACAGTTATATTGTGTAGTATTCTCATGAAGACCCAGTCTCATACAATTCTGTCTTCCCTCACCATCCTGCCCCCTCTTCCCCCTCCCTCTATCCCTGTGTAATTGTGGCTGGTGCGGTTGGATCGTATGAGAACGCTAGACGTGTCGTGAACAAGGACCAGGATGAACATCCCAATGGACTGTCACATCTGGATCACTGCCGCCAAGCTGGAGGAGGCCAAAGGGAACACTCAAATGGTGGAGAAGACCATCGACAGAGCCATCACATCACTCAGGGCCAACGGGGTCGAGATCAACAGAGAATAGTGGATACAGGTACGAGGGGTTGAGGGAGTGTATGTGTGTAGTGGTGAGAATCTAGAGCAGGAAACACAGGTGTGCGTCAAAGTGCTGTGTGACCCACTTCCAGCTCTTGGTATTTTTCTGTGACCCACTGAATAAACAAAACAGTCTCCTGCAGCCATAAACCAAAAGCCTTCCGCTGCAACCCAGCATTTTCTAAACTTCTAATCCAGTCTTATGTTGACAATTCTCTTCACCTTTTACCCAAATGTTTTCTGTGTTGCCCCTGACATCACTCTGTAAAAGGATACTACAGTCACTCCCTCTCTTCAGAGGTGCTGGCGTGAAAGAGTAATCTACAGCACAAAACAAGCAGCGGTGGACTGCACTCAAACACTGCACAGTGTGTGTGTGTGTGTGTGTGTGTGTGTGTGTGTGTGTGTGTGTGTGTGTGTGTGTGTGTGTGTGTGTGTGTGTGTGTGTGTGTGTGTGTCAGTTACTCACAAGGGTACTGCAGGTCAGTGACTGATGTCTTACAGAGCTCTGTGCAGTTCTGTGCAAATCACCTCAACCTCACTTGCACTTACTGTTTCGCAACCAGGACTTTGACCGCAATTATCTCTCAAATTCCTTTCCTTCTTTTATTTATTCTTCTTTTCCCTCTGGCCTTTCTTGGCTCTAAAGTAAAGTGGATGTACAGTGGCCCATCTACTGTTCTCTGACACAGGGATGGAAGTTACAGTATATTGGAGTGCACAGGGGGGAAATTTTGAGCACAGGGAGTTCGCACTGCAGAGCCAGATCAAACACTGGCTTGATCCATCTCATATGAGAAAAGATCATGTCATAATTCTCCCTCAGCACAGTTTATTTAAAGGTCTACCCACCAATAAATCAGAGATGATTTAAGATGTCCAGTTTAGGATCCCTGCTTGTGTTTTGTAAGAGGATGGGGGACATGATGTTGCCATATACAGTGGGGGAAAAAAGTATTTAGTCAGCCACCAATTGTGTAAGTTCTCCCACTTAAAAAGATGAGAGAGGCCTGTAATATGGCCAGTCTCCAGATCTCAACCCCATAGAACATCTTTGGAGGGAGTTGAAAGTCCGTGTTGCCCAGCGACAGCCCCAAAACATCACTGCTCTAGAGGAGATCTGCATGGAGGAATGGGCCAAAATACCAGCAACAGTGTGTGAAAACCTTGTGAAGACTTACAGAAAACGTTTGACCTGTGTCATTGCCAACAAAGGGTATATAACAAAGTATTGAGACACTTTTGTTATTGACCAAATACTTATTTTCCACCATAATTTGCTAATAAATTCATAAAAAATCCTACAATGTGATTTTCTGGATTTTTTTTCTCTCAATTTGTCTGTCATAGTTGACGTGTACCTAAGATTAAAATTACAGGCCTCTCTCATCTTTTTAAGTGGGAGAACTTGCACAATTGGTGGCTGACTAAGTACTTTTTTTCCCCACTGTAAATCACTCTGTAGTTTTATAGGCCTCTTCACTCAAGTGGCTTCACCATTCCACTGGCCTGCCTGACTGTGCAAGGCATGGGTCAAAAGTTCTCTCTCTCTCTCGTTCTCGCTCTCGCTCGCTCCCCCCCATGCTCAACAGTGAGCACTATTACCATCAAGTACTGCATGCTTGGGTTTTGCTAGGGCATTGTGGATGGGCGTAAGCCATGAGCTCCGGCTCCGAGGGTTTGTGTGTTCAATCCCAGTAATAGGCACTTGTTTTTGCAACTTCTAAATTTGACGTTTGGAGAAAGGTGGAAAAACATCTCATTCTGCAGTGAGACTGAGAGCTTATTGTCTGCTATTGAGCTTGGACTATTGATAGAAGGAAAGGAAGACTGAGAGAAGAGGAACATAACTCCTCCTTCTGCTCCTTCTCTCTATATTCCTCTCAACTCCCCCTCCCTCCTGGCCTTCCTTTCAACGTCCCCCATCCATTTCAAATGTTTCTCCCTCTTCTTCTCCCTCCCCTCCCTCAAGTCTTTTCATTTTCCCTCCCCTCCTCACCCCTCTCTGTCCCTCCTTCAAACCCTTCTTTAACACTCTCTCCCTCTTTCTGCCCCTCCCTCCTCGTCTCCAGTGTGCGGAGGAGTTTGACAAGGTAGGCAGCATGGCAGCGTGCCAGGCGGTGATCCGGGCGATAATTTGAATCGGCATCGAGGAAGACTGTATACACACCTGGATGGAGGGTGCAGAGAGCATAAGAATGACCTTTCACCTTTCATTCACCTGTGACCTCTCACTACCCCAGGCCCAAATATCCCAAATACCCAATACTCAGATGACTTTAGGAACATATGGTATATCCACAGTTTGATACATTATCTGTAATTCGTTTTTATTTCAATGTCTTCCACGGGGTGTTGGTGTGTGTTGTAGTGGAGTGTGTAACGTAACTGTTATTGTGTTTCAGTGTGTGTCCCATGGGACGCTGGAGTGTGCCCTTGCCATCTATGCCCATGCCCTGCAGATGTTCCCCAGCAAAATGAGTGTGTGGCTCAAGGCAGTTTACTTCGAAAAGAACCACAGCGCCAGGTGTGTGTGTGTGTTGGAAACAGACTAAGTTGAATCAAATGACTTTGCCTATTGATTACTACATGCATTGTAAACCAGAGTATCTCGGAGTGGATATCTTCACTGTGGCAATTTGTTATTGGCAGGTGACTCAATAGAAGCCAATTAATTTGATTGGTCGCTTATCTAGGTGTCCGTCTTGTGTTAATGTATGGATAATAGTGATTATATACACCCTCTTAATGATCCCGTTTGCTTAGTTGTGATCAATCACTGTTTCAAAGCCTCTCTTATCTCTCATACTCTCTCAATTACTTACTAAATCTCTCACTCTTCCCCCTCTTCCGCACCTGGTTTATTCTCCCTCTATCTTTCCCCACATCTCCCTCTAACTCCCGCTTTTCTCTTTCGTTATCACCTCCTTTCTACCTCTCCATACTATCTAAATCCTCCCTCCCTCCCTCCTTGTTACCCCCCCATCTCAGTGAGTCTCTGGAGGCGCTGCTGCAGAGGGTGGTGGCTCACTGTCCCAAGGCTGAAGTCCTGTGGCTGATGGGGCCAAGTCCAAGTGGCTGGCTGAGGACGTGCCTGCTGCCTGCAGCATTCTGGCTCTGGCCTTCCAGGTGAGAGAGGAACAATGAGCTTGCTAGAATGAGTAAACATGCTTATTCCAACGTTATCTTTCTTCATAACAATAGGGTACACATCAAAGTCCAAACCAAGATTTGGTACAAGTAAAACACCTTTCTCCCTTTGTGTCCAGGCTAACCCTAACAGTGAGGAGATATGTCTGGCTGCTGTGAAGCTGGAGTCTGAGAATAATGAATATGAGAGAGCCCATCGGCTACTGGCGAAGGTCGGAGCAGTGCTCCTACTACCAGGGTGAGTGTGCTTGGGTGTGTGAGTGAGCGGACGGGAATGAGCGGGTGTGTGATGGAGGATATATAAGATGGTGTGTGCACGTTCACATGTGTGAGCGTTGACAGGGATTTGAGTTGAGTGATGAGGTTATAGCTGCTCCTCTGTATGTAGCTATAACCTTTAACTGTTAGCCTCAGCCAAGACTCCTCTACTGCTACAATGAGGTGAATCAGAGCGAGTCAGATAGTCATCCATCTTAATTTGCACAACATCAGTGGCGACGGCGGGTTAAAGAAGAGATTGAGGGCCCCAAGGGGATATTTAGCCTAGTCAGAATGGCCCAATGGGAGATAGATATAATATACAGTAAGCCTATAACCGCGCACACAGTTTCCTCAGTCATTTACTATAAAAGGTCAATTTCAATCTGGAAGCTGGTGGCTGTGCTAGGTGTGTAGGGGTTGACTCTCAGTCAGGCAGAACAGCAGGAATTGGTAAGGGTGAGATGGAGATGGACTTGACCTCAGATAGACTCTTGTTTTGGGAGGAAGTATTATATAAAGTTAATGGGGCGTTATACAATAGGAGTCTTCTCCATA
The DNA here is from genome assembly GCF_964263955.1 of Coregonus lavaretus. NCBI lineage: Eukaryota > Metazoa > Chordata > Actinopteri > Salmoniformes > Salmonidae > Coregonus > Coregonus lavaretus. The sequence goes on along the minus strand of NC_140007.1, from coordinate 3,890,247 downwards.
CATCCATGCCCAGGCTTGCTAGATTCACAACTAGATGGGAAACCACCATAGTGCTGTCTGTCACCGGGAAATCGATCAATGCCCTTGTTTGGCAAGAAAAGCCGAGGTTGACTGCTGTATTCAGCATATTATTTCCTTGCCAGACAAAGTAACAATGTGATGTTGTTGAATGTTGAAGGCAGAAACTGTCATGGATTGAGGCTATGCCTGAGGATGTTGGCACTGGCAGGCTTGAAACATTATATTAATTATGTTTTAAAAATGGCTGTCTGACATGTTGTCTTTATATTGGGAGGGAGGTAGCTCAGTTGGTAGAGCATGGCGTTTGCAACACCAGGGTTGTGGGTTCGATTCCCACGGGGGGCCAGTATGAAAAAAAAAAAAAAGAATAATGTATGCACTAACTGTAAGTCGCTCTGGATAAGAGCGTCTGGTAAATGTAAATATTGCCTACTCCTGTCCCATAAATGTATTTGTTTGTTATTTCTTTGCATGCTTTTATTCAGATTGAAATGTTGTTACTGAGGATAGGAGTGTTCTAATGTAATGACTAAGATGAAAAGTGAATGTAAAGTGTGTGTTTGTCCCTATGAAGGTGTTTATGAAGTCAGTGAAGCCGGAGTGGGTGTTGGGGAACATCAAAGCGTATACCGAGGCTCTGAAACACTGAAGAGCAGTCTGAGCACAATGAGAAGGCCAGAGAGGCCTACAACCAGGGAGGGTTGAGGGCAGTGGAGGCTCGTCAGAGGAGGAAGGGGAGGACCATACAACATTTAAATAGTGAAACATCAATAAATATATAATTTATGGATAAAACTATACTAAATATATTCACGTCACCAAATACTTGATTAAAACACACTGTTGTGCAATGAAGGTCTACGGTAGCCTCAACAGCACTCTGTAGGGTAGTACCATGTTGTAGCTGGAGGACAGCAAGCTTCTGTCCTTCTCTGGGTACATTGACTTCAATACAAAACCTAGGAGGCTCATGGTTCTCACCCCCTTCCATAGACTTACACAGTAATTATGACAACTTCTGGAGGACGTCCTCCAACCTATCAGAGCTCTTGCGGCATGAACTGACATGTTGTCCACCCACTCAAAGGATCAGAGAATGAATCTAGTATTGAACGCATAAGCTACAGCTAGTTAGCACTACAGTGCATAGAATGTGGTGAGTAGCTGACTCAAAGTGAGAGAAAGACAATAGTTTAACAGTTTTGAACAAATTAATTTCTTCAAAAATGAAGGAGAAGCGAGAGAGAGCTAGCTATATGAAAAACCATTTTTTACTTTCACTTACAGTGGGGAAAAAAAGTATTTAGTCAGCCACCAATTGTGCAAGTTCTCCCACTTAAAAAGATGAGAGAGGCCTGTAATTTTCATCATAGGTACACGTCAACTATGACAGACAAATTGAGGAAAAAAATTCCAGAAAATCACATTGTAGGATTTTTTATGAATTTATTTGCAAATTATGGTGGAAAATAAGTATTTGGTCAATAACAAAAGTTTCTCAATACTTTGTTATATACCCTTTGTTGGCAATGACACAGGTCAAACGTTTTCTGTAAGTCTTCACAAGGTTTTCACACACTGTTGCTGGTATTTTGGCCCATTCCTCCATGCAGATCTCCTCTAGAGCAGTAATGTTTTGGGGCTGTCGCTGGTAACACGGACTTTCAACTCCCTCCAAAGATTTTCTATGGGGTTGAGATCTGGAGACTGGCTAGGCCACTCCAGGACCTTGAAATGCTTCTTACGAAGCCACTCCTTCATTGCCCAGGCGGTGTGTTTGGGATCATTGTCATGCTGAAAGACCCAGCCACGTTTCATCTTCAATGCCCTTGCTGATGGAAGGAGGTTTTCACTCAAAATCTCATGATACATGGCCCCATTCATTATTTTCTTTACACGGATCAGTCGTCCTGGTCCCTTTGCAGAAAAACAGCCCCAAAGCATGATGTTTCCACCCCCATGCTTCACAGTAGGTATGGTGTTCTTTGGATGCAACTCAGCATTCTTTGTCCTCCAAACACGACGAGTTGAGTTTTTACCAAAAAGTTATATTTTGGTTTCATCTGACCATATGACATTCTCCCAATCCTCTTCTGGATCATCCAAATGCACTCTAGCAAACTTCAGACGGGCCTGGACATGTACTGGCTTAAGCAGGGGGACACGTCTGGCACTGCAGGATTTGAGTCCCTGGCGGCGTAGTGTGTTACTGATGGTAGGCTTTGTTACTTTGGTCCCAGCTCTCTGCAGGTCATTCACTAGGTCCCCCCGTGTGGTTCTGGGATTTTTGCTCACCGTTCTTGTGATCATTTTGACCCCACGGGGTGAGATCTTGCGTGGAGCCCCAGATCGAGGGAGATTATCAGTGGTCTTGTATGTCTTCCATTTCCTAATAATTGCTCCCACAGTTGATTTCTTCAAACCAAGCTGCTTACCTATTGCAGATTCAGTCTTCCCAGCCTGGTGCAGGTCTACCATTTTGTTTCTGGTGTCCTTTGACAGCTCTTTGGTCTTGGCCATAGTGGAGTTTGGAGTGTGACTGTTTGAGGTTGTGGACAGGTGTCTTTTATACTGATAACAAGTTCAAACAGGTGCCATTAATACAGGTAACGAGTGGAGGACAGAGGAGCCTCTTAAAGAAGAAGTTACAGGTCTGTGAGAGCCAGAAATCTTGCTTGTTTGTAGGTGACCAAATATTTATTTTCCACCATAATTTGCAAATAAATTCATAAAAAATCCTACAATGTGATTTTCTGGAATTTTTTTCCTCAATTTGTCTGTCATAGTTGACGTGTACCTATGATGAAAATTACAGGCCTCTCTCATCTTTTTAAGTGGGAGAACTTGCACAATTGGTGGCTGACTAAATACTTTTTTTCCCCACTGTACTTAGCTAGTGAATGCAGCTAGCTAGTTCAGCCTACTCAAACACACAGCTCAAACAGAGTGGGAGGCTATGTCACCTAGCTGGCTATGAATAGCTGGGTGATTCTGCAACTACGGACACTTCCATGTCCCCTGGGTCCGTTTTTGTGATATTCTTTATATGTTAAGTTCACATTATAATCACCCCAGACCTTTTTATCACCTTTCTATCAAGTATTTTGGCTACTTTTCAGTCGCATTTTATACCTCAATTTCACTGTTTTGCCGTTGTCCCTGACCCAGACTTTTGAGCTTCTACTATGTTTTTCTATGAGAAAGCATTAATAACTACAACATTTTATAATGTTATCTACTAGAGAAAAAGTCAATGAAATAAATATCTATATCAATATTTTTTGTGAGTATGCCCTTTTTGTGAGTATACCTGTCCTTTGGTAGTGGTGTCATTTCCACCACATGACAAATTCCTCATTTAATAACTTTTTTTCAAGAGATTGTTAAGTTAGTTACCATGGAAACTTATTGTGACACTGAAGCACATGGCTGCAGCGGACAGTTGTTCCAGATGTGATGTTGTCACGGATTCCGCCGAGGCTGCTCCTCCTCCTTGTTTGGGCAGGCTTCGGCGTTCGTCGTCCCCGGAGTACTAGCTGCTACCGTTGGATGTTCTCTGTGTTTGTTTGGTTTTGTCTGTTTGGTGCACCTGTGTCTTATCCTGTCCTGATTATGTCACCTATAAGTTTCCTTTGGTTTTGTTTGTAGTTGTGTGTTGTTGTACGCCTGTCCGTTGGGGTTTTGGATTTTGCATTCTTGTTATTAAGTGTATTGACGCACTGTTTGCGCATCGCTTATGTTGAGTTTTTTACGCATTGTTTTGCGTATCGCTCGCCTCCGTTGTTTGAGGCCCTTTATTTTGTATTTGTCATTTGCTGACAAGTAAAGTCTGTTTGGACTAAGCTTCTGTGTCCTGCGCCTGACTCCAACACCACATCCACCTCAAAACACTGACAGATGTCCAGAAGTTGAAGAAGAATCTAGGTAAATATTGCTTGTGTAGTGAATATTTTTATTGTCAGTAATTTCCAAACAGGCTATAATTATTTAATTTGTGGTAGGATTTTGATGTTTTTAAAATATATTTTATGTATTTAGTGTAAACTATATGCTGGATGTAATACTAGCCAAAGCATGCTAAGCAGGCTGTCCTTTTTCTCAAACTGTAGAAGCGTCATTTCCATCACAGTCATTTCCATCACAAACTTAACTGTGGTGGAAATGACAGAACGTCTGAAAAAACAGGAACATTTACAAGACAGTGAGAGATACTGGAAGAAAAAAAGAGAAGGGAGAAGTTAAATCTATCTCTGAGCTTTCAAAGGGAGAACAAAGAATCAAGAGAAGGCTATGGAAATACAACCAACGAAAAATAAATTAGAAGACATATTTTAAAGAGAACAGTTGCAATGGAGACCTATCTATCAGGCAACACACCACCTCAGTCACCAGATTACTTTCAGCCAGAACATGAGGCCAACATACCTGCCCCTAACTTCTGTGACCCGGATGCACACCCTGATACCACTTCCTCATCTTCTGCAACAGAAATGAAAAGTCGAATACTTGCTGGAAGGAAAAAGGGTGGAAGCGGTCGCTCAAAACATACAGAGATATTTGCATGACAAATGTCAAACTTGATAATGCTTTACGGAAAGCTGAGAAATACAAAAAAAGAGGTATGATCGACTGATGAAGAAAATGGAGAGACAAGATTCCCCAAAGACAAAACAGCAAATGAAGGAAACTTCGTAGAACTAAGGATTTTGTTGTTTCAAAATGCCATCATTGCAGAGTTAAAGCAAAAGTATCAAAACATTTGCAGTGCCAAGGACAAACGAGTGGCTTCAAAAATGCTCAGAGGCAACATCCTGAGAAAGTAAGGCCTGGTCAAAGCCGCAAACAGAGAATTTGGATTTTCAGCAAAAGCAATGAGGGCAAATGAAAACAGGCCAGGAAGTCTTCAATACTCCAGGTTAATGCAGTGTTACAGAATTAGCACAGCCACAGAAGAGAAAATCACTTGATTCTATGAACGCGATGACAACAGTAGAGCAACAACATGGAAAACGGACACACTAACGAGGAAAAAGAAGAAAAAGCAAAAGCGCTTCTTGAATTGTGCAATTCAGAACCTTTATCAGAAGTTTAAGAGTGAATATTCAGAGAGAAAAATGTCCTACTATGAATTCTGCAAAATACGTCCTTTAAGGGTTGTCAAGCCAACAGTCCAGGATAGGGACACACGCCTCTGCAAAACTCACGCCAAACTCCAGTTCATGGCGGACAAACTACAGTACCACAAAGGGATCAGCTGCAACAACAATGAGAACCTTATTGAGTCTTTGTGCTGTGAGAACCAGAAGAAAGAGTACATATACAGAGAGTGCTCCCTTTGCCAAGCAAAATAGCTTACAACATCTGACTTTGATGCTGGTGGCTTGAGTGAAAAAACAAAGCTGAAGCGAGGGAGAAGAAAAACAAAGCTGAAGCGAGGGAGAAGAAAAACAAAGCTGAAGCGAGGGAGAAGAAAAACAAAGCTGAAGAGAGGGAGAAGAAAAACAAAGCTGAAGAGAGGGAGAAGAAAAACAAAGCTGAAGAGAGGGAGAAGAAAAACAAAGCTGAAGCGAGGGAGAAGAAAAACAAAGCTGAAGCGAGGGAGAAGAAAAACAAAGCTGAAGCGAGGGAGAAGAAAAACAAAGCTGAAGCGAGGGAGAAGAAAAACAAAGCTGAAGCGAGGGAGAAGAAAAACAAAGAGGGAAACATGGAGAAGTTCACTGTATATTTGACAGTAAAAGAAAAGGCACACTGCAGATTCTACTGGAGGACTTCTCCAAAGGATTGAAGGAGAAGTTGGGGAAACACGTGTACACCATTCGACACCAATACTTAAAACTGAGAGAATTAAAAGAGAATCTGAGGAAAGAAAAGATCATTGTGAATATTGACTTTGCAGAGAACTACTTGTGTAGATATCCAGGTAGTTCACTTTGGTGATTCTCACAAGCAGGTGACCCTCCACACCTGTGTTGGATATACCACAAATTATACAGTTTCACTCTGCTCACTGAGTTCTTCTATGCGGCATGACCCCTCTGCTATCTGGGCCCATCTCTCAAAAACACTGGCCTACTTCCATGAGCTCTGCCCATCGGCTACTTTTGGAATCTTACTTTGTCTTATATTAATTAAATGTTTAACAATGGTTGTTGATCAAAATGTTGGGTTGGGTGGAAATATCATATTTTTCATGATAAATGTTTTCAGCTGTCACAAAGGAAAGTTTATACATTCAGGCATCGTGTTGAATTATTAATAGGAAAACCTTAAAATATCACCTAAAATGATATCCAATACAAGTTGATGTACAAATGTATAAGAAATGTGTTATAAATAAATTGTATGATATTTCATTTTCAACTAAAATTGATGTTTAATGATGTGATGGAAATGACATTTGTCTATGGCTGTCTGGGGAAAAGGACAAAAATTTATAAATTCCTGAATAGATATTGTTTCTAGACAAATCAAAGACAATTCTAATAAAGTAAAATGGTGTTTCAATAAGTTTTAATCACCCAGCTATCCAACACTGGAACTCTTCCAAGTCAAGGTAAGCTTTTGGTTTTATTAATTTATTGCCACCTGGGTCCGCCGGTGTAACTGCTCAAATTCTTGCTAATTGTACACTATACTGCATGATTGTAGCGGGTTTACTAACGCGTTACTTCTAGTAGCTACATTTTACATTTTACATTTTAGTCATTTAGCAAACGCTCTTATCCAGAGCGACTTACAGTTAGTGAGTGCATACATTTCTTCTTCTTTTTATATACAATATATACTATATATACAAAAGTATATGTACACCTAGGGCTAATTTCACACATATATTTTCTAGTATTTGTAAAGACAACATTAAATTAAGAATAGTCTGATGGGTGACAATATTAGGCTATCATTTGTGGATTATGTATTATCACTTGTGAATGATACCCAGCTTGTGCAGTAAGGCAAGGAATAGCACATGCCTTTTTTTGCGACTTATTCAAATCATAGTCACACACCTCATGTAACCTAGCCCATAGGCCTATATGTTTTGATAAGGTTTGTATCACAACTAAAGTGGTCAAATAATTCCTTAAAATTAAGCACATTAATCTGCTTTATAACCAGTGTAGAACCTAACAGGCATACATAGGCATACATAGGCTGTGCATAAGTTTCAAGTTTGGGGAAGATAATTTTCAACATAAATATGCATTACATGCATAATCGCATTTGCCTTCACTTTAGAGAACAGTGTTTTCCCGCTAATTGATTGCATTTTGGAACATTTGCGTTTATAGGCTACTGCCCTGTGCGCATTGCTGTGATTATAATGTGAAGAAATGGCGTAATAGTTTATCAAAATGTTAAGCTAAACTGTCCCAGAGTATGTTTGGAATATTTATTTATTGCACAGAAGAATAGTTGACCAATAGCATAGGTCAACTTTTGTACTATGGGGGATAGTAGATTGACATAGGCTAGTGCTTTAGCACAGCCACACAATCTCACAGACCACTGCAACATGGGTCAACTTTGAGCACCTCTATCTCCTGAATGTTTTGGCATTTAGGTCCATATAGTCACTTTCTGACCACTTCTACCGTGGGCTTACATGTATGGAAGGTTTCATTCAAATCAAAAGGGGTGCAGTCAGAAAGTGATTGAAATCAAATGGAATGACTATGTGATCACGCTCTCCGTAGCCGATGTGAGTAAGACTTTTAAGCAGGTCAACATTCACAAGGCCGCAGGGCCAGACGGATTACCAGGACGTGTACTCCGAGCATGTGCTGACCAACTGGCAAGTGTCTTCACTGACATTTTCAACATGTCCCTGACTGAGTCTGTAATACCAACATGTTTCAAGCAGACCACCATAGTCCCTGTGCCCAAGAACTCTAAGATAACCTGCCTAAATGACTACCGACCCGTAGCACTGACGTCTGTAGCCATGAAGTGCTTTGAAAGACTGGTCATGGCTCACATCAACAGCATAATCCCAGAAACCCTAGACCCACTCCAATTTGCATACCGCCCCAACAGATCCACAGATGATGCAATCTCTATCGCACTCCACACTGCCCTTTCCCACCTGGACAAGAGGAACACCTACGTGAGAATGCTATTCATTGACTACAGCTCAGCATTCAACACCATAGTGCCCTCTAAGCTCATCACTAAGCTAAGGATCCTGGGACTAAACACCTCCCTCTGCAACTGGATCCTGGACTTCCTGACGGGCCGCCCCCAGGTGGTAAGGGTAGGTAACAACACATCTGCCACACTGATCCTCAACATGGGGGCCCCTCAGGGGTGCGTGCTCAGTCCCCTCCTGTACTCTCTGTTCACCCATGACTGCATGGCCAGGCACGACTCCAACACCATCATTAAGTTTGCCGACGACACAACAGTGGTAGGCCTGATCACCGACAACGATGAGACAGCCTATAGGGAGGAGGTCAGAGATCTGGCCGTGTGGTGCCAGGACAACAACCTCTCCCTCAACGTGACCAAGACAAAGGAGATGATTGTGGACTACAGGAAAAAAAAGAGGACTGAGCACGCCCCCATTCTCATCGACGGGGCTGTAGTGGAACAGGTTGAGAGCTTCAAGTTCCTTGGTGTCCACATCACCAACGAACTATCATGGTCCAAACACACCAAGACAGTCGTGAAGAGGGCACGACAAAGCCTATTCCCCCTCAGGAGACTAAAAAGATTTGGCATGGGTCCTCAGATCCTCAAAAAATTCTACAGCTGCACCATCGAGAGCATCCTGACTGGTTGCATCACCGCCTGGTATGGCAACTGCTTGGCCTCTGACCGCAAGGCACTACAGAGGGTAGTGCGTACGGCCCAGTACATCACTGGGGCCAAGCTTCCTGCCATCCAGGACCTCTATACCAGGCGGTGTCAGAGGAAGGCCCTCAAAATTGTCAAAGACTCCAGCCACCCTAGTCATAGACTGTTCTCTCTGCTACCGCACGGCAAGCGGTACCGGAGTGCCAAGTCTAGGTCCAAAAGACTTCTCAACAGCTTCTACCCCCAAGCCATAAGACTCCTGAACAGCTAATCATGGCTACCCGGACTATTTGCAGTGCCCCCCCACCCCATCCTTTTTACGCTGCTGCTACTCTGTTAAGTATTTATGCATAGTCACTTTAACTCTACCCACATGTACATATTACCTCAACTACCTCAACTAGCCGGTGCCCCCGCACATTGACTCTGCAACGGTACCCCCCTGTATATATAGCCTCCCTACTGTCACTTTATTTTACTGTATATATAGCCTCCCTACTGTCACTTTATTTTACTTCTGCTCTTTTTTTCCTCAACACTTTTTGTTGTTGTTGTTTTATTCTTACTTTTTTTGTTTAACATAAATGCACTGTTGGTTAAGGGCTGTAAGTAAGCATTTCACTGTAATGTCTGCACCTGTTGTATTCGGCGCATGTGACCAATAAAATTTGATTTGATTTGATTTGATTTGAATGACCCCACAGCTAGAGAAACAGTGTAGCACCCACCTGGGTGATGCTTCGGCTGCTGAAGAGCGCCAGAAAAGCCACCACACAGCGGCAGTGGTTAGGAAAAGCCATCTCAGGACACTGCATGCAGGCCTTGTTATCCTTTTAGGAACCGGCAGGTGTAACAAAAACACTGGTGCTGCATTAGATATACAAATCCCAACATTAGCCAACAAGCTAGCTAGCCAAGCCAAACAAACATACTTTTCATCGCAGTCCTTTAACTCTGTGAGTTAGGAATGCAACAAACCAAATTACTGTTAAAAATTATTAATTATAAAACGGTTGTTTGGATCCTGGATGCTGATTGGTTGATAGGTAATGCCTGTTAACAGTTCCATTTGATTTATCAATGTGCAACCACTGCCCCACAGCCAACCCAGGCAATTTATAAACTTCATCTCCCATTGAAAAAAGCATATAGACAATATTTCCCCATGCTACTGGCCTAGCATTTGGTTTGCAACAGTTGGGGTTTGTCTAAACCTTGCTGTCTGCATCTCCTACATGTGCAACATATTGCCGTTTTTTTCCCCACCGTACCATGCATATGAACGTGACGAGCCTGACAGCTTCTCTGAGTCAGGCGAATTCATTTATCAGGATCATTCAAGTGGATATATCAAAAGAAATGGCAATAGAAACAAAGGTAAAACAAATGAAAATGCACATAGTTTGCTGTCATTTCAGCTGCTCAGACGATCCTGCAGGTGAAGAAAGCGGATGTGGAGGTCCTGGCTTGGTTACATGTGGTTTGTGGTTGTGAGGCCGGTTGGATGTACTGCCAAATTCGCTAAAATTACGTTGGAGGCGGCTTATGGTAGAGAAATGAACATTAAATTATCTGGCAACAGCTATGTTGGACATTCCCGCAGTCACCATGCCAATTGCATGCTCCCTCAAAACTTGAGACATCTGTGGAAAAAGCCTTTTATTGTCCCCAGCACAAGGTGGGGACGTGCTGTTTAATCAGCTTCTTGATATGCCACACCTGTCAGGTGGATGGGTTAGCTTGGCTCACTAACAGGGATGTAAACAATTGTATGCACAAAATACTGGCCAGTGATTATAATGGCGATTCTGATCCAACCTTAAAATACATTGTGCCCCTAGACTGAGAGGATGGAAGTTCAATATGTAGCTAGATGTAGAAGGCTAATGTTAACTAGCTAACGTTGCCCATGAAAGGAAGTTAGGCTAGCGAGCAAGCATTTTAGCTAGGTAGCCTAGGACAACAAAAATAAAAGCATGTACTGTATGACAGAGTCATAGACCATTTCGTCAACATGAAAGAGAGGAGGATGGCATCGTTGTTTCTCTACAAGTAGGGTGAGTCAACATGTTTTCTCTACTTGCACGAACACACACACACACACACAAACACACACACAAATCAGAACCATGGACAGCCACATCATATTTAGCTTACGTTGATTGGACTAAATTGTTTTTGGTATCTTTTAGTTGTCACTGTATTATACTAAGCAGAGGTGATTTGATAATGTTGAAGTTGAAATGGTGCTGGAATAGTGGAGGCAGCTCCTGTTGTCTTTGCGACTTGCAGTAACTCCCTGTGGTTCTAATTAAATTAATAGTTGTTTAGTAGTCCGAAAATGTCGGAAACATTAACTTTCTTGACCATGCTATAGGTCATGTAACTGTTTGTTACATGCGATATGCTTTGTGGACTTCACCAGACAGAGGTTGCTCTCCGGTTTTGTGATGAAACAAAGGTGAGGTTGAATTTATTCTGCCATTGTGTCTTCTTATTGTCTCAGTGTCACGGTCGTTGTAAGAGGCAGACCAAGGCGCAGCGTGATAGGCGTACATCCTTTTAATGAGTACTTTACACCAACAACAAAACGATACGTGAAGTCTAAAGGTGGTCCTCTGTAGCTCAGCTGGTAGAGCACGGCGCTTGTAACGCCAAGGTAGTGGTTTCGATCCCCGGGACCACCCATACACAAAAAAAAAAACATGTATGCCCGCATGATTGTAAGTCGCTTTGGATAAAAGCGTCTGCTAAATGGCATATTATTATTATTATTATAAAGGTTCACCAACACAAACCTATACAGAACAAGATCCCACAATACTAAAGTGCCAAAAGGCTGCCTAAGTATGGTCCCCAATCAGAGACAACGAGCTACAGCTGTCTCTGATTGGGAACCACCCTGGCCAACATAGATATGAACGATCTAGAACAGACCCAATGAAAACTAAACATAACAAGTCCACACCCTGGCTCAACATTTAAGAGTCTCCAGAGCCAGGGCGTGACACTCAGCCTTAGGTATATATCACGGTCAAAAGGCATATGAACTAACAGGTTATAGAGCAAACAACGCAATTATCATAACACATATGTTGTAATATGGCTCTTCTTTCTGGCTTGGCTTCCCCAGTGAATTTACCCACGCTGTGATGAGGTGATTTTGAAGGAGTCAGGCACAGGAGGGTAAATCACAGCATAACAGGATTTATTCTGAACCACAGAGTTACGGAGTAATGCGTGAAAACACTCCAGTGCGCAAAACAGTCGCACTGGAAAATACAAGGCACACAGGGAATATTCCCGGCGATACAAAATACACAGAGCTCCACCGAGCTTCTCTCTCCTCCACAATAAACAATCACACACAAAGACAAGGGGGCAGAGGGAACACTTATACAGGTACTGATGAGGGGATATGAACCAGGTGTGTATAATAAACAAGACAAAACAAATGGAATGATGAGATGAGGAGTGGCAGTGGCTAGAAGGCCGGTGACGACGAACGCCGAAGCCTGCCCGAACAAGGAGAGGAGGCAGCCTCGGAGGAAGTCGTGACACACGCACCTCTACTGGCCTCCTAAGGACTGTTTCCCCGGTCCTTGGCTTCGCCTCGGGTCTAAGAACAGCCCTTAGTCGGTTGTTATTCACAAAATAATTCCTGGATGCTCATGCCTTATTGCTTAAATAAATACAATCTTTACAGAGCTCTAGGGCTGGGAATTGCCAGGGGCCTCATGATACGATATTATCACGATACTTCGGTGCCGATATGACATGTATTGGATTTTCACGATTCTACATGTATTGCGATTGGATTTTCGAAACATATTGCTCACCATGTCTGCTGCAGAGGGACAAGAGAGTCATGAGACAATGAGTTTTGATCAGTCATGGAAATAAGTGCTGAAAACAAATTGGCTCCCTATTTAAAAAGATGATGGAGAACAAGCTATGAAGGGAAAAACACTGGGGTTTTGGTGCAGGTCCAGTCAGTAGTTGTCCCAGTTAGCTTTGTCACTGTTTGAGAATGTGAGATGTATTTTCTCACATATAAGTGTTTGTATGCAGACAACTCAAAATGAAAAATTATGGGTAGCAAAGTTGTGTAAATGAAGGGAATATAAACAATACATTTGTGTTTACTCAAACTCTACTCTGTTTAGTCAGATATCAGAAGGTTGAAGTTGTTTGTGTTTTATTCATGACGCCTTACATTTAGATGTCTTTCTCTCTCTGTCTCTCTCTGTCTCTCTGTCTCTCTGTGTCTCTCTCTCTGTGTCTGTCTGTGGTAGGTATATTGTGGGCTGAGGCAGTGTTTTTTTGAGGCCCTGCCCCAGAGGAAGACTAAGAGTGTTGAAGCTCTGAAGAAGTGTGAACACATCCTGCTTGACGTTGCCAAGTATGATAGATTATTTTTCTCTCACCATCTCCCCTCCTCTTGGCTCTACTTTTCACTGTTATCCTTATGCTATCCTTCCCCTTTTGTACTGTCTCTGTAGGATAAACTCTCCCTCTCTCTGCTTTCATTCCTTCAGTAGGTCAAACTCCACCCCCCCCCCCCCCCTCCACCCCCCCCTCTGCTCTTATCTTTCAGTAGTACAAACTCCTCCTTTCTTTATCCTTTCCAGGTTTGGGGGTCAATTCCAAATAAATTCCAGGCAATTCGTAAAGTAATTCCACATTTTCTTAATTGAAAAGCATTGACAGGAATTGGAATTGGAACTGGAATTTCAGTATACTGAATTGACTGGAAAGGAAATGGAATTGACCCCAACCCTGATCCTTAATATTACCAACTCCCTCCTTCTTCCTTGCTTTCACTCTACCAGTACAACACATTCCCACTATCTCTTCTCTCTCTGTCAACATCTTAGTCAAAATTTGAAGGGGAATTGGGTATTGCAGGCTGTTCTAGAGCGAGCGTAAGCTTACTAAGGCCAGAGAGTGGTTCCTGAAAACAGTGAAGATTGAGCCAGACCTGGGAGACGCCTGGGCCCTCTTCTACAAGTTTGAGATGCAATATGGCACAGAGATGGGTGGCTTTGTGGTGTGTGTGTGTGTGTGTGTGTGTGAAAATGAGAATGAGCTTGCATGTGCTAAGGTTTATTGCATGTGTTTGGCGGGCTCTCCGTGTCCCCTGTAGGAGCAGCAGGAGGCGGTGCGTAGGCGCTGTGAGTACGCTGAGCCGCGTCACCGGGAGCTGTGGTGTGGTGAGTCCAAACATGTCCTCCACTTGTAGATGAAGATAGGGGAGATCCTCACACAGGTCGCCTCCCAAGATCAAAAACACCTTCTGAAACATAGGCTAGACAGACGGAAACTGTGTGTATATAGTATGGACCTATGTTTCTGACTCCATGTCCCTCTGTCCATTAATCACGAACACACACCCCAAGTTCTCTCTTGTCACCTTTTAAAGTCGTAGAGAGTAGCAGCATAATTGCAGGCTATTTGGACACACACACACACACACATGCCTGGCGTGACGAGAGTGGACTATGGTTCACTAGCAGTACAGAATATTTGCATATTTACAACGTTTACAGCGTGTGAAAGCACAACGCTGTTGGGAAAAGGAGAAGAAAAACCGGGTATTTTGTTTAACTTTATTTTTTATGGAATTGTGAAATGTCATGTCCTCCAATTGAATCAGCAAATCCTGCTAGATATTTTTTTTCTGAGCAAATGCTTTTCAATGACTGTTTAAACCTGATACCAGCCCTGTAAAGAAGTATGTTAATATGACAATTTGACCATGGTATTGTTTTTTTACTGCTCTGTAAAACAATTTGTAATTTGCTTGATCGAGATGTACGCCATACATAGGTAGTAGGGCTAGGAATTGCCAGGGACCTGACAATAAAATATTATCACGATACTTACGTACCTATACAATATGCATTGCGGTTCTCACGATTCTATATGTATTGTGATTCGATATTGTGATTTGATGTTCCACACATATTGCGCATTATGGCTGCTGCAGAGAGACGAGTGAGAGAGAGCATGAGAAAACGAGTTTTGATCAGTCAGGGAAATAAAAGTGCTGAAAACATTGTAGTGTCTTAGCTCTTATTACTAATGCTTATAATAAGAAAGACTCCGAATACAAGGAAGTGAACTGGAGCTTCACATTTACTAAAGCTAGTTAGTACAAGAATAACATAGAGCAACACTGCACATGACCAAGGGCGCTCCGCTCTTAAAGGGGACATCAGTAATTAACAGAACATAACATTCCTTCCCTTATACAATCAGAGTTACTTTTACCAAACCACAACTGAAACATTTTCCAGAACTTGTTGTAGTTATTTTGAATATTTGATTGGAACTTGAACAGTCTTAGTTTTTGGTTGTGTTTGTTTGTTTACAGGTCCAGTCTGTCTGGTGGACGGTGCCTTCGTTCCGGGTAGCGCCTTGGATTGTCTAGAGGCTCCTGCACATCCTCAGTGTGTGCTTGCTCCATTATAGCTTCTGCTATAGCAGCACCTTCATCCACACGTTCCCTTCTTTCAGCCTGGGGTCTCAGTACTGCCCCATCGTCCTCTACAGTTCCCTGTGTGTCACTCCCATGAGCTCTCTGTGCCTGTTCTCTCTCGATTGTTGTGCTGATTTCCGTGGAATGCATTTGGTTAAAGTAACGTCGCCACATTATGTCTGGGCTCACTTGAACCTGGTAAGTTCTGGATCCCGGAGTCCTTGCTTTAGGGTTTGCACAAAGTGTTCTACGGAGCTGAGGTTGAGTGTTTGATTCCGTTTACTGACATGAATGTTGTAAACTCGTCACTTACGAAAGCTTGCGCGTTGTCGCTTACCAGCTGCAGAGGCAATCCGAAGCGTGCAAACGTTGTTCTGAGACACTATAGTCTGAGCTGAGGTGGAGGAGTCAGTGCAAAACACCTCTGGACATTTCGAATGGGCACCAACCATAACCAGAAACATGTCCTTTTCAAAGGGGGCGGCGTAGTCCACATGAATTCTCTGCCATGGCTCTATGGGCCATTCCCATGGGTGGAATGGGGCAGGAGCAGGCATGTGAAGGACTTTCTAACATCCGCTACAGTTCTTCGCCATGTTTTCTATCTGTTGATCCAGACCGGGCCATTAGAAGAGGCTCCTTGCGAGCAGCTTCATTTATACAATTCCAACATGCCCTTCATGTAGTTGCTGCAAAACCTGATGTTGGCATTTCTGGGGTATCATGACTCTCATTCCCCACATCAAACATCCTTGGTACGTTGTAATTTCGTTTCACCACTGGAAATACGGTGTCAGCTCCTTTCTGCCTGTAGCTGGCCATCCTAACATGGTGTAGGTGTATACTTTTGACAATGTCACATCTTTCCTTGTCTCCCATTTGATAACTGTGCTTGTGACAGGTAGTGCCTCGAGCTGAGAGGTATGGAAAATGTCCACTGCATCCAGACTCCTTTGTCTTTCTCTTGTACAGGGCTGTCTGGATAATCCATCTGCATTTGTGTGGAGGGACGACGGCTTAAACTCAATGTCATACATTTGACCGGCAAGGAACAAGGCGTAACGCTGTAATCTGGCCGCTGTCATTGCCGGAATACCTTTCTTTGGACTGAAAATGGAAAGCAATGGCTGGTGATCCGTCACCAGTGTGAAACGCTTCCCATATAGGTATGTGTGAAATTGATTAATTCTCCACACTAGTGCTTCTTTGTCGATTTGTGAGTAGTTATTCTCTGCATCATTCAACGTTCATGACGCAAAGGCCACTGGCCTCTCTGACCCATCTTTCAGTGTGTGTGAAAGGAGGGCCGCAAAGGGGACGCATCACAAGCCAACTTCACTGGCAGTTCGGGGTCGTAATGCATCAGGACCTGTTTAGATGTGATGAGCCGTTTTGCCTCAAGAAACACATTTTCACACTGTGCTGTCCACTGCCATGTCCTATTATTTTTCAGGAGCTGATTGAGAGGCTGGACTACTGCTGAAAGGTTTGGGAGGAATATTCTGTAGTAATTGATCAGTCCAGTGAAAGATCTCACTTCTGTCACATTTTGCAGTCGTGGTGCCTGTACCACTGCATACATTTTGTCCTGTGTTTTGTGCAATCCATTGCGGTCGATTTCATGTCCACAGAAGACTATCTTGTCTTTGAAGAACTCCTACTTCTGTAAGTTTGCCTGTAGCCCGTACTCTTTCAGTCTTCTCAGGACCTTTTCCAGGTTAGCCAGGTGCTCTTTATCTGTGCTTCCTGTTATGATCATGTCATCCAGAATACACTGGGTTCCTGGGATTCCTTGCAAAATCTGGTCAATAGTTTGTTGCCAAATGGCTGGGGGCGATGCAATGTCAAAAAAACCAGGCAGTTATACCTGTATAGACTTTTGTGTGTGTTTATTGTCAGGTACGGTTTGGAGCTCTCTTCAACCGGTAGCTGCAGGTAAACCTGTTTCAGGTCGATTTTACTGAAGTGTTTCCCACCAGCTAGTGCAACAAAGATGTCATCCAGACGTGGCGGAGGGTATTGGTCCACATGCAACATTGAATTCACAGTTACCTTGAAATCCCTACACATTCTAACAGACCCGTCTTTCTTTACAATAGGAACAATGGGTGTGGCCCATTCGCTTCTGTCCACTTTCGTCAGGATCCCTGTATCCTGCAAGCGATCGATTTCTGCTACCACATTTGGTCTCAGGGAGTATGGAACAGATCTGGCTTTGCAGAATTTTTGGGTTGCATCATCTCTCAGTACGAGTTTGGCTGTGAAGCCTTTTACTGTTCCCATCTGATCACCAAAAACAATGTCGTATTTCTTCAGCAAGTGTTTCTCGGTGAATGTTTTATTGGAGGGCTTCAGAGGGGCAGTCAGATCTCTTAGCAAACTGTACATTTTTGGGCCAATCAAACTCAATAACTCTGGTACTCTCTTGTTATCAGCAATGTTGTTTGCAATGAAGTACTGTTCCAGTCGTTCAATGTAAGTTGCCCAGTTTTCTTGCGTGTCATCAAACACATCTATTTTCCCGATGCTGGCCATTCTCTTTACCTTGGGGTCTTTGATCTGCCGCTTCGTTCTCGTCAGCACTCCCCTCGTCGTCACTGCTTGCTAGCTGCTGCGCTACAGTCAAAACCTTCCTCTCTTTCTACCAGCTCCATCTGCATTCGTGATGCACACTGTAGGAAATCATCCTCGTCACCATTGTAGTGTCTTAGCTCTTATTATTATCAGTATGTAAAATGTTTGCACTCACTAACTGTAAGTCGCTCTGGATAAGAGCGTCTGCTAAATGACTAAAATGTAAATTACTAATGGATATAATAAGAAAGACTGAAGTGAACTGGAGCTTCACATTTACTAAGAATAACATAGACCAACACTGCGCATGACCAAGGGTGCTCCGTTCTTAAAGGGGACATCAGTGATGAACAGAACATAACAAACATGTTGGCTCACTATTTAAAAAGAAGATGGAGAACAAGCTATAGGGTGAAAAATTCCAGAGTTTTGGCGCAGGTACAGCTGACTAGCGCTAGCTAACGCTACCTACAGTAGAAAAAGAACAAAAACGAAGTCAAATATCGATTGTCCGAAAATAATATAACTAATAGTTAGTCATAATGCACTGCTTTTGTATGTGTTACAACTGTTTAAATCTGCTCCAGAGGATCGACCAACCAACCTGACCAATTAAGTGACTTGATATAAGATATCTGCTTAAGAAAACAAACATCTTCCCAGATCTTTATTTGGCATGTCAATGATAGTCAGATGAGTTGGCTCACAGATCACATACTGAGTATACAAAACATTAAGAACACCTGCTCTTTCCATTACATAGACTGACCAGGTGAAAGCTATGATCCCTTATTGATGTTAATTGTTAAATCCACTTCAATCAGTGTAGATGAAGGGGAGGAGACAGGTTAAAGAAGGATTTTTAAGCCTTGAGACAATTGAGACATGGATTGTGTATGTGCGCCATTCAGAGGGTGAATGGGCAAGACAAAAGATTGAAGTGCCTTTGAACTGGGTGTGGTAGTAGGTGCCAGCTGCATCGATTTGTGCAACCTGCTCTCAGAGCATTTCGTATTATTCTGTATGTAAATCCGAAACACTCCATTTAGTATGATACAGTATGTTACGTCTCGTATGGTATTTATTAATTGGTGGATGTCCATCACCCATTTCATATGACATGTTACAAATTATTATCCGTATGATATGTTATGAATTCGTAAAATGTACAATATGTTAAGAATTTGCTAAATGTATGATATGTTACGAATTCTAGCTAGGTGGCTAACATTAGCTAGGCTAGGGGTTAAGGTTAAGTTCAGGAGTTATGTTAAAGGGTTAAGGTTAGTCAGGTGAATGGTTAGCTAAAAGGGTTAGGGTTAGGGGAAGGGTTAGCTAACATGCTAAGTAGTTAAAAAGTAGCTAAAAAGTAGTAAGAAGTTGAAAAGTTGCTAATTAGCTATAATTGTTTGCGACGAGATTCAAACTCGCAACCTTTAGGTTGCTAGACATTTGCGTGATATGCCCACCCAACCACCCATCTTTTGTTGCTGCAACCATCTGTCTTATGTAACAATACCAAACTTAACATATCATACTAAACGGAGTTTCTCAGATTTACTTACAGAATAATACGAAATGCTCTGAGACCAGTTTGCAATGTGTCAAGAACTGCAACACTGCTGGGTTTTTCACACCCACCAGCAAACGGACATGCAGCCAACTTGACACAACTGTGGGAAGCATTGGAGTCGACATGAGTCGGCATCCCTGTGGAACGCTTTTGACACCTTGTGGAGTCCAAACCCCGACAAATTACGGCTGTTCTGAAGGCAAAAGGGGGGGGATGCAACTCAATATTAGGAAGGTGTTCCTAATGTTTGGTATACTCAGAGTAAGTTCACAATACAATCCTTTGACTTGAATGCAACAGTTTGAATACAAAAGTTTCAGCATTATTCTACTATTACGCATGACACTTTGCCCAAATTATTTCGAGGTCTCTAAAGTGTCCATACCCCACTAGTTGGGGCGCATCTAACCTAAACCTGTCCACATTGCTACCCTGCGCCTATAGTTTCTCTCCAACGAAACCGAAAGAAACTGAAAAGGTGATTGATCGCGGAAGTTTTTCTCGACTTGATGGGACTGGAGTTTGGTGAAATCCTAAGCCCACCGCCAGCAACCCATGACGGAGAGGGACACTAAAGACGCCAACGGGAATTCAGCAATGTTGGTAACCACGGATCTTCGGGAAAACCACGGCACATCCTGGGTCCGCTTGCCAACGCGTTGACTTTTTCCATTTAACCATATTTAAACACCCAAATAGGCGACTTACCGTTTGGATACAATGTACGCAGCCCGACCATGAATAACTCCCGTGGCTCTTGCTGGCTCCCGAGGACAGGGATTTTCTCGTCTGAAGAACATCCTATAGAAAATGATAAATGGTAGGTGGCCATTCCCTTCTGACATGAGATGCATACCTGCGTAACGATGGGTGCTGTCTTAGTTTAATGGAAAGCACAATGGATGGGATCCATTCATGTAGATAAAATGTAAAACCAACTCATGTTTAGGTTTTTTCTCCACCCTAATCTGTTTCATTTTGAAATGTTGATCATGATTAAATACAGACGTATACTTATTGTGCACAGTTTATGCACTCTCGTGCGCCCAAGAATAACATTTATTGGGCGCAAGAAGAACATTTCTTGGAACAACGAGAGTGCGTAAACTGTGCGTAATAAGTATAAGTCTATATTTAATTATGATCAACAGTTCCAAATTAAACAGTTTAGTTGGTTTTACATTTTATTTACATGAATGGACCCCATCCACAACTGTGCTATACATTAAACTTTAATTAAAACAAGCTAACTGCCAGGTATGTCCTAACTCATACACTACTTAATGTTTCAGTGTGTGAGCGGGCCTGTGCTCCGTAGCGTCGTGGTGTTTCTGCTCTTGGGTGTCTCCTACAGTAAGCGCAGGTGCAACTACTCGGAGATACTCGACTCATACAGAGAACTCATCTTCGTTGAACTTCAGAATTTGGTATGTGGGCCTTCAGAACGTCAAAGTGTGTTAGCCTACTGTTCACAAAACCAAACTGGCTTTATCTCACACTTAACCATTCGTTCAGTTGTATCTGTATTAATTTGTTCTACCTTTTATATTGTCCCTGGAAAATGTCAGGTGCAAAACTTACACTTGAGCAAAACGTATTCAATAAGTCTGACACTATAGTTTGAGCCACCCTATAATATTATGCAGTTGGCACCCTCACTTGGAGAAGTGGGTGTATCTGTACAGTGAATACTTGTTTTTGACTGCCCTCCACTGGTTTGCCTTATGAATGTTATATTATTTTATTGTCTAACAGTTTGTTTGCTTTATTGGAACAGAATCTGACGGGCAATTTTGACACATCCAAAGAGAGGGACTGTTGTCCCTCAGGAAAGGTAGTGTGTGTGTGTGTATGTGTGAAAGAGAGACCATCTGTACCGAATGGGACCCTCCAGTTTCAGAACCATGGACAGGGGATGTACCTAATGCCCCTCTGTGACAACAATTACACCTATGGGCTTGTCTTATACTACAATAAGAACTTGATTTGGTTGTTTGATTTACTGAATGAATGATTGATTGAAGGTATACAATAGAAATGTGTGTCTGATGACAACACAAGCATTAAACAACATGTATCTCCTATGTGTATCTCTTATTTGACAGTAGGCCTAACGCACTGTTTTCCTATGCTTCATAATGGCAGGTGCAGCACGTTTTGCGCTCCATCCATGGTATGACGCAGCAGTTCCTGTGCCAGGGCCGCGGGCAGGGCATTAGACAACAGGGGGGCATGGAGAAGCCAGTGGAGATGATGGAACAGCTGATCAGACAGAACTGCAGACACACTGACCTGGTGAGGCCACTCTTAAAGACAGGGCTTTTTGTCACTTACATTTTCATTTTTTATAATTATAATAAACATGAATAAATGAGGTATTATCAGTCAACGACGACGTAATGACATTAGATGGATATTCAGTGTTTTGCCTTTGCTTTCTTTCAGGTGAGAAGACAGAAGAGAGCAGCTCCGTGTGTGACTTCCCAGAGAACAAAGAGAAAGAAGAAGAAGAGGATGAGACTCATCAGGGCACTGATACACTGTTGGCAGAAGCTGCAGAGTGTGTACATGCCCACTAAATAAATACATGTTTTTCTTTTTCCCAATCATTAAAAAAACAAAACATGTATGGATTGTGTTGAATTTGGTTCTCATTTTGTATAGTAGAATCACATTTGTATGTCAGGCATGGTGCTCTCTGTTTATGACCTTTCTTCTTGGTCTGTAGTTCCACATCTATAAGCTACAGTGCACAATAGATCATCTGAATTAAAGGTAGACTCAGCGATATGACGTAGCTGCAGAAAGTAAACAGCATATTGGGTCAATTTCCACAACAACTAAGAGCATTGAAACGCGAGGCTCAACTTCTACACTGTTTTGGTGACCTGGCTACCACGCTGTTAACAGCGTGAAGCGAACCCGTGCACATGCGCAGATACTGTGATTGACAGTGTGAAGTGTTGCATCTCGCTCATCTCAATATCTCCGGTGCTGCTCGTGGCAATGTCATTTCGCTGAGTCTACCTTTAATAATGGTTTGTTTGGTATACAATACAATTACAATATTTACTTGTAATACTTTGGTGCACACACATAAAAAAATATATTATCTCATAATCCAGAGATTGTGATCCCTTTTTCTTAAACATATATTTTGTGCAGTTCTATCAAATTAATCAGTTATTCAAGCTGCCCACATCTAATAAAGGTTTCTCAAACTGCACCATTTGTTTTTCAATTCCTTTAATTATCAATACATGGGCTATTATTAGATGGCCTCTTTTGTTCTCTTTTGATATGAAATTGTTATCAAAATGGACGAAAAAACTGCTACAGTAGGTGGCAGCATGCATATTACATTTGTGCGAACTCCATTATACCGAAGACAAAGAAGAGGAAGAAAAAAGACTAAGAAGAATTTTTATTTGATTTATTATGATCCCCATTAGCCGATGCCAATGGCGACAGCTAGTCTTACTGGGGACAGACATATAACGAAAAATACATTACAGACAAATGTACAATTTACATACATTGAAAAACATGAACATGTAGTGTGTGTGTGCATCTAGCAGTTACACATACATGTCAGTACATACACACAACAATTAGGTCACATGGGGGAGAGGCATTGTGCTGTGAGGTGTTGCTTTATTTGTTTTTTATACCAGGTTTGCTGTTCACTTGCGCTATATTAGATGGAAGGGAGTTCCAAGCACTCATGGTTCTGTATAATACGTTTCCTTGAATTTGTTCTGGACCTGGGGACTGTGAAAAGACCCCTGGTGGTATGTCTGGTGGGGTAAGTGTGTGTGTCAGTACTGTGTGTAAGTTGAATATGCAAACAATTTGGAATTTCCAACACATTAATGTTTCTTATAAAAACAAGAAGTGACGCAATCAGTCTTTCCTCAACTCTTAGCCAAGACAAACTGGCATGCATAGTATTAATATTAGCCCTCTGATTACAATGAAGAGCAAGATGTGCCGCTCTGTTCTGGGTCAGCTGCAGCTTAACTAAGTATTTATTTGCAGCACTTGACCATATGACTGGACAATAATCAAGATAAGATAAAACTAGAGCCTGCAGGACTTGCTTTGTGGAGTGTGGTGTCAAAAAAGCAGAGCATCTCTTTATTACGGACAGACCTCTCCCCATTTTTACAACCATTGAATCTATATGCTTTGACCATGACAGTTTACAATCTTTGGTAAAACCAAGTAATTTAGTCTCCTCAACTTGTTCAACAGCCACACCATTCAGTACCAGATTCAGCTGAGGTCTAGAACTTAGGAATGATTTGTACCAAATACAATGCTTTTAGTTTTAAAGATGTTCAGGACCAGTTTATTACTGGCCACCCATTCCAAAACAGACTGCAACTCTTTGTTAAGGGTTTCAGTGACTTCATTAGCTGTGGTTGCTGATGAGTATATGGTTGAATCATCAGTATACATGGACACACATGCTTGGTTTAATGCCAGTGGCAGGTCATTAGTAAAAATAGAAAAGAGTAGAGGGTCTAGAGAGCTGCCCTGCTGTACACCACACTTTACATGTTTGACATTAGAGAAGCTTCCATTAAAGAAAACCATCTGTTTTATTAGATAGATAGCTCTGAATCCACGATATGGCAGAGGTTGAAAAGCCATAACACATACGTTTTCTCAACAACAGGATATGGTCAATAATATCAAAGGCTGCACTGAAATCTGACAGTACAGCTCCCACAATCTTCTTATTATCAATTCTTTCAACCAATCATCAGTCATTTGTGTCAGTGCAGTACATGTTGAGTGCCCTTCTCTATAAGCATCCTGAAAGGCTGTTGTTAATTTGTTTACAGAGAAGTATCATTGTATTTAGTCAAAAACAATTCTTTCCAACAGTTTGCTAAGAGCTGGCAGCAATCTGATAGGTCTGCTGTTAGAACCAGTAAGGGCCGCATTACAACTCTTGGCCTGAGGACAAAGACTTTCCTCTAGGCTCAGATTAAAGATATGACAGATAGGAGTGGCTATAGAGTCAGCTAAAAAATCTGATTATTTATTAGCCTAGCGGATATAAGTATTTTTGTCATGCAACAGTGTCTCTTGCGCTTTTGACAATGATTTTGCATGAGGCCGAATTCACATGATTTGCCTAACAGGTGCTGTTAGATTACAATATACTTTATCTTCCAGTTTAGAATGGTGTAAACAATACTAAATAAAGAATAAAGAATACCAGAGAGTCTGTTCTAATGAAGAAAAAAAATTGTAAAGCCTTTAATACAAAGTTTAAAAACAGCTGGATTTGTGAAATTGCTTTATCCAACATTTTGCATGAGGCTTGGTGATCACAGAATCAGTAGGATATTAAACAAACACTCAAATAGCCAACAGGAACAGAAGCAGAGGGCTGAGTGACTCACTCATTCCTGGCTTTCGTTCCAAATAAGTTATATTATAATGCAGGGCTAAAGACACATTCTTTCTGATTGTCTTTAGTATGCAGTCTCTCTCCTCTTGCTACAGCTAATTTCGTCAGAATTATTATGTGGATTATAATAAATGAATATATTTGTAGGGGTTGATGCATTTTTCGTTAGGGCAAATCTGGTCTGTGATATTGAGTTAGAAATGTACAACTTTAGATTACTTAAGCCTCGAATACATTGCAAGTTTGCCCTTTTTTGTCCATTATGCTACACTTTACAATAGGACACAACTCTGACTGACCGCAGCATCTATCGGTAGTCTAAATTTTGGCACAAATTGGGGGATTTTTCACACCTAGCCAAGCTATTAGACTATCCTTTTGTAAATCAATGGAGGTGTGGATGTTTCAGTCAGTCTCTCTGCTATTGCACTAGAGTCCTGCATTAGGCAAACAAACAAAAATCAGCTGGCGGGTGTTCCTGGAGTTGAGAGAGAACTTCGGTAATACAATGGCGCAATTACACTTGACATGTAGACTGACGATTTTCGAAAAATAGGATACTTGTGCTTTACAGCCCATTACAGAAATGAAGAGTCGATGTTATCCACCACGGAGTGGGACAGTGCAGCTCAAAACTGCAGATAACATAAGGCCAGCTATTGTGAAACAATACTTGTGGAACTTGTTGATTTCCTCTATCGCTTCAAGAGGCCTACTGTCTACCTGGCAATTGTGTGGCGTCACCTACAGATTTATGTGTGGTTTCAGAGAGAAGCCAGATGCGAGCCTGCGACCAGGCACGGGGGATGACGTCCTTTTCCTGCACAGCAATTTGAAGAAATCTAGTTATGAATGGACTGTTTTTTGAAGTTATTGTTTTAGTATATTTATTTGTTGTCTGATATTAGAAGGCAGGAAAAAATGAATATTAGCCTACTGTCTGTAGTCATAAAAACAATTAGGCTAAATAAATAGATGTTATTTTGTTGGGTAACTAATCGGCTCTCGAAACTCATTAAGAGGTCCCGTGTAGCTCAGTTGGTAGAGCATGGCGTTTGCAACGCCAGGGTTGTGGGTTCGATTCCCACGGGCGGCCAGTATGAAAAATGTATGCACTCACTGACTGTAAATTGCTCTGGATAAGAACGACTGCAAAATGTAAGAGGTGACTTCTATCTTCAATATAATAATTCAGAAGGTTAAAGCCGTAAGTTTTAGGCCTGCATTAAATTAGATTACCAAGTTCATTTTTCATTATGTTATAATAATCCATGCCTTCTGGGAATGTTATAAAGTCCACAAGTTATGTTTGGAGTTAGAAATATGGCTGTCAGAAGTATTATCATGGAAATTATCTGCATATTTCAAGACATGGCATATAACAGTGCAGTGAGATACTTTTCTCATCAATCGCCTTGAAAAAAAATGTATACTTAAATACTGAAAATCAACCAATGTCAGCATTTAAATGCTTTATTATCCAAATGTTGAAAGTGCGTGGGCGACGGAGAGAAACAAAATGGTGCAGTTTGAGGCCATCTGGCGCAGAGTGATGCGTTCGTGTACATTCTTCATTGTAACCACAATGTCACAAATAACTGAACACACACACACACACACACAACATGAGCATATTAACTTTTTCAAAACATGTATTTATTAAAGACTATCAGAAAAAATGTTGATCCAAAGCCACAAATGAGTGAGTCACTCAGCTTTATGCAGGCAAATATAGCTTTATGTTGCAAAATAGCCTACTATATAGGCCAAGCCTAAACACATATATTAAATTGCCTAAATAAACTAGTACATTTAATAAATAAATGAAATAGCTCAGGTCTCGAAAATATGGGCAACCCTTTTCCCCCTCCCTGTCCTCCCTGTCCTCGCTGGAATCTCTTTCATTCAGTGTCTTCTTTACATCAGCAAAGAATGACCCCGTGTTTCGGAAACTCTATATAGGGGGATATCAGTCTTTCACACTGTGGTAAATAAAGCCAGTTTGTTATTTAGAATTATTTCTTTCTGTTTTTAGAGGGAGAGAAACAAAAAACATAATCAGCGTTCTAACTCCCCCTTGTGACAGTGTGGCGCAATGACAATCTGCCATTAACTACCACAAATGATCGCCGTACAAGCTCAAAACGTTTAATTGAGGAACCACTGTACCATCCTCAGTAGCTTTCCATCTAAGTTGTCAATGCCAGTAGGTTTGTCCTTATTGATCGATAACAATAATTGTTCAACCTCTGGTTTTCTTTTATTATTTGTTTTTTATACACTACAGGTCAAAAGTTTGGACACACCTACTCATTCAAGGGTTTTTCTTTATTTTTACTATTTTTTACATTGTAGAATAATAGTGAAGACATCAAACCTATGACATAACACATATGGAATCATGTAGGAACCAAAAAAGTGTTAAACAAATCAAAATATATTTGAGATTCTTCAAATAACCACCCTTTGCCTTGATGACAGCTTTGCACACTCTTGCATTTTCTCAACCAGCTTCATGAGTTAGTCACCTGGAATGCATTTCAATTAACAGGTGTGCCTTCTTAAAAGTTAATTTGTGGAATTTCTTTCCTTCTTAATGCGTTTGAGCCAATCAGTTGTGTTGTGACAAGGTATACAGAAGATAGCCCTATTTGGTAAAAGACCAAGTCCATATTATGGCAAGAACAGCTCAAATAAGCAAAGAGAAATGACAGTCCATTATTACTTTAAGACATGAAGGTCAGTCAATCCGGTAAAAATGTCAAGAACTTTGAAAGTTTCTTCAAGTGCAGTCGCAAAAACCATCCAGTGCTATGAGGAAACTGGCTTTCATGAGGACCGCCACAGGAATGGAAGACCCAGAGTTACCTCTGCTGCAGAGGATAAGTTCATTAGAGTTACCAGCCTCAGAAATTGCAGCCCAAATAAATGCTTCACAGAGTTCAAGTTACAGACACATCTCAACATCAACTGTTCAGAGGGGACTGTGTGAATCAGGCCTTCATGGTCGAATTGCTGCAAAGAAACCACTACTAAAGTAAACCAAGAGGAAGACTTGCTTGGTCCAAGAAACACGAGCAATGGACATTAGACCGGTGGAAATGTGTCCTTTGGTCTGGAGTCCAAATTGTAGATTTATGATTCCAACCTCCGTGTCTTTGTGAGACGGATGATCTCCGCATGTGTAGTTCCCACAGTAAAGCATGGAGGAGGAGGTGTTATGGCGTGGGGGTGCTTTGCTGGTGATTGTCTGTGATTTATTTAGAATTCAAGGCAAAATTAACCAGCATGGCTACCACAGCATACTGTAGCGACACGCCATCCCATCTCGTTTCGGCTTAGTGGGACTATAATTTGTTTTTCAACAGGACAATGACCTAACACACCTCCAGGCTGTGTAAGGGCTATTTGACCAAGAAGGAGAGTGATGGAGTGCTGCGTCAGATGACCTGGCCTCCACAATCCCCTGACCTCAACCCAATTGAGATGGTTTGGGATGAGTCGGACGGCAGAGTGAAGGAAAAGCAGCCAACAAGTGCTCAGCATATGTGGGAACTCCTTCAAGACTCTTGGAAAAGTATTCCAGGTGAAGCTGGTTGAGAGAATGCCAAGAGTGTGCAAAGCTGTCATCAAGGCAAAGTAAAATATACAGTGAGGGAAAAAAGTATTTGATCCCCTGCTGATTTTGTACGTTTGCCCACTGACAAAGACATGATCAGTCTATAATTTTAATGGTAGGTTTATTTGAACAGCGAGAGACAGAATAACAACAAAAAAACGCATGTCAAAAATGTTATAAATTGATTTGCATTTTAATGAGGGAAATAAGTATTTGACTCCCCTCTATATCAGACAGATTTCTGGCTCCCAGGTGTCTTTTATACAGGTAACGAGCTGAGATTAGGAGCACACTCTTAAAGGGAGTGCTCCTAATCTCAGCTTGTTACCTGTATAAAGGACACCTGTCCACAGAAGCAATCAATCAATCAGATTCCAAACTCTCCACCATGGCCAAGACCAAAGAGCTCTCCAAGGATGTCAGGGACAAGATTGTAGACCTACACAAGGCTGGAATGGGCTACAAGACCATCGCCAAGCAGCTTGGTGAGAAGGTGACAACAGTTGGTGCGATTATTCGCAAATGGAAGAAACACAAAATAACTGTCAATCTCCCTCGGCCTGGGGCTTCATGCAAGATCTCACCTCGTGGAGTTGCAATGATCATGAGAACGGTGAGGAATCAGCCCAGAACTACACGGGATGATATTGTCAATGATCTCAAGGCAGCTGGGACCATAGTCACCAAGAAAACAATTGGTAACACACTACGCCGTGAAGGACTGAAATCCTGCAGTGCCCGCAAGGTCCTCATGCTCAAGAAAGCACATATACAGGCCAGTCTGAAGTTTGCCAATGAACATCTGAATGATTCAGAGGAGAACTGGGTGAAAATGTTGTGGTCAGATGAGACCAAAATCGAGCTCTTTGGCATCAACTCAACTCGCCGTGTTTGGAGGAGGAGGAATGCTGCCTATGACCCCAAGAACACCATCCCCACCGTCAAACATGGAGGTGGAAACATTATGCTTTGGGGGTGTTTTTCTGCTAAGGGGACAGGACAACTTCACCGCATCAAAGGGACGATGGACGATGGACTTTTTTCCTTCACTGTATGTTGATTTGTTTAACACTTTTTTGGTTACTACAATATTCCATATGTGTTATTTCATAGTTTTGATGTCTTCACTATTATTCTACAATGTAGAAAATAGTAAAAATAAAGAAAAACCTTTGAATGAGTAGGTGTGTCCAAACTTTTGACTGGTACTGTACATGAGTACGATGGCTCACTGTTCATTGTTGGTATTTCCTGCCTAATTTTGCCCACTTTGCCAATGAAGTAATCATTAAAATAATTGCCAACATCAAATGGTTTTGTGATGAATAAGCCATCTGATTCGATGAAAGTTTTTCTGCCCAAAATGTAATTTAAGGTTCTCCAAAGTTTTTTTTCCCATAATTCTTTATATCATTGATCTTGGCTTCATAATACTGTTTCTACTTCTTTTTGTTGAGTTTAGTCTCATAATTTCTCAATTTGTAATAAGTCAGCCAGTCAGATGTGCAGCCAGACTTATTAGCCACTCCTTTTGACCCATCTCTTTCAACTGTTGTGGAAATTCTTACACAGGGACACTCAAAGTCAATCTTAAATGAATCATTCTTTATTATCAGCATGCCAGAGAGGCTCCAACCAACTCAATGCACCAAGTACACATGACGACCAGGAGCTCTACCCGGTGTAGTCCCTTTAGTTCTCTTATATACAGACAAGTTATATTTGCATGATTTAGCTTATTTGTCATTCATAATTAATTCATCATTAACATTTGCTTCCTTCATGTGACCGACCAATACTGGGTCATGCAGGTGACAGACCAATACCTCACGAGGCTTCTTCTCTCTAAGCTGAGACCTTGAAACTGAGATATCCCTTTCTCAAAACAAGGTTCTGGGCGTTCTGCCAAATTGCAGATACTGATAGTGAGGATTCGTTCAATCAGTCACTTGCATGAACACATAAATGTGTTATTAGAAAAGCACATGAATAGAACACAGAAATTGATTATTAGAAAAGCACAAACATCAACATTTCCATCACACAACCATACCGTTTTTAAATTCCTCTTCAATCCATGGAGCCTTAACAGTTCTAACAGTCAGTTTCTTAACAGGTGCATGTTTATCAATACTTGGTATTGGTTGATCCTCAAGAGGCGGGTGGACAAACAAAAACCCACAAATTCTGACAAACTCCAAGCATTGATTATGCAAGAATGGGCTGCCATCAGTCAGGATGTGGCCCAGAAGTTAATTGACAGCATGCCAGGGCGGATTGCAGAGGTCTTGAAAAAGAAGGGTCAACACTGCAAATTTTGACTCTTTGCATAAACTTAATGTAATTGTCAATAAAAGCCTTTGACACTTATGGAATGCTTGTAATTATACTTCAGTATACCATAGTAACATCTGACAAAAATATCTCATAACACTGAAGCAGCGAACTTTGTGAAGACCAATACCTGTGTCATTCTCAAACATTTTGACCACGACTGTACATTCAGCAGTCCATTAATCAGTTGGTGTGTGTAAGTGTGTGTGTGCGCTGTGGGATTGAAGCTACTAACCCATAGGCTTGGCACTCTCATCCCTTCCAGGCTTTTGGGAGGGAGGGTGGACAATGAGCCTTTCGTAGAAGAAGACAAAGTCGTCTTCAGGGTAGAGTTCTCCTGTCAAAGGCAGAGGGTTTTATCTCAAGCTTATCTTTTTACATATTTAGACATTCCCAAGTACCATTCTAAACAAATTATTTTTCCATTTAATTTGGAAAAATAAGACACACAAGATCAGGAAGGATCTCATTACCAACACGATTTGTGATGGTGGACTTAATGTTTTAAATTGTATGCTGTTTATTCAGACTACAAAGGTGAACTGGATAAAGAGGTATCTCAAAAAACCTTATAGTCTTTGGAATATAATACCATATTTTATTTTATTTTCCAGAAAATTGGGGGGCTACATTTTGTATTATGCTGTGGGTAAACTTCCTGTTCAATTAGCAACATTTCATCAACAAGCTCTAATGTGCTGGTCCTTGTTAAACAAGCACAACTTCACTCCACAAAAGTTTTATTTGGAATAACAGTGATATTATATATAGAAATAAAACCTTATTTTTTTTCATAATTGGTTTGCCAATAATATCTTTGTGTTTAGTCAACTTATAAATGATAATGGTGATCTTTATACTTACAGGGAATTATTAGCCAAATATAACTTTGTTATGTTGTGTAAGGAAAATTACATTTTAATGAAAGC
The DNA here is from genome assembly GCF_964263955.1 of Coregonus lavaretus. Classification (NCBI taxonomy): domain Eukaryota; kingdom Metazoa; phylum Chordata; class Actinopteri; order Salmoniformes; family Salmonidae; genus Coregonus; species Coregonus lavaretus. The sequence continues at coordinate 3,858,498 of NC_140007.1, read as the reverse complement.
TATTCCCAATGGAATGCTTACTTTACTGAAGGATTGATTAAGCTTTTCATTACATTAGTGATAGTGTAGAAATGAATGGCATCAATATATTAGATAAGAAATGTAACAATTTAGTCAGAGAAATTATTAACAGGAAGTTTACCCCTGCTGCAATTTTTCAATGGGCATCTTGATTTGATGTGAAATGGCAGCATGCGTGGACTAATCCACATAAATATTTGATAACTGATAAAGTAAGAGAAGTCTCTTGCAAGATCCTTCACACATGTTATCCTTGTAATGACACCTACAGCACCCGATGTCACAGGAAGGCCATAAAGATCATCAAGGACATCAACCACCCGAGCCATTGCCTGTTCACCCCGCTATCATCTAGAAAGCAAGGTCAGTACAGATGCATCAATGCTGGAACCGAGACAATGAAAAACAGCTTCTATTTCAAGGCCATGGAATTTAAGAATATATGCATATATGGACAAGCAATGACAGAGTGGCATGGACTAAGATACAGTAGAACATCAACCAGCCGAGCCATTGTCTGTTCACCCCGATATCATCCAGAAGGCGAGGTCAGTACAGGTGCATCAATGCTGGGACCGAGAGAATGAAAAACAGCTTCTATTTCAAGGCCATCAGACTGTTAAATAGCCATCACTAGCACACTAGAGGCTGGCTGCTGCCTATTGAAATCACTGGCCACTTTAAGAAATGGAACACTAGTCACTTTAATAATGTTTACATATCTTGCATTACTCATCTCATATGTATATACTGTATTCTATAATATTCTACTGTATCTTAGTCCATGCCACTCTGTCATTGCTTGTCCATATATGTATATATTCTTAAATTCCATTCCTTACTTAGATTTGTGTGTATTGGGTATATGTTGTGAAATTGTTAGATATTACTTGTTAATTATTACTGCACTGTCGGAGATAGAAGCACAAGCATTTCGCTACACCCGCAATATCATCTGCTAAACACGTGTATGTGACAAATAACATTTGATTTGATTTGATGTAATATTTGTGTTTCTAAATATGTAATTAATGTAGAAAATGAATGTAGCTTTTGTGAATTGGAAAATTAGACTATAGAGCATTTATTTTGTGATTGTTTGCATAGTGAAATATTTTGGACAGATATGAAAATATATGTTAGTGATAAAAAGTATATCAAATTTGGTAATGCTTACAGGTTTGCACATCTTATTTTACATACAGTACATGCACAATGTCTGCCAATACATTGTGGATTTGTTAATTTTACAGGGAAAAATGTTCATCCATAAAGAAAAAACTGATTTAGAATATTATATAACATCCCTGAAAGTTATAAATAGCAAATGATCAAATAAGTGTCTACAGTATTTGTCAAGATGTAATTTGTCTATAGTGTAATATACTTGCTTTGTGTCTTTATTTATTATTTACTTTTTTGGGGGGTCTTTTGTCATGTGTGATATTTGTATATTGTTTTGTACAATGTTCGTGTGATGCAATAATCATCTTATTTTTTTCTCAAAAAGTCTTCCCAAGTTGCATTCCTTCGGAACGTTTCTCATCTTAGGTGTTTGTTTCTTTTGGGAAAGATGTTAGGCACGCACGGTCATGTGAAGTAGCAACATGAACGCATCTACTAAAATTTCAGGTACAGTGAATGTTTTTTTGAAACGTCTTGATTTTCGAAACACCACTCTCGTGTGTTAGCTAAGTATGTGAACTTTATTTGCACGTTAAGGGTACATTTGGGCAAGTGTTTGGTAGCTAACTTTAGTTATGGAGTTCAATTCAGAACCGGCTTGCTAGCCTTGCTTAGCTAGCTAACGCTAGCTATCTAACGTTGGCTACTAGAGCTAGCTAGCTAGCTACCTTGCTACCTTGCTAGCTCAAAGCATAATAAAGTAAAATACATCTGATATGTACGGTATTTAACTGACTTTTTTTGTAGTAATCATGAAGCATGACGTTCAAAGAACTAGCTTGCTAACGTCTGTCTCGATCCATTCCCATCACTGTCTGAACAGCCACGGCCACGGTGGACATGGATCCCGAGGTGGCACGGGGGTTGTTTGAGGAGGGGGCGACCCTCGTACTGCTGGGGGTTCCCGAGGGCACTGAGCTGGGCATTGACTACAAGAGCTGGCAGGTTGGGCCTCGCTTCCGCGGGGTGAAAATGATCCCACCAGGTCTCCACTTCCTCCACTACTGCTCCTGTAACGCACCAGACCGCGGAGGTGAAACAGGCCCTAGAACAGGCCTCTTCCTCACCCTGAAACCAAGAGAGATCCTGCTGGCCAACTGGGACCCCAAAGTGGAGGATCTGGACTTCTCTGCCACTCAGAATGAAGATGAGGTGGGTCGGGTCCGGGCAGGCCTACGAGACCTGGACCCTTTCCTGGGGCCCTACCCGTACGAGGTGATGCGGAAGTGGGTCTCCCTAACTGACAAGGTGAACCAGGAGCTGGCCACCAGGCTGCAGCCTCTCTCTGGGCGTGTGTGCGCCTTCAGTGACGTGATCCCAGAGCTCCAGCTCACACACACCAAGGATCGCGACGAGCAGAACCTGCCCAGGAATGACACAGAGTGTCAGAGCATGAGGGAGGGCCTGGACAGGCTGCCCAGGATGAAGCCAAGAGAGGGGACTGAGCTGAGGTTCTCCCCCATCCCCAGGCAGAACTACCCACCTGGGGCCACCCCAGCCCAGATCACCCAGTGCAGCCTGGACTTGAGCTATGCCCTGGACAGCCTACTGGAGAAACACCACCAGCAGCAGCCACTCAACGTGCTGGGTGAGTGAGAATGGAGACCTATGTGGTATATTTTACCAGTTTATATGAATTTATGGAGCAATTAAATTGCATTGGAACTTAGACTAGAAATGTATAGACAGCGGAACATCAAATGAGATTGGGGCTTAGACATTTGAATTGACATGATTAGAACCCTGCTGTAGGTCATATTTCTTCCTCAACCGCCTATCCTTAACCACTATGAACCACATTTTATGGGACAGTCTTTGCTTTATATAAGAGGTGTAAAATAAACTGGATATGTCACCATTGTTTTGAGTTTGTTCACTACCAGTTGATAATTAACTGTCTGACTGATTGCTCATCTCTCGCTCTCTCTCTCTTTGCCTTTCTCCCTTGCCCTTCTCTCCCTCTCTCCCCCTTCCAGGTGAGCTGCAGTTTGCATTTGTGTGTTTCCTCATTGGGAATGTGTACGAGGGCTTTGAGCACTGGAAGCGCCTTCTAGCCCTGCTGTGTCGTAGTGAGGAGGCCATGCGTCAACGCCGGGACCTGTACCTGGGCCTCATCGCTGTGCTCTACCACCAGCTGGGGGAGATACCTCCAGACTTCTTTGTAGACATCGTGTCCCAGGACAACTTCCTCACCTCCACACTACAGGTGAGCTGGCATGAATGAACCCCCATCATTACAGATGTCTGTGTTATAGAGTATCTTCCCCAGGGGTCATTCCATGTCATTTCAGCAAGCCATGACACCCACCATTTCAGATTGTTCTGAAATACTTTCTGTAGTTAGAAACATATCAAATCAAGCTTTATTTATACAGCACATTTCAGACATAGAATGCAACACAATGTGCTTCACAGGAAAAACAAATAAAACAATGAAAATAAAAACTTAAATATGTACTACACAACAAACACGAGGATAAAAAACAAAAGAATAACAATACTAACTGAACGACTAAAAAGCACCCTAAGGCAAAGCAAATCTAAAAAGGTTTGTTTTAAGATCAGATGAGTTTTAAGGTCTAATCTTTAAATAAGATTAGCATTCCTAAAACATTATTTTGTTGACATTTAATTTGATCTCTGATAAATTAAGCTAATTGATTGCACCCAAATTATAGGATTCACATAATATTCAACAAAAATAGTACCCAACATCCAATTTGAACCAAACTTCTTCCTACAGTTGAATAAGATATGAGGAATCCAATAAAATTGTCAAAAGCCACCCACGGACCCCACACCAATCCCACCCCAACAACCAGTATACAGTATCAGTTATTTATGTTTGACAAGTAATATAAAGATGCAGTTTGAAATATTGCTTCTTCATCCTTTGTAATGGATTTCCTGTGAAATTGAAGTCGCTTGCAATATTTACCACTAGATGCTGCTGTTCCTACTACTGCCACCACACCCTTTTATCAATGTTACTGGTCTCTAGTTTTTAATAAATGGATCACAACATTTCCTTTCAACTTTGGGTAGAAAACCAATAGCCTTTGCTCGTGATGAAAATAAATGTGTGGTCAATTGTGTGCTAAAGCCAGTGCTCCATGAAAGCAATTCAGTTTGTCCTTCTCTTAGCAACCTAATGCTTCAACCAATTCTCATTGAATAGTACAACAAATGGAAGCTCTCAGAGAGGGCTATCCATATGGTGTGATTCTCATATTAATACTTTTTCTACAAGCCCGAAACTTTGACGGAGAAATGGGCTATGACAAAAATATTGTGAAAACCCTAATAAAATAATACAATGATAAAAATTAATAATAATATGCCATTTAGCAGACACTTTTATCCAAAGCGACTTAGTCATGTGTGCATACAATTTTACGTATGGGTGGTCCCGGGGATCGAACCCACTACCCTGGCGTTACAAGCGCCATGCTCTACCAATTGAGCTACAGAGGACCAAACCATTGCATGGCAGTCGTATGTTTTTAAATACAATTATTAGAAAACATCTCTATATGTAGTGTGATTAGTGACGTTTACCATTAAACCCAACCCGGCCCAATAAGCATTACCCTTTGGGACTTTTACAATTGAAGACCATTAGAGGACATAACATTGAAACCATTACAACTGCTGTAGCCTAATGGTTTGCTTGTTGACCAGGAATGGTCTTAACTAATCCATACCTTTTTTAAAGGGAATAAACCACACACAGAGGGGCCATTTCCTGGAGATAAATGAAGCCTAAGAGAATGAAAAACTGAATTGCTTTCATGGAGGACTGGCTTGAATTGTGAGGATGACTGCACAATTTATTTTCAAATGTTTTTTTCATCATGAGCAAAAGCTATGGATTTTCTACACAAAGTTGCAAAGAAAATGTTGTGATAATTTAATCCCCTAGAGTCGATGTCCGTGCCCCCGCGGAAATCGAATTAGCATAATAAAAACATCACCATGAAATCTGTCAGTTTAAGCTAGAGATGTTTTTTTGTATTGGATGCATCTCAATCCACTGCATCTGCCGATTTCGCAATTCCGCATCTGTGGTGAAAGGAGACAGAGCTAGAGTTGTTTGTCAGACCATGAGACGTCCCGAAAATCGGTCTTCTCACAAAATCGTCTGTAGGGTCCGAACAGTTCTGGCTACAGACTAATATGACCCTTCTGTGGAAAGGTGAGACTCTCACGAACATGTACATGTCAAGGACGCCCACAGGCCTCACAAGACTAGTCTGAAGGTCCCACGGTACCAGTTGAATAAATGAATGGAAGTATATATGGAGACTGTTTAGTGCCAAAATAAGGGTTTCCAGATCTTTCTTATCTCTCTCAGATATAGGACAGACAATTCAGAACAAACTTCCTTTAGATTTTTTTGGGGGGACTATCTGTTGTTCCATGTAGTGAATCTGTTATTCAATGCGTTTGAATGGGCTAATATCAGTAAGGCCAAATAACATTTTTAATGGGGACAAAAAAAAGTTACTTTTTTTAAAATATATACTTCAAGGGGTCTTAAAATTCCAAATCAAATAGCTAAATTATCCTTGTTATGACCTTCTTAAAACAATTCCATATAGCTTAGTAGAACCCCTCCACCGGCTTAGACGGCTTATGGGTTAATAAACACAAGAGACCTGCAAAATTGATAAAGGTATCAGAAACAGCTGTATCTAGTGGGCAAAACTTGGCACTTTCACACTAATTTATGGTAAATAATGCAAGTGACTTAAATGGCACATTTCTCTGATCAGGGAAAAATAAATTACATCACCAGATTCACAAGGGAATACATTACAAACGATGAAGAAGCAATACTTTATAATTTTCCGACCCCCTGTTCGCTCCAACGAACTTCAGCCCGTGGCTGAATCTAGTGCAAAAATGACTGCGCAGTAGCTTCAAAACAGTGTCCCCTGTCAGTCATCTAGGGTTCATACACATCATTGGTCCTATCGCATCTGACCACAAAACATAGTCTGCCATTTTCTATTAACTTCCCGATGATTCTACATGTTGAATCGCCTTTCTTTCGTCGGCACCCAGCAGGTGATCTACTGAGTACGTGCGTTACGTTGTATGGTGTGTCTCGTCTCTAACCTGCTCTCCATTTCCCTGCTCTCCCTCAGGATTTCTTCCAGTTTGCCAGTGGGCCGGGGGTGGACGGCACCCTGCGGAAGAGGGCAGAGAAGTTCAAGGCCCACCTGACCAAAAAGTTCTGCTGGGACTTTGAGGTAGACCCTGACGATTGTGACCCTGTTGTAGTGGAACTGCCTGATGGGGTCACACTGGACTGAACATGCTCTGAAGATTATCCAGGGTCCCAGGTATTGGGTCAGGGGAGGAAACAGGACTGAAACATCATGTAAAAGAAGAGAGAGGACTTCTGTTGTCTTTCTCTCATTTCCTTCCAGTGTGTTGCCTTGAATGGGAGTTTTACCACTAAGGAAAAACAACTCTGTCCTCCAAGGCTCTAGATTCTGGGGTGTCACTCTCCATATGCCAACCAGTGACACTTCAGACCATGCTTTCCCCTCCCTGGCTCTCTCTGTAACCTCTCTGTCAGTCTACTCATAAACGAGCACTTGGCCATCTGAGCGGAAAGGTCTAGTTGCAATAAGGAATGAGGTCAATATGGCACTTTCTAGGTGGATCATTCTAAGGTTCTAGAGGAGAATTCTGAAATGTGGAAAAACTGTCTTTGACAGTAAATCAGAAAAAGCCCAAGTAGGCTACCGTTGATTTGTGTTTGAGTTGACACCATATCTGAAACGCATGTAGAACATTCTAGTGGAAAATGACCCTAGAACAGTTAATTCTGAACATTATAAACTCTCTGCCTTAATCTAACTGTGCCACTGAAGACTTGTTGTTTTTCACAATGTGTGGGTAATCTACCCAGTGTGGACTATCCAGCAGAGTGTAAAACCTCTACCCCACCCCAACCCCCTTTTGTGTCCTTTGTACCCATTTACTGTAACATTCTGTGACTGGACATTTCCTTTGATTAAACAACTTTTGATACCGTGTGTGATTTTGGTTATTGTGTTCTGAAAATGTTATTAACAGATTGTCTCCACTAGATGGCAGCCCTGATCTTTACTGTAGCTCTGTACTTTAGACCTGTAGATCAATCTGGAGGCAGTAATGTTTGGTCTCTGAATGATGATGTCAGTAAAACTTTCAAAATACCTTTCCCCCATTGATCTGTGACGGTTTCCGCTAGATAACACAGCCACAGTCAAGTTCCACAGCCACAAAGTCGAAATTGGCTACAAAAGATTAGATAAGGTTAGCAGTGTGGTTAGGTTTAAAATCAAATTTTAAGAAAAATTGTAGAAACGGCTGTTAACTAGTGACAGTGCAGCACTGTTCAAAAGGTGCCATACGGTACGTGTGTCCATTACACCAGCCTCATCGACACTGTTCAAAATGTTTGAGGTTTGTTTTATGACAGAAAATATCTGCCAGGAGGTTGACCGCAAGACATTGTCGTAGAGATGCTGCCTGTGTGTGTTTGCATTCACAGCTGAGAATAGATGACCAACACTTTTCAGACTGAGGAGGAATCGGCCGCTCCCACCCGCAGCATGAAAAATGCAGACCACGCTGCAATGATCTCTGTCGGGTCCCGCGGATAAATGCAGCCCTCTACTTCAGTGGACCTGTGAACACCCTAGTGTGGACATGCGAGGGCATTTGACTTCAGGAGTGCAGTTACTCACCCAGCTGTCCAATTAGTTTGGAGGTCCAGTCAGACGGACCATCACTGTGTCCCATTTCATTCCAATAACCCCCTCCCCCTTGTAAAACTATCCTGCTTGGGTCCGGAATTGCAACCATTTCCTTTTAATATCCCTGATTGCTCCCACCCCGTGCTGCCTGTCAGCCACCCTTATAAAGACACACACAAAACACACGGGGCCAGGGCAGTGTGGAGGTTGATTGTGTGCATCCTCAAGGCATACCTACCCAGCCCCTGTCAGTAAATGTAGATGTTGTACTCCATTAGATGTTGCATTTCCATAGAGCTCACAGGCTAGTCAGGCTGCCAGTACAAACTGGTCTCTCTGTCTCAATCTATCCCCTCAGAGCAGGAATAATACATGGAGGGAGTGTGTGTGCGCAAGCATGTGTGTGCGTGCATTCGTATGCGTGTGCATGTGAATGAGAGAGTTATGCATCAGTCTTCATAGGCATATTTCTCAGGCTGTTTAATGGAAGCATTGGCATTCTCTCTTTCTCACATTGAGAGTCAATCTGTTTAAATCCGTTACCACTTTGTAGTAAAGCAAGGCGCATAATTATAATGAATTGCTTGTCAGAGTGTGGCCTTTTAGTAAATGACCAAGTCCCCATGATTACATGTCAAAAGGACTGGTGTGTGTCTGTGTGTTTGTTGACTATAGCTGCTTTTTACAGCGCTATGGGGACCACTGGTTCCTCAGCCAAATGTGTGTTTATAAACCTTCACCAATGTGATTTGTTCTGACAGTGAACGGTAAACAGCTCGGTCCAGTCCTTCACTATGTAATGTACAGCCAATCAGTGTTAACTACACTGTAAATATTATTGGAAATGAATGACGCCATGTGAATATGCAGTGAAGGATCTTGTGTACTGTATGTGCAGTGAGACTCAGTGAAAGATATGGCCATGTGTGTAACTGTAGATTGTGTGTGTGCATGCAAATGTTTGTGCATAGGTGCGTGTGTGTGTGGTAGTGAAGCCTTTACCAATGTGAGCCCACTGTGGCAGCCCTAGCACTCCGCTCTCTCATGCACAGTCCTGGTCCCTAAGGACCAGTTGTGGAGCCCCCTCTCTCTGGGTTTTCCCTTTCCGTCATTCAGAAGTTTTAAGAGTGTGTTGATGACTGAGCTGGAATTCCTCTTTGCTCCCTCTCGGCTCCACAGCCACAGAGGCTTCACGTGTCTGACTCACATGACCCAAACGTGAGGCAGGCACGTGTACACTCCCAGGGAGTGTGTAAGGAACAGTGCTTGAGAGAGTGCATGCGTATGTGTGTGTTTAAAGCTTAGTGTACAGGATATGTATGTTCAGAGGAGAGCTGTGTGTGAGTACTTGTGAACAATGTTTTCTGTTATAGTAATCTGCAGAAGTAATTAATGGCATGAGCAGCCCTTTGATTCCTCAGACCTTTGATGCCTCAGGAGAGAGAGTGAGAGAGAGAGGCATGCATGCTCTGTTGCCCAGACACAAGGGCAGGGGGCTATGAGTCCGGTCCTTGAGCAACCCTGTCATTAACTTGGTAAGAAAGCCTGCTGTATTGGCCTGCTTGCTTTAATGAAGCAACACGTCAACAACTATTAACTAAGTGGATCTATCGAAGTTGTAGGAGTGGTCGAAACATTAAACCTCTACGAGCAAGGTGGAGGTATTTTCCTTTATTTTCCTATTGTAATATATACCCTGCAGCTATATGCAAGGAATTGCATCTTTGACTTTAGCCATGATATCCTGACACTGGGGATAGAGGTTGACTGGGGACCTATAAGAATAACAACACAAACACCCTGAGGGCCCCAGTGCAGAGGAGGTACTCTTCTCGGGTGCCAGAAGATATGCCTGAGTTTTGTCACTAAGAACTACATTGAAACACAGCATTCAAACATTTGGATTTCCTTGTAACCCACCAAGTAACCAACACCAATGTTTCTTGCCGGGACTCAAATGTAAGCCTTACACTTCCTGATCCTGCTCCATCTCCACTTCTACTCTACCGAGGCCTCTCGTCTTCTCTCCTCCTCTCCCCTCCCGTTGTCTTTCCTCTGTGGGTGTATCATTTCCTCCTGCTGTGTGAAGTGTGGAGCAGCAGCGAACTGTCATTGGTCTCTCTCACTGCTGAGTCTGTCTGCCATGCTCCCTTCCTAATGTGGAGCATAAAGTATGGGATATAGTACGGCTACTATCTTTCTCTGTTTCTGTCTTTCTCTCCATTTGTATGAGGTTTCGTGCTTCATGCTCCCCACCTTGCCCCCCCCCTCCCCCCCCATTTCTATCTATCTGTTGTATGAAAGAATGTTAAAAAGGAAGAATAAATAGGCCCAGCAAGCTGTGTGTGTGTGTGTGCATGCGTGTGGAGCACAGGTCTTGATGGCCTCTGTGTTTTCTTAGTGTCTGTGTGTTGGAGCGAGTGCTGTGAGGTGAAAGCGGACCTCTCCCAGCAGCTCTGGGCCTTGGGGACGTCCCTGTCAAAGGCTCAGGGAGGGAGAGGAAGGTCAAAAGGGAAACTCAGAGCTCAATATGACTTTCAGCTGTGGATCTGGGGATGGCTATACAGTCATCAGCAGCCATGTTTCTTCTTCTTTATTTCTGAGAGTTATCCACACAAAAACCTCGCTGCTCATTTCCTTCTGACTATGTCTCTCTCTTTCCATTTCTCTCTCTGAGAGAGAGAGAGAGAAGAGAGAAACATTTGTGCAGAACTTCAAATCAACCCCCCCCCCCCCCCCCTCACTCTCTCTGTCTTTCCTCCCTCCCTCTCCAGCAGCATGTGTGTTGAGTGCTAACCCGTTTATCACAGTCTAACTCTCATGGTAGGCCAGTGGACAATATAAAATAATACAAAATAAAATAATTAAAGAGCAGCAGTAAAAACAACAATAGCGAGGCTATATTCAGGGGGTACCGGTACCGAGTCAATGTGCGGGGGCACCGGTTAGTCGAGGTAATTGAGGTAATATGTATATGTCGGTAGAGTTATTAAAGTGACTACGCATAGATAATGAACAGAGAATAGCAGCAGCGTAAAAGATGGGGTGCTTGGACCATGTTAGTTTGTTGGTGATGTGGACACCAAGGAACTTGAAGCTCTCAACCTGCTCCACTACAGCCCCGTCGATGAGGAAGGGGGGTGCTCGGTCCTCTTCTATTTCCTGTAGTCCACAATCATCTCCTTTATCTTGATCACGTTGAGGGAGAGGTTGTTGTCCTGGCACCACTCAGCCAGGTCTCTGACCTCCTCCCTATAGGCTGTCTCGTCGTTGTCGGTGATCAGGCCTACCATTGTTGTGTCATCTACAAACTTAATGATGGTGTTGGAGTCGTGCCTGGCCATGCAGTCATGAGTGAACAGGGAATACAGGAGGGGACTGAGCACGCACCCCTGAGGGGCCCCCGTGTTGAGGATCAGCATGGGGGATGTGTTGTTACCTACCCTTACCACCTGTGGGCGGCCCATCAGGAAGTCCAGGATCCAGTTGCAGAGGGAGGTGTTTAGTCCAAGGGTCCTTAGCTTAGTGATGAGCTTTGAGGGCACTATGGTGTTGAACGCTGAGCTGTAGTCAATGAATAACATTCTCACGTAGGTGTTCCTTTTGTCCAGGTGTGAAAGGGCAGTGTGGAGCGCAATAGAGATTGCATCATCTGTGGATCTGTTGGGGCGGTATGCAAATTGGAGTGGGTCCAGGGTTTCTGTGATAATGGTGTTGATGTGAACCATGACCAGCCTTTCAAAGCACTTTATGGCCTTCATCAAAGTTATTCATGTCTTCGTTCAGCCACGACTCAGTGAAACATAAGATATTACAGTTTTTAATGTCCCGTTGGTAGGATATTCGTGCCTGTAGTTCGTCCACTTTATTATCAAGCGATTGTAAGTCGGCCAACAGTATCGATGGCAAAGGAAGATTAGCCACTCGTCGCCGGCTCCTTACCTAGCACCCCGATCTCCTTCCGTGATATCTCATTTTTTTCTACTGCGAATGACGGGGATGAGGGCCCTGTTGGGTGTCTGGAGCAAATCCCTCTTGTCCGACTCATTAAAGAAAAATTATTTGTCCAGTTCAAGGTGAGTAATCACTGTACTGATGTCCAGAAGCTCTTTTCGGTCATAAGAGACGGTAGCAGCAACATTATGTACAAAATAAGTTACAAACAATGCGAAAAAACACACAAAATAGCACGGTTGGTTAAGAGTACATAAAACGGCAGTCATTACCTCCGGCCCCATGGTAACATAGCCCTGATATACAGTACACACAGTGCAAGGCTTGATGTGGCCAAATGATTATAGATATGGTTGAGGACTTGAGATATTGCCATAGGTTTGAGATGAGGCCAAATGGTTGGATATACAGCCAATTTGTTATAGATATGACCAAGAGTTTGAAATCAGGCCAAAGGCTTTTGGGTTTGACAGAGCCATAGAAAGGCTTACAGATAGGCCTAGGTTCTGAGATACAGCCTATGGGTTATGTTTTAGAAATGTAGCTCTCTCTCGCTATAAGAAGGTCTTCACACTTACTAGAATTTTCACTAAAGATACCCTCAGCTACACATATACTATTTTTTTCTCTTTTAACTTTAAATGCAACGTATTGCCTATCAAACTACGTAGATGATTTCTCATTGAATCTTGAATCGCCCTTCTGCCACCGCGAGCGCTGCACTTGTTCTAGTCGCATACACGAGCTACCGACCGGCGGCGAGCGGTGAGTTTCAAATTAATACCGCCAGTAGTAGGTTACGTTGGAGTTGCTATCATGTGTTGACCCACGGTCAGGAACAGGGAAGGGGGCAAATGCAGTTTGACCGTTTGTCAGTAGCAGAACAAATTCAAATCAAGTAAAAACTAGCTTGTTTTAACAGCATTGCCTAGCTAACTAGCCAATTCATCTAGCCTGCATTAGTGATGATCAGCTGATATAGCCTATCCCCAGTAGTGTTTCTAGCAAATATACTTAACTAACTAACTTTAGTTCTAGCTTGCTTAGCTTACAATGTGTGATGAGTGATTTTGGTGCACATTTTCACTTTGAGCACGGCCATGCACTTAACGACGCAAATCATTCGCTTCACGACCGCAGTGATGTCACACAAAGTGGTGTTGCACAATAGGGAGGCCATGTGAGAATGGTTTTACTGTATGGCTCTCAGATGGACTCCACCCAATAGCTTTACTGTCTTTGTTTTTTACCCAGAAGGAGCGTTACTCAGATGATCAATCATTATGGATCGACTCACAATCCAAGAAACTGCTTTATCTCTCTGTACTCTCTTTCTCTCATTCTTCTCATCCTCATCATCTTCTTATTCCGCCTCCTCCTCCTCTTGGTTTTGTCTGCTGTGTGTTTGGTTTGTGTTTATGTTCTGGAACCGTTTACTACTGACCCAGGTTTGTCCCAGTTAACACACAATGGGAGCAGTCCTCCCCTGGACGTGGTCCATCTCTCTCCTGGCCCTGCTCCATCCTCTCATTACTTCTGAATTGCAGCTCTGTAATGAAAGTAATCCCCACGGCCAAGAGCAGACTGCTGTGTAGAAGACTAGCCCGTAGACTTCTGTGTAGACTAGCCCATAGACTTCTGTGTAGAATAGTAGCACATAGACCTCTGTGTAGACTTGCCTATAGACTGCTGTGTAGACTTGCCCATAGACAGCCGTGTAGACTTGCCCATAGACTGCTGTTTATTTATTTAGTCATACTGAGACCAAGGTCTCTTTTACAGATGAGCCCTGAATTACATAAATTATAGAAAATACACACATCAAAATATAAATACAAAATGCAAGCAGAAAGAAAAACACTGTCATATATTACTAACTGTAAGTCGCTGTGGATAAGAGCGTCTGCTAAATGACTAAAATGTAAATGTAAATGTATATAAAACAAAGACATTCATCAGTAAAGAAGGTCCTCAATCAGCGTTCTGAATTGGCCTAGAGGCACCAAAACATCCAATTTAAGAACATTTTGAAGATTGTTCCACAAAACAAAGATGATTTACCTAACTCAGTAGAGACCAAAATAATTTCCAGAGTTAGCCATCCCTAAGACCGGGTGTGCGTAGCCATAAGCTACGGACAACGAACACAGTTGCATTTTATCAATGGCAATTTGCATGCGCAGAGATACCGAGAAACTGAGGCCCATTGTCGTGCCATCACCTCATGTTTCAGCATGATAATGCACGGCCCCATGTCGCAAGGATCTGTACACAATTCCTGGAAGCTGAAAATGTCCCAGTTCTTCTATGGCCTGCATACTCACCAGACATGTCACCCATTGAGCATGTTTGGGATGCTCTGGCTCGACGTGTACAAAAGTGTGTTCCAGTTCCCGGCAATATCCAGCAACTTCGCACAGCCATTGAAGAGGAGTGGGACAACATTCCAGAGGCCACAATCAACAGCCTGATCAACACTATGCGAAGGAGATGAGTCACGCTGCCCGATGCAAATGGTGGTCATACCAGATACAGGTTTTCTGATCTACGCCCTTATTTTATTTGTAAAGGTATCTGTGACCAGCAGATGCATATCTGTATTTCCAGTCATGTGAAATCCATAGATTAGGGCCTAATGAATTTATGTCAATCGACTGATTTCCTTATATGAACTCTAACTCAGTAAAATCTTTGAAATTGTTGCAGGTTGCGTTTATATTTTTGTTCAGTATATACAGTACCAGTCAAAGGTTTGGACACACCTACTCATTCCAGGGATTTTCTTTATTTTTACTATTTTCTACATTGTAGAATAATAGTGAAGACATCAAAACGATGAAATAACACATATGCAATCATGTAGTAACCAGAAAAGTGTTAAACAAATCAAAATATATTTTATATTTGAGATTTTTCAAAGTAGCCACCCTTTGCCTTGATGACAGCTTTGCACGCTCTAGTCATTCTCTCAACCAGCTTTTTGAGGTAGTACCCTGGAATTAATTTTCATTTCATTTTAGTCATTTAGCAGACGCTCTTATCCAGAGCTACTTACAGTTAGTGAGTGCATACATTTTCATACTGGCCCCCCATGGGAAACGAACCCACAACCCTGGCGTTGCAAGCGCCATGCTCTACCAAATGAGCTACATGGGGCAATGGAATGCATTTCAATTAACAGGTGTGCCTTGTTAATTTGTGGAATTTATTTCCTTCTTAATGCGTTTGAGCCAATCAGTTGTGTTGTGACAAGGTAGGGGTGGTATACAGAAGATAGCCCTATTTGGTAAAAGACCAAGTCCATGTTATGGCAAGAACACCTCAAAAACGCAAAGAGAAACGACAGTCCATCATTACTTTAAGACATGAAGGTTAGTCAATCTAGAAAATGTCAAGAACTTTGAAAGTTTGTTCTAGTGCAGTCGCAAAAACCATCAAGCGCTATTATGAAACTGGCTCTCATGAGGACCGCCACAGGAAAGGAAGACCAAGAGTTACCTCTGCTGCAGAGGATAAGTTCATTAGAGTTAACTGCAGCTCAGATTGCAGCCCAAATAAATGCTTCACAGAGTTCAAGTAGCAGACACATCTCAACATGTTCAGAGGAGACTGCGTGAATCAGGCCTTGATGGTTGAATTGCTGCAAAGAAACCACTACTAAAGTACACCAAAAAGAAGAAGAGTCTTGCTTGGGCCAAGAGACACGAGCAATGGACTTTAGACCGGTGGAAATCTGTCCTTTGGTCTAATGAGTCCAAATTTGAGATTTTTGGTTCCAACCGCCATGTCTTTTTCAGACGCAGAGTAGGTGAGCGGATGAAATCCGCATGTGTGGTTTCCACCGTGAAGCATGGAGGAGGAGGTGTGATGGTGTGGGGGTGCTTTGCTGGTGACACTGTCAGTGATTTATTTAGAATTCAAGGCACACTTAACCAGCATGGCTACCACAGCATTCTGCAGCGATACGCTATCCCATCTGGTTTGCGCTTAGTGGGACTATAATTTGCTTTTAAACAGAACAATGACCCAAAACACACTTCCAGGCTGTGTAAGGGCTATTTGACCAAGGAGGAGAGTGATGGAGTGCTGCATCAGATGACCTGGCCTCCACAATCACCCGACCTCAACCCAAGAAGGTCATTCTGACCATTTTAAATGTTGTAATTTCAATAACTTAATTTCAATAAAAACTTTAACCCACCTGTCCCTGACTTTTCCTAAATATGTGTATTTTACACTAGCAGTAATTTCTGACAAATATCATAAATGACAAAAACATTCAGCATTTCATCCTCAAAGCACCATGAGGTATTTTACAGTAGAATAATAGCCGGGCCTCAAGGAGTACCAATAGCCACCAGTCTGATAAATCCATTAAACTACAAAAGTCTGGCCTCATTAGACTCCCTTATCCTGCCAATGTCATTTGGTTGTGTTTATGAAGGTGTTAGGTAACATTCGAAAACGAAATGTAAATATTTCAAAGAACATAACATATTCATCAGTTTATGTCACTGTCGGCTATATGTAAAAACGAAAAATCACCAAAAACACAGCATTTCAAGTGTAAAATCTATTTTATTCATGGCGTATCTTTGTTAGAACTATGAATCAAAAAGCATTTGCGTTGAAACACAGTAAAAACATATTTCTATAACCACAAAACAAATAAAAGTACCCAAACCGAAAGACACTTGGTCAATGAAGAAAATATCAGTAGCCTAAACATCAGTATAGGCGCGAAGCATGCTTGTGAATAGTGAAAATCAGCACAAAAGCAATAATGGCATTTTAATGAATATAAGTGTCTAGGTGAAAGCGTTCAAAAGTAGTCTATTATTGTCAGTAATTGGACACATTATTTGTGGCCTCGCTTGTGCTTACAATATGGTGTGCAGCTTCACGCAACAGTTTGATCTCATTTAGCTGTAGACTATTAAAACTGCTTGGATATGGTGGACTGATATAGAGTACACCATTTTGAGATAATAATTAGAATAGATGAATACAATACAATGGCCCACCCTGTTCTTCATTCACAATTGGTGATTACATAATTATGCGTCATTAGCTTCCCCTCCCTCATCAACTCACCCATACTCCCCTTTTCTCCCATCATACTATTATTATTTTACTTAATCTGTTGTCATATGTGTGAAATTATTTTAGGTATAGTTTAGGTTCAGTTTGTAGGCAATTATTGGGGTGATTATCAACTGGGCATGACACATTCAACTATTGGAGCAGGTTGGGGGAACCCATAAAAAAAATGGCATGCCCTCCTAAAACTGGCTCTGTTTGTGGTATTATTGTGGTAATTATTTTGCACTATAGCCTATTTATTGCCTTACCTCCATAACTTGCTACATTTGCACACACTGTATATATATTTTCTGTTGTATTTTTGACTTTATGTTTTTTTACCCCATATGTAACTCTGTGTTGTTTTTATCGCACTGCTTTGCTTTATCTTGGCCAGGTCGCAGTTGTAAATGAGAACTTGTTCTCAACTGGCTTACCTGGTTAAATAAAGGTGAAATAAAATAAATAAAAATTAAGATTCTAACAAAGACAGTGTGTTATATAGACTTATTTAGGAAAAGTCAAGGAAGAGGGGGACATGAATTCGTTTTGAGACATTTCTAGTGTTAATATACAGAGTCTTTTAATATTTTGTTTAGGAAGGTCATAAAAAACATGATTCAAGGCAATTTATTTCAAAAGAACAGAACAGCATGTTTTGAGTTGTATTTATCTGTGCTTAGTAACCAAGGCTATGGCTGCGCCATGCCAATGAAATCAACTTGTTCATTTAGAAGACATCACCTGCCCTAACACAGTCAACACACTATTTTACAGTAAGAATATCATGGAATATCCCAAATGGCTATTGCTGATTGTCACCAGTAGCCTGGGGAATGCATGGGGCAAGCCATGGTTATTCTAGGAAAAAGTTATATTTAGAAACAGAGACCATCCATGCAATTTGTACAGTTGTTTGGCAAAAACAGGTTCATTAGAAACCTTGGAATCTGCTCTTTCTGATAAGGTATAGCAATCGAAACATCTGGTCTGCATGGACCTCTGTAGGATGATATGGAATAAGTGCTATTTCGTAAGCTCCTAGCTTCTTTGTCAATTAATGCTTTCTTTGTCAATTCATGCTGTTAATGCATGCATAGGTCATCAGTCTGTTCATTCTCTATTTCCCAATTGATAACATTGTCTCCCATCAGACTATTGTCAATTTAATCTTGACTTTAGGCCACATCTAAACTCAGCAAAAAAAGAAACACCCCTTTTTCTGGACCCTGTCTTTCAAAGATAATTAGTGAAAATCCAAATAACTTCACAGATCTTCATTGGAAAGGGTTTAAACACTGTTTCCCATCCTTGTTCAATGAACCATAAACAATTAATGAACCTGTGGAACGGTCGTTAAGACACTAACAGCTTACAGACGGTAGGAAATTAAGGTCACAGCTATGAACACTTAGAACACTAAAGAGGCCTTTCTACTGACTTTGAAAAACACCAAAAGAAAGATGCCCAGGGTCCCTGCTCATCTGCGTGAATGTGCCTTAGGCATGCTGCAAGGAGGCATGAGGACTGCAGATGTGGCCATGGCAATAAATTGCAATGTACGTACTGTGAGACGCCTAAGACAGCGCTACAGGGAGACAGGACGGACAGCTGATCGTCCTCGCAGTGGCAGACCACGTGTAACAACACCTGCACAGGATCGGTACATCCGAACATCACACCTGCGGGACAGGTACAGGATGGCAACAACAACTGCCCGAGTTACACCAGGAACGCACAATCCCTCCATCAGTGCTCAGACTGTCCACAATAGGCTGAGAGAGGCTGGACTGAGGGCTTGTAGGCCTGTTGTAAGGCAGGTCCTCACCAGACATCACCGGCAACAACATCGCCTATGGGCACAAACCCACCGTCGCTGGACCAGACAGGACTGGCAGAAAGTGCTCTTCACTGATGAGTCGCGGTTTTGTCTCACCAGGGGTGATGGTCGGATTCGCATTTATCGTCGAAGGAATGAGCGTTACACCGAGGCCTGTACTCTGGAGCGGGATCGATTTGGAGTTGGAGGGTCCGTCATGGTCTGGGGCGGTGTGTCACAGCATCATCGGACTGAGCTTGTTGTCATTGCAGGCAATCTCAACGCTGTGCGTTACAGGGAAGACATCCTCCTCCCTCATGTGGTACCCTTCCTGCAGGCTCATCCTGACATGACCCTCCAGCATGATAATGCCACCAGCCATATTGCTCGTTCTGTACGTGATTTCCTGCAAGACAGGAATGTCAGTGTTCTGCCATGGCCAGCGAAGAGCCCGGATCGCAATCCCATTGAGCACGTCTGGGACCTGTTGGATCGGAGGGTGAGGGCTAGGGCCATTCCCCCCAGAAATGTCCGGGAACTTGCAGGTGCCTTGGTGGAAGAGTGGGGTAACATCTCACAGCAAGAACTGGCAAATCTGGTGCAGTCCATGAGGAGGAGATGCACTGCAGTACATAATGCACCTGGTGGCCACACCATATACTGACTGTTACTTTTGATTTTGACCCCCACTTTGTTCAGGGACATATTATTCAATTTCTGTTAGTCACATGTCTGTGGAACTTGTTCAGTTTATGTCTCAGTTGTTGAATCCTGTTATGTTCATATAAATATTTACACGTTAAGTTTGCTGAAAAAAAACGCAGTTGACAATGAGAGGATGTTTGTTTTTTTGCTGAGTTTATTATTATTATTATTATTATTATTATTATTATTATTTTTATAAGTGTGAAATTAGTTTCAATATAGTTTAGGTGTAGTTTGGACGGGCCAACTGGGCTGGAAACTGTTATCTTAGTCAAAAAATACACTATCATCTTACTTTTGTATTTACAGTGCATTCAGTAAGTATTCAAACCCCTTGACTTTTTCCACATTTTGTTACGTTACAGACTTATTCTAAAATTGATTAAATAAATACAAATCATCATTGATCTACACACAATACCCCATAATGACAAAGCAAAAACAGGTTTTTAGACATTTTTGCAGATTCATAAAAAATAGCAATACCTTATTTACATAAGTATTCAGACCCTTTGCTATGAGACTCAAAATTGAGCTCAGGTGCATCCTGTTTCAATTGATCATCCTTGAGATGTTTCTACAACTTGATTATGGTAAATTCAATTGATTGGACATGATTTGGAAAAACACACACCTGTCTATATAAGGTCCCATGGTTGACAGTGCATGTCAGAGCAAAAACCTAGCCATGAGGTCGAAGGAATTGTCTGTTGAGCTCAGAGACAGGATTGTGTCGAGGCACAGATCTGGGGAAGGGTACCAACATTTCTGCAGTATTGAAGGTCCCCCAAAACACAGCGGCCTCCATCATTATTAAATGGAAGAAGTTTGGAACCACCAAGACCCTTGCTAGAGCTGGCCACCCGGCCAAACTGAGCAATTGGGGGAGAAGGGCCTTAGTCAGAGAGGTAACCAAGAACCCGATGGTCACTCTGACAGAGCTCCAGAGTTCCTCTGTGAAGATGGGAGAACCTTCCAGAAGGACAACCATCTCTGCAGCACTCCACCAATCAGGCCTTTATGGTAGAGTGGCCAGATGGAAGCCACTCCTCAGTAAAATACACATGACAGCCCGCTTGGAGTTTGCCAAAAGGCACCTAAAGACTCTCAGACCATGAGAAACAAGATTCTCTGGATTGATGAAACCAAGATTGAACTCTTTGGCCTGAATGCCAAACGTCACGTCTGGAGGAAACCTGGCACCATCCCTACGGTGAAGCATGGTGGTGGCAGCATCATGCTGTGGGGATGTTTTTCAGTGGCAGGGATTGAGAGACTAGTCAGGATCGAGGGAAAGATGAACGGAGCAAAGTACAGAGAGATCCTTGATGAAAACCTGTTCCAGAGCGCTATGGACCTCAGACTGGGGTGAAGATGTACCTTCCAACAGGACAACGACCCTAAGCACAAAGCCAAGACAATGCAGGAGTGGCTTCGGGACAAGTCTCTGAATGCCCTTGAGTGGCCCAGCCAGAGCCCGGACTTGAACCCGATCAAACATCTCTGGAAAGACCTGAAAATAGCTGTGCAGCGATGCTGACAGAGCTTGAGAGGATCTGCAGAGAACAATGGGAGATACAGGTGCACCACGCTTGTAGCATCATACCCAAGAAGACTCGAGGCTGTAATCGCTGCCAAAGGTGCTTCAACAAAGTACTGAGTAAAGGGTCTGAATACTTATGTAAATGTGATATTTCAGATTTGCAAATATTTCTAAAAACCTGTTTTTGCTTTGTCATTATGGGGTATTGTGTATAGATTGATACGGGGAATAAAAAAAATCAATTTCAGAAAAAGGCTGTAACATAATAACATTTTGAAAAAGTCAAGGCGTCTGAATACTTTCTGAATGCATTGTATGTGCTTCTGGATCCGTCAATACATTTTCTGACTGATTAGAATTTGCATTTGGTGTCCTGAGATGTCTTATGACCTATTTTAACCAAAGAAATGCATTCATTTAGCAATTTATTATTTATTATGGAAAATTTATACAATTGAAATGTCAACATCAGAATGACCATCATGGCCATTCTGGTAGTTATGGAATTCTGGTGCTCTGAGTGTTAAGAAAACTGAAAGCTTACCTTGACTTGGAAGAGTTGGATAGCCTTAGTCAGCTAGCTAACATACATAGCATTCTTCTCTGTTTGAGACAAGTAGTTGGGTTGGGTCACGTTGTTGGCTATATGGTAGAAATTCATGAAAACAAAAATGTGCTTAATTTAAGCTTAGGGTTAGGCGTAAGGTTAGCAGTGTGGTTAAGTTTAGGGTTAAGGCTAGGTTTAAAATCAGATTTTAAGAAGATAAATTGTAGGCAGGGTTTATTACCTTGTGGCAGTTGTAACTAGTGATGACCAGGTTGTTGAGTAGGCTAAATTAGCTGCATTAGCTAAGGTAAGGTAAAGTAAGAAGAAGAAGAGAAAAAAACTATGAAATATAGCTATGTCTCTCTCTCTCTCTCTCTCTCTCTCTCTCTCTCTCGCTCTGAAGTCAATGTACCCAGAGGAGGACGGAAAATAGCTGTCCTCTGGCTACACCAACAAAGCTGACTTCATCCCAGCCTATGCTAACCTCCAGTCCCTCGACTTCCTGGCGCTGACGGAAACATGGATTACCACTGAAAACACTGCTACTCCTACTGCTCTCTCCTCGTCTGACCATGTGTTCTCGCATACCCCGAGAGCATCTGGTCAGAGGGGTGGTGGCACAGGAATCCTCATCTCTCCCAAGTGGACATTCTCAATTTTTCCCCTCCCATCTGTCTATCTCCTCATTTGAATTCCATGCTGTCACAGTCACTAGCCCATTTAAGCTTAATATCCTTGTCATCTATCGCCCTCCAGGTTCCCTTGGAGAGTTCATCAATGAGCTTGACGCCTTGATAAGTTCCTTTCCTGAGGATGGCTCACCCCTCACAGTTTTGGGGGATTTTAACCTCCCTACGTCCACATTTGACTCATTTCTCTCTGCCTCCTTCTTTCCACTCCTCTCCTCTTTTGACCTCACCCTCTCACCGTCCCCCCCTACTCACAAGGCAGGCAATACGCTTGACCTCATCTTTACTAGATGCTGCTCTTCTACTAATCTCACTGCAACTCCCCTCCATGTCTCCGACCACTACTTTGTATCCTTTTCTCTCTCGCTCTCCTCCAACACTACTCACTCTGCCCCTACACAGATGGTAATGCGCCGCCACAACCTTCGCTCTCTCTCTCCCACTACTCTCTCCTCTTCCATCCTATCATCTCTTCCCTCTGCTCAATCCTTCTCCCTCCAATCTCCTGATTCTGCCTCCTCAACCCTCCTCTCCTCCCTTTCTGCATCCTTTGACTCTCTGTGTCCCCTATCCTCCCGGCCGGCTCGGTCCTCCCCTCCAGCTCCGTGGCTTGATGACTCATTGCGAGCTCACAGAACAGAGCTCCGGGCAGCGGAGCGGAAATGGAAGAAAACTAAACTCCCTGCCGACCTGGCATCTTTTCACTCCCTCCTCTCTACATTTTCTTCATCTGTTTCTGCTGCTAAGGCCACTTTCTACCACTCTAAATTCCAAGCATCTGCCTCTAACCCTAGGAAGCTCTTTGCCACATTTTCCTCCCTGCTGAATCCTCCCCCCCCCCCCCCCTCCTCTCTCTCTGTGGATGACTTCGTCAACCACTTTGAAAAGAAGGTTGACGACATCCGATCCTCGTTTGTTAAGTCTAATGACACTGCTGGTCCTACTCACACTGCCCTACCCTATGCTTTGACTTCTTTCTCCCCTCTCTCTCCAGATAAAATCCTGCGACTTGTGACTGCAGGCCGCCCAACAACCTGCCCGCTTGACCCCATCCCCTCCCCTCTTCTCCAGACCATCTCCGGTGACCTTCTCCCCTACCTCACCTCGCTGATCAACTCATCCTTGACCGCTGGCCATGTCCCTTCCGTCTTCAAGAGAGCGAGAGTTGCACCCCTTCTCAAAAAACCAACACTCGATCCCACTGATGTCAACAACTACAGACCAGTATCCCTTCTTTCTTTTCTTTCCAAAACTATTGAGCGTGCCGTCTTTAGCCAACTCTCTTGCTATCTCTCTCAGAATGACCTTCTTGATCCAAACCAGTCAGGTTTCAGGACTGGTCATTCAACTGAGACTGCTCTTCTCTGTGTCACGGAGGCTCTCCGCACTGCTAAAGCTAACTCTCTCTCCTCTGCTCTTGTCCTTCTAGACCTGTCTGCTGCCTTTGATACTGTGAACCATCAGATCCTCCTCTCCACCCTCTCCGAGCTGGGCATCTCCGGCGCGGCTCACTCCTGGATTGCGTCCTACCTGACCGGTCGCTCCTACCAAGTGGCGTGGCGAGAAGCTGTCTCCGCACCACGTGCTCTCACCACTGGTGTCCCCCAGGGCTCAGTTCTAGGCCCTCTCCTATTCTCCCTATACACCAAGTCACTTGGCTCTGTCATATCCTCACATGGCCTCTCCTATCATTGCTACGCTGACGATACACAACTAATCTTCTCCTTTCCCCCTTCTGATAACCAGGTGGCGAATCGCATCTCTGCATGTCTGGCAGACATATCAGTATGGATGACGGATCACCACCTCAAGCTGAACCCTGGCAAGACGGAGCTGCTCTTCCTCCCGGGGAAGGACTGCCCGTTCCATGATCTCGCCATCACGGTTGACAACTCCGTTGTGTCCTCCTCCCAGAGTGCGAAGAGCCTTGGCGTGACCCTGGACAACACCCTGTCGTTCTCCACTAACATCAAGGCGGTGACCCGATCCTGCAAGTTCATGCTCTACAACATTCGGAGAGTACGACCCTGCCTTACACAGGTCCTAATCCAGGCACTTGTCATCTCCCGTCTGGATTACTGCAACTCGCTGTTGGCTGGCCTCCCTGCCTGTGCCATTAAACCCCTACAACTCATCCAGAATGCCGCAGCCCGTCTGGTGTTCAACCTTCCCAAGTTCTCTCACGTCACCCCCCTCCTCCGCACACTCCACTGGCTTCCAGTTGAAGCTCGCATCCGTTACAAGACCATGGTGCTTGCCTATGGAGCAGTGAGGGGAACGGCACCTCCGTACCTTCGGGCTCTGATCAGTCCCTACACCCAAACGAGGGCATTGCGTTCATCCACCTCTGGCCTGCTGGCTCCCCTTCCTCTGCGGAAGCATAGTTCCCGCTCAGCCCAGTCAAAACTGTTCGCTGCTCTGGCACCCCAATGGTGGAACAAGCTCCCTCACGACGCCAGGACAGCGGAGTCACTCACCACCTTCCGGAGACATTTGAAACCCCACCTCTTTAAGGAATACCTGGGATAGGATAAAGTAATCCTTCTACCCCCCCCCCCCCCAAAAAAAAAAGAAAAAAAAAAGAAAAAAAAAAAAAGTGTAAAGTGGTTTTCCCACTGGCTATAGGGTGAATGCACCAATTTGTAAGTCGCTCTGGATAAGAGCGTCTGCTAAATGACGTAAATGTGCCCTTGAGCAAGGCACTTAACCCTAATTGCTCCTGTAAGTCGCTCTGGATAAGAGCGTCTGCTAAATGACTAAAATGTAATGTAAAAATGTGCTACCCTAGAGGATGCTGTTGAGGCTACATTAGACTGTCATTCCGAAACAGTGTGTTTTAATCAGTTATTTGGTGAAATGTGAATATACAGTATTTAGTATAGTTTTATCAAAAAATGAAAACTTTTTTAATATTTCACTATTTTAATTTGTATGAAATTAACTGTGAATTTCATACTCCTCCTCTGAGGAGCCTCCACTGGTGTGTGTGTATGTGTGTGTATGTCCACCACTGAAGGTATTTTCTGCCTGTGAGAGACAGTTCTTCTTCTACTGCCGAGAGAGAGAAAAGGGAGAAATGGACAACCGCCTGCCTTTCATATCCATCCAGATGGCTAAATGCATGGCTTTCAAACCTCACTGGCAGTGACACAAACTATATACAGGCTCTTATGAAAAGAAGAATGGTGGCGCACCATGCAGATGAATCTATCGCTTCTCTCACACACACACACACACACACACACACACACACACACACACACACACACACGCACACACACACACACACACACACACACAGTAAATGTATTTGTATTACATCCTACAGATTCAGGACAAGGTTATCTTTATGACCCATAGTCACTCTTTGTCTGTCTTTCTCCCATACTGCCTCTAACTCTTTCTGTCTAATTCATTGAAATGTCCCCCTCGTCGCTCCCTCTGTCCTTCTCTCTTCCTGTCTTTCTTTCCCCGTTCTCTTTCCTTCCCCCCTGTCAGCCCTGTCAGGCCCATGAAAGCCATGGAATGATTGGATAATCGGTGGTCGTCACACCATCCCAATAGAGAGACCAGCGTTTCACACGCTCGAGAGAGAGAGAGACCTCTGTCTCTACTGGTTTGTGTTTGGGTGTGTGTGTGTGTACGTGTGTGCATGTGCATGCGTGCACAGGTCTATGTGTGTTAGGGGGGTGGAGACAGAAAAGTAATTTACCATAAACAGGCATACATACCCTTTAGTTAAACTCCTGACGCCCAGAAGCTTTGGAGGGTTTCAGGAATGGAAGGTCAGGGAATTCCAAACGGGTCAGACTGGGAATCACAATATTACATGCCGTAGTTCCACACGTGTTAGGATGGCACATGTTGCATCGTCACTATGGCAGACATCCCTCATATCCTGCCATTTACATAGGAGAGATTTGTAGTGTTTTCAGTGGGCTGGGCTAGCTGAGGTCGAGCAGAGTAAATCCTTACTGTCGCTGCTTTGTTTTCATTCTTTATTAAAAGAAAACATATCTGGGCAGACCCAGTAACTCTCCCCAAAGCCTGCTCTTATTGAAAAAACCTTGCACTCTCTGTCAAACCATCATACACTGATGTGTGTGAATTGTGTCCGGTGCGTGAATGCATCAGCACAGTCTTCTCTCCACCGTAAATCATCGCTCTCCATGCCAATATCTCATACCAGGGGTCACATAATTATGGTGCCTGTGATTTTCTATAGAATCATAGGGATACTCATTGTGGGTCCATGGAAAGACTATACTTCAGTCACCTCATCACACTTGTTTCCACATAGCCTTCCCCATCTCTGGAAGGAGATACAGTGTAAGTTGTAAATCTAATGGTGTATATGACTCCCATCAGTGTGGGCTCCTATAGTTCAGGCCCCTGTGGATACAGAGACAGTTTACTAGTCTAACTGGCTTAGTGGCTCACTGACAGACAGATGCAAATCATCCTCTTACTCTGCGAACAGACTGGAACACAGCTCTCAGACACACAGCGAGGAACCAGATGGTCCCTGTTACACAACTCCCAGTCCACTGCCATCCAGACATACCCGGCCTATCAATCCAGTATCTACTGCCATTTAGATTAGCCTCTCAATTTCGTGTTAAGATAAACTGTCAGATCACCAAGGGGAAGTGTGTATGTGTGTGTGTGTGTGTCATTATCGTTCACGAGTGTAAATCAAGCAGCCATGAGCAGAACCTGGAAGCCATTGTGTCAAAATCAAAGTTTTAATTTCATTCCTGTGGTATATAATGCAGTGGGGGAAAAGAGATTAGAACGGACCAGCACCTCGAAACTCAAATAGCGAGTAATAAAAACTGTACTTTAATATAAATCTGGTAATAAGCTTGTGTGTGTGTGTGTGTGTGTGTGTGTGCGGTTGTGTTTGTCTTAAGCAGAGACCTCTGTTTAACTGAGAACACAAACCACGCAGTAGAAACTTTAAATTTAAAAAGAGTACAGTCATGCTACATTTCTCTGGTATGGAGCTGACAGGAAGACAGGGATGGATGGATGGATGGATGGATGGATGGATGGATGGATGGATGGATGGATGGATGGATGGATGGATGGATGGATGGATGGATGGATGGATGGATGGATGGATGGATGGATGGATGGATGGATGGATGGATGGATGGATGGATGGATGGATGGATGGATAGATACAGTGGGGAAAAAAAGTATTTAGTCAGCCACCAATTGTGCAAGTTCTCCCACTTAAAAAGATGAGAGAGGCCTGTAATTTTCATCATAGGTACACGTCAACTATGACAGACAAATGGAGGGAAAAAAATCCAGAAAATCACATTGTAGGATTTTTAATGAATTTATTTGCAAATTATGGTGGAAAATAAGTATTTGGTCACCTACAAACAAGCAAGATTTCTGGCTCTCACAGACCTGTAACTTCTTCTTTAAGAGGCTCCTCTGTCCTCCACTAGTTACCTGTATTAATGGCACCTGTTTGAACTTGTTATCAGTATAAAAGACACCTGTCCACAACCTCAAACAGTCACACTCCAAACTCCACTATGGCCAAGACCAAAGAGCTGTCAAAGGACACCAGAAACAAAATTGTAGACCTGCACCAGGCTGGGAAGACTGAATCTGCAATAGGTAAGCAGCTTGGTTTGAAGAAATCAACGGTGGGAGCAATTATTAGGAAATGGAAGACATACAAGACCACTGATAATCTCCCTCGATCTGGGGCTCCACGCAAGATCTCACCCCGTGGGGTCAAAATGATCACAAGAACGGTGAGCAAAAATCCCAGAACCACACGGGGGGACCTAGTGAATGACCTGCAGAGAGCTGGGACCAAAGTAACAAAGCCTACCATCAGTAACACACTACGCCGCCAGGGACTCAAATCCTGCAGTGCTAGACGTGTCCCCCTGCTTAAGCCAGTACATGTCCAGGCCCGTCTGAAGTTTGCTAGAGTGCATCCAGAAGAGGATTGGGAGAATGTCATATGGTCAGATGAAACCAAAATATAACTTTTTGGTAAAAACTCAACTCGTCGTGTTTGGAGGACAAAGAATGCTGAGTTGCATCCAAAGAACACCATACCTACTGTGAAGCATGGGAGTGAAAACATCATACTTTGGGGCTGTTTTTCTGCAAAGGGACCAGGACGACTGATCCGTGTAAAGGAAAGAATGAATGGGGCCATGTATCGTGAGATTTTGAGTGAAAACCTCCTTCCATCAGCAAGGGCATTGAAGATGAAACGTGGCTGGGTCTTTCAGCATGACAATGATCCCAAACACACCGCCCGGGCAACGAAGGAGTGGCTTCGTAAGAAGCATTTCAAGGTCCTGGAGTCTCCAGATCTCAACCCCATAGAAAATCTTTGGAGGGAGTTGAAAGTCCGTGTTGCCCAGCGACAGCCCCAAAACATCACTGCTCTAGAGGAGATCTGCATGGAGGAATGGGCCAAAATACCAGCAACAGTGTGTGAAAACCTTGTGAAGACTTACAGAAAACGTTTGACCTGTGTCATTGCCAACAAAGGGTATATAACAAAGTATTGAGAAACTTTTGTTATTGACCAAATACTTATTTTCCACCATAATTTGCAAATAAATTCATTAAAAATCCTACAATGTGATTTTCTGGATTTTTTTTCCACATTTTGTCTGTCATAGTTGACGTGTACCTATGATGAAAATTACAGGCCTCTCTCATATTTTTAAGTGGGAGAACTTGCACAATTGGTGGCTGACTAAATACTTTTTTTCCCCACTGTAGATAGATCCTAGAGCAGTGGGCACCAACCTTTTCTGAGTCAAGATCACTTTCTCAAAATATAAGCTGAGATCTACCACTCCGATTTTTTTGTTTTACATGACTGAAAGAATGTAAGCCTACGCAACATTGTGTATGCTCCCGAGTGGTACAGTGGTCTGCATCTCAGTGCTTGAGGAGTCACTACAGACCCCCTGGTTCGATTCCAGGCTGTATCACAACCGGCCATGATTGGGAGTCCCATAGGGCGGTGCACAATTGGCCCAGCGTCGTCCGTGTTTGGCCTGTGTAGGCCGTCATTGTAAATAAGAATTTGTTCTTAACTGACTTGCCTAGTTAAATAAAGGTTAAAAAAAACATTAACCTATTAAAAACAGTACTGTAGCAATGATGTTTGTGCAGTAGGCTATAAGCTACATTATCACCACATATTGGCTTTGCTTGAATTGCCCTGCCAATGCATTGTTGTTCAGAATGAAAAAAAAATATATATATATTTCAAATTTAGAGTTAGGTTATATGATCACACCGGTAACAGATCAGTTGTTGTATTACTTGTGAGGCACAGCTGAGGGAGCATACATTTAAATAAATGTATTTTACTGGGTTGATGGTGCCTGCATCTGATGGTCATTCTCAGCGGAGGGAGAGAGCAGCAGACTGAGGGTCAGCCTCTCAACATCCCCCCGCTCTCCCTTTCCTCTGCTGACACGGACCAAAAAGGGACACGTCTTCCAGCTGACACCGAAATTCGAGAAACAACGCATTATTTCTGCCTCATGAACAAATTAATGTTGTTACTCCAGAGAAAGTGAAATATTCCTCGATATTAAAAAAGGCCCAAGCCGCTAATAATAACAACGCAAGCCTATCGATACACTTTTCTACCAATTCATTACAGCTGCAGTGCTGATTATAGCGCAATAAAGCACATTTAATGGCTTATAAAAGTGTTCACAGTGCTGAATAAAAACTTAAACACGAACTCACTCATAAAACCAGCAGATTTGAAAAGTTGTGAAATCTCACAGTATCAACTTTGCTTTAGCTTTATTTTATGCCTGCTACGTTAATGCAGACACTGTAATCTGAGCCATACAATTGCCTATAGTGCACTTGATTTGCTCTCTGGGCTGCCGGGAAGGCAGAGTTTGTATCTTAAGACACTTTGAAATGGTTCAAAATGGGAACACTTTGCCTATCCGGCACGCAGGGCAGCTGAATTGGGTGCACCTACCGCCAACAGCGATAGACAAATGAATAAAAATGTACCTGTCACGATGTAGTTGTGGATGGGGTGGTGAAGTCAGGTGCAGGACACAGCGGATAAGTCAAACAGCTTTACTTGACTGAAATACACAATACAGAATATAAATGGCCTCAAAACACAGGAGGCGAAAACCTAAGCGCAACGCGTAAAACACTAAAGCACAACATAAACCAACAGACAAACGACAGGCGGACAACAACACACAACTCCAAAACATAACACAGGGAAACTTATAAGTGACATAATCAGGACAGAATACGAAACAGGTGCACTAAACTAGACATGACCAAACGAACATCGAAACATCAAACGGTGGCAGCTAGTACTCCGGGGATGACGAACGCCAAAGCCTGCCCAAACAAGGAGGAGGAGCAGCCTCGGCGGTATTCGTGACAGTACCCCCCCCTTGACGCGCGGCTCCAGCCGTGCGCCGACCCCGGCCTCGGGGAAGGCCAGGAGGACGCGGAGCAGGGCGCGTGGGATGGTTTCGGTGGAACTCCGTCAGGAGGGAGGGATCTAAGATATCCCTCCTAGGCACCCAGCACCGTTCCTCCGGACCGTACCCCTCCCACTCCACGAGATATTGTAGACCCCCCATCCGACGT
Source organism: Coregonus lavaretus (assembly GCF_964263955.1). NCBI lineage: Eukaryota > Metazoa > Chordata > Actinopteri > Salmoniformes > Salmonidae > Coregonus > Coregonus lavaretus. The sequence goes on along the minus strand of NC_140007.1, from coordinate 3,827,555 downwards.
CTCGAATCCACGATGGACCTGACTGAGTACGCCGGAGCCCCCTCGATGTCCAGTGGGGGCGGAGGAGTCTCTCTTATCTCACAGTCCTGGAGTGGACCAGCTACCACCGGCCTGAGGAGAGACACATGGAAAGAGGGGTTAATGCGATAATCATTAGGCAGTTGTAACTTGTAGCATACCTCGTTCAATCTCCTCAGGACTTTAAATGGCCCCACAAACCGCCGACCCAGCTTCCGGCAGGGCAGGCGAAGGGGCAGGTTTCGAGTCGAGAGCCAGACTCGATCTCCAGGTGCGTACACTGGACCCTCACTGCGGTGGAGATCGGCGCTCGCCTTCTGTCTACGGATAGCCCGCTGCAGATGGACGTGGGCAGCGTTCCACGTCTCCTCCGAGCCCCGAAACCACTCATCCACCGCAGGAGCCTCGATCTGGCTCTGATGCCATGGTGCCAGAACCGGCTGATACCCTAACACACATTGGAAAGGGGTCAGGTTAGTAGAGGAGTGGCGAAGAGAGTTCTGGGCAATCTCTGCCCAAGGGATATAACCCGACCACTCCTCCTGCCGGTCCTGGCAATATGATCTCAGAAACCTGCCCACATCCTGGTTCACTCTCTCCACCTGCCCATTACTCTCAGAGTGAAAACCCGAGGTAAGGCTAACCGAGACCCCCAACCGTTCCATGAACGCCCTCCAGACTCTAGAGGTGAATTGGGGACCTCGATCTGACACTATATCCTCGGGAACCCCGTAGTGCCGGAAGACGTGGGTAAACAAAGCCTCTGCGGTCTGTAGGGCAGTAGGGAGACCCGGCATTGGGATGAGACGACAGGCCTTAGAGAACCGATCCACAACGACCAGAATGGTGGTATTCCCATGGGAGGGAGGTAGGTCAGTGACAAAGTCTACCGAGAGGTGAGACCACGGCCGTTGTGGAACGGGCAGGGGCTGTAACTTCCCCCTGGGCAGGTGTCTAGGCGCCTTACACTGGGCGCACACTGAGCAGGATGGTGGTGGTAAGGTAGGAGGAGGTGTGGGCAAACCTCCTCTCTCCCATCGGCGCAGGGTGTCCATGACCTCCTGCATGGCGGACCCGAGTTGCTGGATTCTGGCGTCCTGGAAGCTGACCCGATCTTCCAGCGACTCGGTTCCCGCCGCTGCTCCTGCTGACTCCATGGTAATAGGTGTGTTGTTCTGTCACGATGTACTTGTGGATGTGGTGGTGAAGTCAGGCGCAGGACACAGCGGATAAGTCAAACAGCTTTACTTGACTGAAATACACAATACAGAATATAAATGGCCTCAAAACACAGGAGGCGAAAACCTACGCGCAACGCGTAAAACACTAAAGCACAACATAAACCAACAGACAAACGACAGGCGGACAACAACACACAACTCCAAAACATAACACAGGGAAATTTATAAGTGACATAATCAGGACAGAATACGAAACAGGTGCACTAAACTAGACATGACCAAATGAACATCGAAACATCAAACGGTGGCAGCTAGTACTCCGGGGACGACGAACGCCGAAGCCTGCCCGAACAAGGAGGAGAAGCAGCCTCGGCGGTATTCGTGACATTACCAGGACGTGTACTCAGAGCATGCGCGGACCAACTGGCAAGTGTCTTCACTGACATTTTCAACCTCTGCCTGACCGAGTCTGTAATACCTACATTTCAAGCAGACCACCATAGTCCCTGTGCCCAAGGTAACCTGCCTAAATGACTACCGCCCCGTAGCACTCATGTCGGTAGCCATGAAGTGCTTTGAAAGGCTGGTCATGGCTCACATCAACACCATCATCCCGGAAACCCTAGACCCATTCCAATTCGCATACCGCCCCAACAGATCCACAGATGACGCAATCTCAATCGCACTCCACACTGCAGGTTGAGAGCTTCAAGTTCCTTGGTGTCCACATCACCAACTAACTATCATGGTCCAAACACACCAAGACAGTCGTGAAGAGGGCATGACAAAGCCTATTCCCCCTCAGGAGACTGAAAAGATTTGGCATGGGTCCTCGATCTTCAAAAAGTTATACAGCTGCACCATCGAGAGCATCCTGACTGGTTGCATCACTGCCTGGTATGGCAACTGCTCGGCTTCCGACCTCAAGGCACTACAGAGGGTAGTGCGTACGGCCCAGTACATTACTGGGCCAAGCTTCCTGCCATCCAGGGCATCTATACCAGGCGTTGTCAGAAGAAGGCCCTAAAAAACTATCAAAGACTCCAGCCACCTAAGTCATAGACTGTTCTCTCTTCTACCGCACGGCAAGCGGTACCAGAGCGCCAATTCTATGTCCAAAACAGCTGAGACTCCTGAACAGCTAATCAAATGGCTACCCGGACTCTTTACCGGTACCCCCTGTATATAGCCTCGCTACTGTTATTTTACTGCTGCTCTTTAATTATTTGTTGTAGAATTTTTTTTTTTTTTTTTTTTTTTACTTATATATTTTTTACTTCACACTTATTTTTCTTAAAACTGCATTGTTGGTTAAGGGCTTGTAAGTAAGCATTTCACTGTAAGGTCTACACCTGTTGTATTCGGTGCATGTGACAAATACATTTGATTTGATATCCCTCCTGGACAAAAGTAACACCTATGTGAGAATGCTGTTCATTGACTACAGCTCAGCGTTCAACACCATAGTGCCCACAAAGCTCATCACAAAGCTAAGGACTTCTACCTATTTATAGTCAATTTACCCCTAACTACATGTACAAATTACCTCGACTAACATGTACCCCCGCACATTGACTCGGTACCGGTACCCCCTGTATATAGCCTCATTATTTTTATTTTATTGTGTTACTTTTTTATTTTCATTTAATTTTTTACTTCCGTTTATTTAGTAAATATTTTCTAAACTCTTTTTCTTAAAACTGCATTGTTGGTTAAGCTTGTAAGTGCTTGTAAGTAAGCATTTCACGGTAAGGTCTACACCTGTTGTATTCGGCGCATGTGACAAATACAATTGGATTTGATTTGATACATTGGTAAGCCACATGGCTATGGCTATCACTGACTGTACATTAGAGAATGTGTATGTGCGTGTTACTGTTTGGTTACTGTACATATGGAATCCCAACAAGCTCTCACAGTCTCACTGCAGTGTTAGAAGTTTTTCCACATTTCTCCAAACGCCTAATTTCAAAGTTGTTCCAAACGTTTCAACGTTTTTGGGATGAAACGTCAAATTTCAAAGTTGCAAAAACAAGTGCCTATCACTGGGATTGAACACACAACCCCTGCAGCTGGCGCTCACAGGTTACACCCATCAGCCGTCCCCATCCACAAAACCCAAGCCTACTTGATGGTAATAGTGCTCACCGTTGCTCCTAGTGGCAACGTCCTGTATTTAGGCACACAGCTCCCTCATGGTTTTAAGCATAAAAGGCACACAGAAAGAACTCTACGGTGAAGGCATTAATTCAGACTGGGTTAAGTTAAGGGTTTAGTTTTGGAATACAGAAACAACTCTACGGTTAAGGCATTAATTCAGACTGGGTTAAGTTAAGGGTTAAGTTTTGGAATACAGAAACAACTCTATGGTTAAGGCAGTAAGTCAGACTGGGTTAAGTTAAGGGTTAAGTTTTGGAATACAGAAACAACTCTACGGTTAAGGCATAATTTCAGACTGGGTTAAGTTAAGGGTTAAGTTTTGGAATACAGAAACAACTCTACGGTTAAGGCATAATTTCAGACTGGGTTAAGTTAAGGGTTAAGTTTTGGAATACAGAAACAACTCTACGGTTAAGGCATAATTTCAGACTGGGTTAAGTTAAGGGTTAAGTTTTGGAATACAGAAACAACTCTATGGTTAAGGCATTAATTCAGACTGGGTTAAGTTAAGGGTTTAGTTTTGGAATACAGAAACAACTCCACGGTTAAGGCATTAATTCAGACTGGGTTAAGTTAAGGGTTAAGTTTTGGAATACAGAAACAACTCCACGGTTAAGGCATTAATTCAGACTGGGTTAAGTTAAGGGTTAAGTTTTGGAATACAGAAACAACTCTATGGTTAAGGCATTAATTCAGACTGGGTTAAGTTAAGGGTTAAGTTTTGGAATAGAGAAACAACTCTACCGTTAAGGCATTAATTCAGACTGGGTTAAGTTAAGGGTTAAGTTTTGGAATACAGAAACAACTCTACCGTTAAGGCATTAATTCAGACTGGGTTAAATTAAGGGTTAAGTTTTGGAATACAGAAAAAACTGTAGGGTTAACTTCAGGCATTCATTCCGATTGGTTAACAATTAGGCATTCATTCCAATTGCTTAAGTGAAGGATTAAGGTTTGAGATAGGGTTAAAACAGAAAAACAACTCCACGGTTAAGTTTAGCCATTAATTAAAACTTGCCTTGATAAACTCATTGTGGACAGATGGTGCAGTGATTGAACCAGTGAGCTCCACCTCCATACACTTAATTCAATTCCAGCTCTGGGCAATGAGTTTACTATATTTGCCCCTAGTGGACGGTTTTGACGGCCTTGAATCTGGAGTGATCTCTATGGGAAACTCAGGATTGGTTCCGATCCGGTTCTGGGAACTCGTGTCTTTATTAATCTAAAGATTTGTTTAACTGCACCGCTATATATGAGGGATTATCCTGCTACAGTATAGTAAATCACCACACACACACACACACACACACACACACACACACACCATGGAAAAACTGTGTGTGTGTGTGAGAGAGAGTGAGTGTTCTGCCAGCGTATGCTACCTAGCTACCGACTTACCTACCGACATCGTTTTTAGTAGAGATGGTAACGCTATATCTGCACAATCCTTTTAATCCTATGTCTGTTTAGCTGTGCTTGGAGTTGTGTATTGCCCATAGGTGACTGGCTCCAGTATTAACCTTGGCGGCAGCTGTGTTGTGTGGTGGTATGTGACCTACATAGTGTCATCAGTACACTATCTGGGACTGACAGGGGCATGGTGAGCTGGACTTTGTCTTGTCCCTTTGTCTTGCTTAACTGTGTGTGTGTGTGTGTGTGTGTGTGTGTGTGTGTGTGTGTGTGTGTGTGTGTGTGTGTGTGTGTGTGTGTGTGTGTGTGTGTGTGTGTGTGTGTGTTTGTGTGTGTGTGAATACCTCTGTGTGTGTGAATAGCGCTCACTGTGAACTCGTCTGGAAATGTCTCTGGGAAACCTGGTTGCCTCTATGAGAAAAATTATTTTGGTATCTGGCATCATCTGCACTCTGGAAGCTAACACGTTTTCTTGTGTCAGGCAAGGTTATTATTTATCACGCACATGTAGTTGACTTCCTCAAAGTCTACACGTGCTACAGGCATATGAGCACTCTGGTATGGTTCTAATGATTAGTGTGAGAGCCCCACAGCTCAGAGAGATGCTAAATCCTATAGAGAAATGTTTTGACATTAAAACACCCTGTGGATTCAATGGCGCCGGAGAAGATTGCTGCCGTTTTACAGCCCTCTAACCAAATGTACTATTATGTGTGTTTTTTCGCGTTATTTGTAATTTATTCTGTACATAATGTTTCTGCCACCGTCTCTTATGACGAAAAATTGCTTCTGGATATCAGGACAGCGCTTACTCACCTCGTATTGGACAAAGATTGTTTCTTCAACGAGTCGGACACAAAGGATAATCTACAGACACCCGACAAGGCCCAAATCCCTGTCATTTGCATGAGAAAGAGACAGAGATATCGTGGACGTAGGTCGGGGTGTCTTGTAAGGATTCGACGGTGAGCGAGTAATCTGCCTCTTCCATCAATCCTATTAGCCAATGTTCAATCGTTTCAAAACAAATTGGATGACCTAAGACTAAGGTTATCCTACCAACGGGACATTAAAAACTGTAATATCTTATGTTTCACCGAGTCGTGACTAAACGACGACATGGATAACATACAGCTAGCGGGCTATACGCTACATCGGCAGGATAGAGCGGCTGACTCCGCTAAGACAAGGGGTGATGGTCTGTGTATATTTGTAAACAACAGCTGGCGCACAAAATCTAATACTAAGGAAGTCTCAAGGTTTTGCTCGCCTGAGGTAGAGTATCTCATGATAAGCTGTAGACCACACTATTTACCAAGAGAATTTTCATCTATATTTTTTGTAGCTGTCTATCTACCACCACAAACCGATTCTGGCACTAAGATTGCACTCAATGAGCTGTATAAGGCCATAAGCAAACAGGAAAACGCTCATCCAGAGGCAGCGCTCCTAGTGGCTAGGGACTTTAATGCAGGGAAACTTAAATCCGTTCTACCTAATGTCACGGTTTCGGCCGAGGCTGCTGCTCCTCCTCCTTTCTCGGGCAGGCTTCGGCGGTCGTCGTCCCCGGAGTACTAGCTGCCACCGTTGTACAGTGGGGGAAAAAAGTATTTAGTCAGCCACCAATTGTGCATGTTTTCCCACTTAAAAAGATGAGAGAGGCCTGTAATTTTCATCATAGGTACACGTCAACTGTGACAGACATATTGAGAAAAAATCCAGAAAATCACATTGTAGGATTTTTAATGAATTGATTTGCAAATTATGGTGGAAAATAAGTATTTGGTCATCTACAAACAAGCAAGATTTCTGGCTCTCACAGACCTGTAACTTCTTCTTTAAGAGGCTCCTCTGTCCTCCACTTGTTACCTGTATTAATGGCACCTGTTTGAACTTGTTATCAGTATAAAAGACACCTGTCCACAACCTCAAACAGTCACACTCCAAACTCCACTATGGCCAAGACCAAAGAGCTGTCAAAGGACACCAGAAACAAAAGTGTAGACCTGCACCAGGCTGGGAAGACTGAATCTGCAATAGGTAAGCAGCTTGGTTTGAAGAAATCAACTGTGGGAGCAATTATTAGGAAATGGAAGACATACAAGACCACTGATAATCTCCCTCGATCTGGGGCTCCACGCAAGATCTCACCCCGTGGGGTCAAAATGATCACAAGAACGGTGAGCAAAAATCCCAGAACCACACGGGGGGACCTAGTGAATGACCTGCAGAGAGCTGGGACCAAAGTAACAAAGCCTACCATCAGTAACACACTACGCCGCCAGGGACTCAAATCCTGCAGTGACAGACGTGTCCCCCTGCTTAAGCCAGTACATGTCCAGGCCCGTCTGATGTTTGCTAGAGTGCATTTGGATGATCCAGAAGAGGATTGGGAGAATGTCATATGGTCAGATGAAACCAAAATAGAAATTTTTGGTAAAAACTCAACTCGTCGTGTTTGGAGGACAAAGAATACTGAGTTGCATCCAAAGAACACCATACCTACTGTGAAGCATGGGGGTGGAAACATCATGCTTTGGGGCTGTTTTTCTGCAAAGGGACCAGGACGACTGATCTGTGTAAAGGAAAGAATGAATGGGGCCATGTATCGTGAGATTTTGAGTGAAAACCTCCTTCCATCAGCAAGGGCATTGAAGATTAAACGTGGCTGGGTCTTTCAGCATGACAATGATCCCAAACACACCGCCCGGGCAACGAAGGAGTGGCTTCGTAAGAAGCATTTCAAGGTCCTGGAGTGGCCTAGCCAGTCTCCAGATCTCAACCCCATAGAAAATATTTGGAGGGAGTTGAAAGTCCGTGTTGCCCAGCGACAGCCCCAAAACATCACTGCTCTAGAGGAGATCTGCATGGAGGAATGGGACAAAATACCAGCAACAGTGTGTGAAAACCTTGTGAAGACTTACAGAAAACTTTTGACCTGTGTCATTGCCAACAAAGGGTATATAACAAAGTATTGAGAAACTTTTGTTATTGACCAAATACTTATTTTCCACCATAATTTGCAAATAAATTCATAAAAAATCCTACAATGTGATTATTCTGGAATATTTTTTCTCATTTTGTCTGTCATAGTTGACGTGTACCTATGATGCAAATTGCAGGCCTCTCTCATCTTTTTAAGTGGGAGAACTTGCACAATTGGTGGCTGACTAAATACTTTTTTTCCCCACTGTATGTTATCGATGTTTGTTTGGTTTTGTCTTCTTTGTACACCTGTTTCCTTTTAGTGTTAATTATGTCTCCTATAAGTTTCTCGTTTTGTTAGTCGTGTGTTGTGTGTAATTATTCCGCCTGTCTTTTTGGTGCTGCTCGTTTTTTGCATGTTCTGGATAGTCGCACTGTGTTTCGTGCGCTATAGCATTTGAGTGTTTTTACGCACTGCTGCGTAATAGTTCGCCTCCTGGTTAGTTGAGGCCAGTGTTTATTATTTTTTCATTCAGTAAAGTCGGTTGGACGAAGCTTCTGTGTCCTGCGTTTGACTCCTACACCACGTCCACCTCAGCAGTTTCTGACAGAATTACACACCATCTATGGAGTCAGCAGGAGCAGCAGCAGCGCCCGAGTCTTTGGAGGAGCGTGTCCGCGGCCAGGACGATAGGATCCTACAACTCGGGACCGCCCTGCAGGACGTAATTAATACTCTGCACCGATGGGAGACCAGAGGGGTACCCACACCTCCACCTACCTTACCACCACCATCGGTCAGTCCTCCCATCCAAGCTCCGGAATCCAGTGGGATTCGGCTCTCGCTCCCGATGGCGTATGACGGCACCGCTGCCGGTTGTCAGGGGTTCCTCCTGCAGGTGGAACTCTACCTGGCCACCGTACACCCGGCGCCCTCGGGACACGAGAGCGTTTCCGCCCTCATCTCCTGTCTCACCGGGAAGGTGTTGGAGTGGGCCAATGCCGGAGGGGGATAGACGCCGCCACTATCACATACGCAGAGTTCTCCCGGAGCGTCTATTCTACCTCCGACAGTGGAAGAGGAGCGCACAGGAGTTCGCCCTGGAATTCCGGACTCTAGCGGCTGATGCAGGGTGGAATGAGAGGGCCCTCATCGATCACTATCGATGCAGTCTACGGGAGGACGTCCGCCGAGAGCTGGCCTGCAGGGACACCAACCTCTCGTTCGACCAGTTGGTGGACATGTCCATCCGTCTCGACACCCTGCTGGCCACCCGCGGACGCTCCGAGTGGGGGCCGTCCATTCCATCCTCCAGCACCTCCGAGCAGAGCCCTATGGAGCTCGGGGGTGCTGGCGCTAGAGAGTGGAGGAGAAGGAGCCCGAGGGGGGCCGTCCCCTGCACCAACTGTGGCCGTGGAGGGCACACTGCGGCTAGGTGCTCCAGGGGGACGGGACAACAGGCCACGCACTGGGGAGCCCTTCCAGGTGAGTAGGCGCCCCACTTACCCAGAGCTCTCTGTTGTGCACTTATGTATACCTGTACGATTTCCACAGGTTGCATCTCTTTCCCAGCATAAGGCGCTAGTAGATTCAGGCGCAGCTGGGAATTTTGTTGATTGGAATTTTTGTGTAGAGTTAGGGATTCCCCTCCTTCCTGTTGATACTCCCTTCCCTGTCCATGCACTAGATAGCCGCCGTTGGGATCGGGGTTGATTAGGGAGGTCACAGCACCACTTAGGATGAGTACGCAGGGGGGTCATGAGGAAACTATTCAGTTATATCTGATCGACTCTCCTGCGTATCCAGTGGTGCTGGGGCTTCCCTGGTTGATTACCCATAATCCCTCCATTTCGTGGCAACAGAGGGCTCTTATGGAGTGGTCTGCCCAGTGTGTGGGGCGATGTCTAGGTGTTTCCGTGGGGGCGACCTCGGTGGAGAGTTCGAACCAAGTGCCCGCAATGCACATTCCACCTGAGTATGAGGAAGTAGCACTCGTGTTTAGTAAGACGAGGGCGACGCGGTTGCCTCCTCATAGACAGGGGGATTGTGCGATAGACCTCCAGGCAGGAGCAGCGCTTCCGCAGAGCCATGTGTATCCTCTGTCTCAAGAAGAGAAGGGGGCTATGGAGACATACATAGCCGAGTCTCTGAGACAAGGATACATACGGCCCTCCACTTCCCCTGCGTCCTCGAGCTTCTTTTTTGTGAAGAAGAAGGATGGAGGGTTGCGCCCGTGTATTGATTACCGTAGTCTCAATCAGATCACTGTGAAATACAGTTATCCACTCCCTCTGATTGCGACTATGATGGAATCATTACACGGAGCGCGTTTCTTCACAAACTGGATCTCAGGAGCACCTACAACTTGATGCGCATTAGGGAGGGCGATGAATGGAAGACGGCATTTAGTACCACCTCGGGTCATTACGAGTATCTCGTCATGCCATACGGGTTGATGAATGCTCCTTCAGTCTTCCAATCCTTTGTGGACGAGATCTTCCGGGACATGCAGGGGCAAGGTGTGGTTGTGTACATTGACGACATTCTAGTGTACACTTCTAACCGAGCCGAGCATGTAGCTCTGGTGCGCCGAGTGTTGAGGAGGCTGTTGGAGCACGACTTGTAGGTCAAGGCAGAGAAATGTCTGTTTTTCCAGGAGTCTATCTCCTTTTTGGGTTATCAGTTGTCCGTGTCAGGGGTGAAGATGGAGGTTGACCGTGTGTCAGCCGTGCGTAATTGGAAAACCCCAACCACGGTTAAAGAGGTGCAGCAGTTCTTGGGTTTTGCAAATTACTACCGGAGGTCTATCCGGGGTTTTGGACAGGTGGCAGCTACCATAACGTCTCTTCTGAAGGGGGTTCTGGCGCGCTTGCAGTGGTCTGCTGAGGCGGACAGGGCATTTGGGAGACTGAAGGACCTGTTTACTTCGGCTCCGGTGCTGGCGCATCCGGACCCCGCTTTACCATTTCAGGTAGAGGTGGACGCGTCAGAGGCCGGTATTGGGGCCGTACTATCGCAACGGTCCGGCACGCCACCTAAACTCCGCCCCTGTGCTTTTTACTCCATGAAGCTCAGTCCAGCGGAGCGAAATTATGACGTAGGGGACAGGGAGCTGTTAGCCGTGGTACAGGCCCTAAAGGTGTGGAGGCATTGGCTTGAGGGGGCTCAACACCCTTTTCTCATTTTGACTGACCACCGTAACCTGGAGTACATCCGGGCAGCTAGGAGATTGAACCCTCGTCAGGCTCGGTGGAACATGTTTCTAGCCCGGTTCGTATTTAAAATCACATACATCCCTGGGTCCCAGAACGGTAAGGCAGACGCACTGTCCCGGCGGTATGACACAGAGGAGAGGTCCGTTGAGCCCACTCCCATACTGCCGGAGTCTTGTTTGGTGGCACCGGTAGTGTGGGAGGTCGATACGGAAATCGAGCGGGCGTTGCGTACCGACCCTAGTCCTCCACAGTGTCCTGTGGGTCGGACGTACGTTCCGCTCGAGGTTCGGGATCGACTGATTTATTGGGCTCACACGTCCCCCTCCTCTGGACATCCAGGTATTGGCTGGACAGTGCACTGCCTTAGCGCTAGCTACTGGTGGCCAACGTTAGCCAGGGATGTGAGGGTTTATG